>NC_072407.2:38494772-38797803 GCF_028858775.2 Pan troglodytes | reverse complement strand
CAGGAGAATCGTTTGAACCCCGGAGGCAGAGGTTGCAGTGAGCCAAGACCACGCCATTGCACTCCAGTCTGGGTGACAGAGTGACACTCGATCTCAAAAAAAAAAAAAAAAAAAAAAGCTAGGAAGCTTTTTGTAACCTAGCTTTGGAAGTTCCAGAACATACTCCTGCATTCTTATGATCGAGCAAGTCACTGCAGCCAACCCAGATCCAAGGGGAGGGGAGTAAGAGCCCTTTACCTTAATAGGGGAATGGCTTGCCTACCGAAGGAGGGAGGAAATTTGATTGCAGCCATCTTGGAGGAAAGCTTCCTCGTGTGGGTTGCAGGGGTTGAGGAACTTGAAATTAAAGAGTCAAGCCTGAAGAACTTGGAGCAGCAAGCTAAGGAGTGAGCAAGGTACCCTAAATTCTGTGAGAAGCCATGGAAGAGTTTAGCATGTGAGTGGTCTGATGGGATCCATTTTAGAATGATCTTTCTCTGCCAGCTGTGAGAATGGAGGAAGTGGGAGAAGACTACAGGCAGGGAGGTAGCCATGAAATCTCTATAGCTTGAAAGAGCAAAAGTGACTTGAGGGACTGAAGACTGGGGATGGGAGAAGGGGTGTCATAAGTGAGACTCTGAGGAGCATTCAGTTATCTGAGGGCTCTGACACCTCTCCCAACACAACCAAACCAAACATGTTCCCTTCAAAATGAGAGAAGAAAGGCCTCATTTTCCATTCCGGGAACTGGATGAGGGGTAAATGGCAGCTGGCAACTAAGCTTGCCCTCTGTGGCTTAATGGCAACACCTTTTCAGGTTTGTTCGGAGCTGCCACTGAGGAAAACAAACAAGATTGGTGTGAAGACCATTAAAAAAAGGCCTCAGAACAAAGACTCCACTTGGCAGCTGTTGCTCAGAGCTGAGTGAAAGAAACAAAAGAGTTTGTTGAGCAAACATGAAAGGAGCCTAATTGATGCAATTAAGGTGAAATTAAATAAAGGAAGGTTTTAGCCCGAAGTTCATGGAAAATTTTTCAAAGGAGTGTCACTGGAATAGTCATTCGGGGCTTTTAAATAGAGGGAAGCACAGGATGTGGGAAATTGGCCTATTTGACCCTTGGGAATGAAGCAAATCAAGTGTGGTGATGTGGGCTACACATGTACGACTGTTTGGCCCTGGCTGCCCCATCTTGGGCAGGGAGTAGGCCGGGGTTGGGTGCGACTGGGGAGGGATGAGACAGAGGCAGCCCAGGGGGATCATCTTTAACAAGACCACAGTGTCTTGCTATCACATCACCCCATTTTATTTATTTCGTAATACTACTGTCTGAGAGTATCTTGTTCATTAGTCTTAGTTGTTTACTATCTGTCCTTTTCACTTCAAAACACACACACACACACACACACACACACACACACACACACACAATGGAACTCTAGGTCTTCTTGGAACACAATTTCCAAGATGCCCATCTGGCTGTGTTGTCACCCCCAAATGCTGACACCCAAAAGCAAACATCTGTACCTCACACATGTTCCCAAGCACTGCTCAGATGTCTCAGAACTGTGCCACGGGAAATTAATATCTGAAATCAACCCAAACAGGTCAATTTATTTAACAAACCAGTTACACAAGCCCTACTATATGCCAGGTACTCTTTCAAGCACTTTACAAATATTAACCATCTGGTCCTTGTAAGGACCTGTGAGTCAGGAATACTCGTGTCTGCATTTTACAGGTGAGGAATAGGAATAGAGAAGTCAGACTGTGTCTGAGGCACTAAGTGGAAGAGCCAGGACTTGAACCCAGGTACTGGACTCCAGAGGCCACACTCTCGACCCCTACACTAGGCCCCTTTGAATTGTAGTCAAGGCAGGATTCATGGACCCAGAGTATGAAATCCACTGGGAGCAGTGTAGCAGCAGCATCTGAATCCTTGGTCTGGTTCCTTAGCATCTCACTCTCATCGGCTTTGGCTGCCAAGCACAAAGCCCACCCTCCTGCATTGATGGTGGATGAAAGGAGACATCTAGAAAGGCTGAAAGCACATCTGGATGAACTCATGTATTGTCAATAATTAGAATGTGGGTCTTTCACTGGGAGGGAGGAATGCATTGCAAGGAGGCCCTATCCTTTTATTAGAAAATGCATAAAATTTTAAAAATCTGATCAGGGAAAATTAGGGGCTTTGAAAGAGACAGGGAAAAATATAGGATGAAAAAAGCATAGAATTATAGAGATAAAAATATTACAAATAATTCTAGTTTGATTTTCTCATATCACAATGGCGAAAGAAAGACCTACATTAATAGTTGTTGAATGTAATGTTTATTTAAAATACCAAGGGACTCATTTGAAATGTAAATTCTGGTATTACTCCTAAGCCTCCACCAGAGATTATGAATCAGTGAAATATCTGATTCATGAATTCTGGAGTGAGGCACAGGAATCTGTCTTTTAGTGACAGATTTAAAGACAGGAATCTGTACCTTATCAACTGATTTTTGAGTCAAGCTTTTTCTACAGAAATGCAAAAATATCTTTTTTAAAAAAAAAATCCCATGCTAGTCAGTATATAGTGGTATCTCAGTGTGGTGTTAAGTTGTATTTCTGTAATAACTAATGATGTTCAGCATCTTTTTTTGAGCTTTTTGTATTCTATGTATCTTTGGTGAGGTTTCTGTTTCAAATTTATTGGAAGTTCTCAATCAGGTTGTCTTCTTACAGAGTGAAAAAGTTCTTTACATACTTCAAATAGATGTTCATTATAAGGTAAATGATTTATTACATTTTCTCCCAGTCTGTGGCTTGTCTTTTCACATTCTTAATGGTATTTTCAGAATGCAAACATTTAAAAATTCTGATGAAGTCAAATTTAGAAATGTTTTTCCTTTTATAGATTGTGGTTTTCATGCTGTGTCTGAGAACTCTTTGCCTAACCCAAAGTCACAAAGATTTTTTTCCCTATGTTTTCGTCTAGAAATGTTATACTTTCAGTGCTTACATTTAGGTCTATGATTCATTTTTAATTGCTATTTTATGTGCAGAGTAAAGTAGCATCTAAGTTCATTTTGCTACATATGGATATCCAATTATTCCAGCTTCATTTTTAGAAAAAGACTATTTCCTCATCCATTGAATTACCTTGGCATCTTTGTTGAAAATCCATGGATCATAAATACATGGGTTTGCTTCTGGATACCCTACTCTGTTTTACTGAGCTGTATGTCTATACTTATGCCAGCACTACACTGTTTTGATTCTTGAAGGTTTAATTTTGAAGTTAAGTAGTATAAATTCCCCAACTTAGTCTTTCTCTTTCAAAATTGTTTATTCTCTTCTATGTCCTTTGCATTTTCATATTAATTTTGGATTAGCTTGTTAATTTATACAAATAGACCTGAAGGAATTTTATAAAATTTGTGTTGAGTTTACAAATCAATTTGAAGGGAATTACTATTTTAAAAATACTGAGTCCTTCAAGCTATGAGGAGGGTGTGGCTTTCAATTTATTTAGATCTCTAATTTCTCTGAGGAATATTTTGTTGGTTTGAGTATTATGTTGTACTATTTATGTCAATTTATTCCTAAGTGTTTTGTTCTTTTTTGATACCATATTAATTAAATTATTTTCTTAATCTTATTTTTGGATTGTTCATTGCTAATATATAAAAAGACAATTAGTTGTGTATCTTGAGTTTGTATCCTGTGACCTTGCTCAATTTGTTTACTTGTTTTAATAGTTTTTTTTCTAATACAAAGCCACCTGTCTTCAAATAAAGGTCATCTTACTTCTTCCTGTCTGATCTATATGACTTTAATTCCTTTTTCTTGACTTACTGCACTGGATAGAAACTTCAGTACAATGCTGAAAAGACGTGGTAAGGGTGAATATCCTTTCCTTAATCCCAATTTTAGGAGAAATGAATTCAGTCTTTCACCATTAAACACCATGTTAGCTGTAGGATTTTGTAAACTATTTCCAGCTTGCTGAGATTTTTATTACGAATAAGTGTTGGATTTTGTCAAATGCTTTTCTGAGTCTATTGAAATGATCATATAATTTTTACCCTTTATTCTATTAAAATGGTGTACTATATTCATTGAATTTTGGATTTTAAATAGACTTTACATTCTGGGATAAAATCCACTTTGTCATGATAATTCTTTTAATATGTTGTAGATAAAATTTGCCAATATTTTGTTTACATAATGATTATATTTGTGAAAGATAATGGTTTGCAATTTTTTTTCCTTATAATTTATTTGTCTGACTTCAGTATCAGGGTAATAATGGCCCCATAAAATAAGTTGCTAAATGCTTTTTATTCCTCTACTTTCTGATAGTTTGAGTAGGATTGGTATTATCTTGACCTTAAATGTTTGATTGAATTCACCAGTAAAGTCATCACTCTGGTCCTGAGTATTTTTGTGTGTAGAAGAAATATTTTAAATTTTATTACGTTATATTATCTACTTAGATTTAGTATTTCTTCTTGAGTCAGTTTTGATAATTTACGTCTTTCTAGAAACGTGTTCGTTTCTTCTATGTTGCCCAATTTAATGCCATGAAGCTCTTCATAATATTTCTCATAATATCTTAATTTCTATAGATTCTGTAGTGACTGTAGTGTAATGATTTTATACTAGACCTTAATAATTTGTGTCTTCTCTCTTTTTTTCTTAGTAAATCTGGTTAATGTTTATTAATTTTGCTGATTTTTACAAAGAATCAACTTTTGGTGTGACCAATTTTTTTTCCCATTTTTTTTCTAGTTCATTGATTTTTACTCTAATCTTTATTTTTCCTTTCTTCAACGTACCTGGTTTTATTTCCTTTCTTTTGTGTATGGGGATACAATCTTAGATTATTCATATTTGAACTTTTTTGTTTAGACTATATATATTTAAAGTTAAAAACATATCTTAAGCATTGCTTTAGCTGCAATCCATAAATTTTGTTACACTGTGTTTTCATTTTCTTTTAGCTCAACATACTTTTAAATTTCATTTGTGACTTCTTCTTATACCTATAGGGTGTTTTGAAATGTGTTAACTTCTGAATAGTTGGAGATTTCCAATATTTCTTTTGATTGCTGGGTTTTAGTTTTGTTTCATTAGGGTCAGAGAGCATACATCTAATAATTTTGATTCTTTTACATTTGTTGAGACTTTTAAATGGTGTAGAATATGGCCTATCCTGGAGAATGTTCTAAGGGTGTTTATAAAGAATGTGTACTTTACTGCTGTTGGGTGGAGTGTTCTATACATATGTGTATGTTGGGGTGCCAGGTGAAGGAATGAAATGATAATTAAGATATAATTCTTGCCTTTTAAAGTTGTTTCATTCTTGTAAAGTGGTGGTTTTCAACTCAGGGCTATTTTGGCCCCCAGCTGACCTTTGGCAATGTCTGGAGACATTTTTGGTTATCACTAACTACTGGGATCCAGTGCCACTTGCACCTAATAAGCAGATTCTGCTAAACATTCCACAATGCACAGGCTAGCCCCCCACAATAATTATCTGTCCTAAAATGTCAATAGTCCCAAGGTTTAAAAACCTTGCTTTAGAGGATATAAAAAGGACTTAATTATAATTCAAAGCTTCAGAGGATAATTTTCATGCTATGCCAATTGCTGTACTGTGGCTAAAACTGATCAACCCTTTAGCAATTACCACACCTCTCACATGTTTGTCTGTTTTTCCCACTAGACTTTGAACCTCTTGAATGTTGAAATTTACCCAAATATTTACGATGGTTGAAAGCACAGAGACAAAGTTGGATTTCAATTCTATTTCTGTGCTCGCCAGGTGTGTGACTTTGGGCTGGTTACTTGACCTCTCCAAACCTCAAATTTCTCAGTTGTATAATGTGAATAATGCACCTACCTTATAAGATTGTTGTGAAATTTAAATAAACTCATCAAGGAAGGTACTTGACACAGTTCTGACACATATAGTCATTATTTTGTTATTGTTATTGTTATATCCAGTACCTAGCCCAGTGCCCTGCAAATATGTACACATAAGCAAATGAGTTATTGAGTCATCTTCTCTTACCTTCCTTACCTCCACAGCACACACAGGCTATACAGAGTAATCCTGACTGAGATAAAACCTGTCCCTTTCTACTCCCGCTCCTTACTTTCCACAGAGGAGACCACCTATGGCTGTAGGAGATGGACAGGAGCCCAAACAGGACAAACAAGTGCAAGGCAAACATGGATTGACTTCAGTTTCACCCTTCGGACTCCCACTAACCTGATATGAGATAGTCACACAGGAGGCACTGAGGTCATGCCCCAAACAGTCCCATGATCTGTGCACCCAGCATCACTCTGAGCCAACTCCCTTTGTTTTGCTTCAGAGAAGCAGTTCTTTCTTCTTAATGGCCACAAAGCCTGTCACGACACTCTCCACCCCATTCCTGAGTCTTGGGCACTTCACACTGGGAGTCTCTGTCTGTTGGGCAACCCTTTTGATCAATATTAAAGGCCTTTGGGTCCCTCCCTAAGTACCTCATCTCTGTTCCCATCTACTTCTGAGTGACTTGGCAAAGATCACATCTGTGAATCAATTTGCTAACTTTTAAAGTGGTGGTTGAAGGTGAAGCTTTGCCAACTTGATATCTTACTATGTTTGCTTTTGATGGAGGAGTCATAGTGAAAGAAAGGACACCTCCAGCCCTAACAGAGCCCCTTGGTGTATAAAGAAGGATTCACATGGTACCAGAGAACCTAAGCAGCCAGGAAGACACAGAGCAAAAGCTGAAGTTGAGAAGAGAGAAGGGTTCATTCAGTTCATTTAACACAGGGCACATGCCTGCATTTTACTATCTGGTTCCTACTGTGCCCTGAGGTTGGTAAACAAAATATGGAGACTTCCTTTTTATCAACATTTATTTACAGGTCATTGATCGATGTCCTCAACCCTCATAACCGAAAGAAGCCATTTTTGCCTACACACTTAGTTTCTCTGTATGTTTACCTAGAAGCTTGCCTTCTCTAGTGACAGGATACAGCAGAGATCAAGACTAAGCAAGGACAAAGTGACCTGAATCTAAAGAAATAAACATATATGCAGCAGAAAGTATTGGGGATAGAGTGTTTGCTTTATTTTTAAAAAATCATGAAAAGGATATTCCATTTGCTATTAACATTAGAGACTTAGAACAAACATTTCTACTTTATTGAATTCTAATATAAAAATAATTATACCTACTGAATGCTGAGTTTGTGCTGGACACTGTTCTAAATACTTTACATGTATAAATTAATTTTATTCATAATAATTAATTTTATTTAGGTTTTATTCAAAATAGTTAATTTTATTTCATAATAATGAAAATAATAATAACTACTAGCCAGTTGAACCCAGCAGCATATCAAAAAGTTAATGCACCATGATTAAGTAGGCTTTGTTTCTGAGATGCAAGGTTCAACATACAAAAATCAATAAGTGTTATTCACTACATAAACAAACTAAAAACAAAAACCATACGATCATCTCAATAGATATAGAAAAAGTTTTCTTTTCCTTTTTTTTTTTTTTTTTTTTTTGAGACAGAGTCTCGCTCTCGCCCAAGCTGGAGTGCAGTGGTGCAATCTCGGCTCACTGCAAGCTCCGCCTCCCAGGCTCAGGCCATTCTCCTGCCTCAGCCTCCCGAGTAGCTGGAACTACAGGCACCTGCTACCATGCCCGGCTAATTTTTTTGTATTTTTAGTAGAGACGGGGTTTCACCATGTTAGCCAGGATGGTCTCGATCTCCTGACCTCGTGATCTGCCCGCCTCGGCCTCCCAAAGTGCTGGGATTACAGGCGTGAGCCACCACGCCCGGCCGGAAAAAGTTTTCAATAAAATGCAACATCCCTTCATGATAAAAACCTTAAACAATCTAGACATTGAAGGAACACATCTCAAAATAATAAAAGCCGTCTATGACAAACGCACAGCCTACATCATACTACATGGACAAAGCTGGAAGCATTGCCCTTGAGAATTGAAATAAGACAAGGATGACCACTCTTACCACTCCTTCTCAACATAGTACAGTAAGTCCTAGCCAGAGCAACCAGGCAAGAAAAAAAAAAAGACATCCAAATAGAAAAAGAAGTTAAACTATCTCCCTTTGTTGACAATATGATTCTATACATACAGAACGCTAAAGAATTTGCCAAAACACTCCTGCTACTGATGAATGACTTTAGCTGTAGAATCTAGCTAAACTAAACAGCCTCTGACAGCAAAAGAAATTACCAACAGAGTAAATGGACAGCCTACAGAATGGGAGAAAATATTTGCAAACTATGCATTTGACAAAGGCCTAATATCCAGAATCTAAAAAGAGCTTAAACAAATAAAAAAGCAAAAAAAAAAAAAAAAAAAAATCCAATTTTAAAATGGGCAAAGGACATGAACAAACACTTCTCAAAAGAAGACATACAAGTGGACAACAAACATAAGAAAAAAGGCTCAGCATCACTTGCCATCAAAGAAATACAAATCAAAACCATAATGAGATGCCATCTCACACCAGTCAGAATGGCAATCATTAAAAGTAAAAAAATAACAGATGCTGGCAAGGCTGCAGAGAAAAGAGAACACTTATACACTGTTGGTGGGAATGCAAAGTAGTTCAGTCACTGTAGAAAGCAGTTTGGAGATTTCTCAAATAACTTAAAACAGAACTACCATTTTATCCAGCAATCCTACTACTGGGTATTTACCCAAAGGAAAAGAATTCATTTTATTAAAAGACACATGCAGTTTTATGTTCATCATGGCACTATTCACAATAACAAAGATATGTAATCAGCCTAGGAGCCCATCAACAGTGGACTGGATTTAAAAAATGTACATATACACCACATACACACCCATAAAAAAGAATGAAGTCATGTTCTTTGCAGCACTGTGGATGGGACTGGAGACCATTATCCTAAGGAAATTAGCACAAGAAAAGAAAACCAAATAAATGCTGAATACACATAGACATAAAGGTGGGAGCAATAGACACTAGGGACTACTAGACAGGGGAAGAAGGGAGGGGGAAATGGACTGAAAAACCACCTACTGGGTACTATGCTCACTACCTGAGTGTTGGAATTATTTGTATTCCAAGCATCAGCATTACAAAAGATACCCATGTAACAAACCTGTGCATGTACCCCTTAATTTATAATGAAAGTTGAAATGATTTTTTAAAAATACCATTTACGATAGTATAAAAAATAAAGTATCTACAAATTAATGACAGATGTACATGACTTGTATGCTAAAACTATAAAACTGATTGAGAGAAATCATATAAGACATAAAAAGGAAGAAATAATATGACATAAAAAATGAAGGAATATAACTTTTTTATGAATTGAAAGACCCAATATCATAGTGATGTCAGTTCTCAAATTGATTTGTACATTGAATATAATTCCAATCCAAACACCAAACGATTTATGAAATTTATGTGAAAATTTAATGGGCCAAGAACAGACTAGGCAATTTTAAAGAAGAAGAATAAAGATGGAAGATGTACTCTATCAAATATTAAGACCTGTTATAGATAGATTGATATTAGTACAAGGATAGACAAAGAGGCCAAGGGAAGACAATAGAGAATTTAGAATTAGACCCACAGTTAATTTCCCAAATATGACAAATGTTATATTACAGTACAGAAAGAGAAAAGATAGGGTTTTCAAAAAATTCTGCTGGGTCTATTAGAAGACCAGATACATGGATAAAAATGAATCTTGAACTCCTCTCCTCAAACCGTAGACAAACATTAGTTCCAGATAAATTTTCAGATGTAGGACTTGAGCTACATTTTAGATCAAATGGACCTAACAGACATGCACATTCTTCTCAAGCACCCACAGAACATTCTCCAGAATAGATCATATGTTTGGCCACAAAACAAGTCTTAACAAATCTAAGAAGATGGAAATTATGTCCAATATCTTTTCCAACCATAATAGTATGAAATTAAAAATTAGCAATGAAAGGAATTTTAGAAAATTCAGAAATATGTGAAAATTTAATAGCATGATCCCCAAAAACCAATGGGTCAAAGAAGAAATTAAAAGGAAAATATAAAAATATCTCAAGACAAATGAAAGTGGAAACACAATATAGTAAAATTTATGAGATGCAGCTAAAGCAGTTCTAAAAGGGAAATTTACAGCAATAAATGCCTATATAAACACAATAATAATCTCAAGTAAACAATCTAATGTTAGACCTGTAGGAACTAGGAAAAGAAAAAACAAACTAAGCCAAAGACAGTAAAAGAAATGAAATAATAAAGATGATGGCAAAAATAAATAAAATAGACTAGAAAAACAATAGAAAAGATCAACAAAATTAAGAGTTGGTTTTCCAAAAAGATAAACAAAATTAACAAACCTTTAGTTAAACTAAGAAAAAAAGAGAAGACTCAAATAAATAAATAAATGAAAGAGGAGACATTACAACTGATACCTCAGAAATATAAGGAGTCATGAGACCACTGTGAGCAATTATATCCCAAAAAATGGAATAACTTAGAAGAAATGAATAAATTCCTCAACACAAGCAACCTACCAAGACTAAATGATGAAGAAACAGAAAATCTGAAAGAAAAAAACAACCCACTAACAAGCAAGGAGATTGACTGAATAATAAAAAGTTCCCCATCAAAGAAAAGCCCAGGACCTGAGGGCTTCACTGCCAAATTCTACCACACATTTAAAGAACTAATATTAATTCTCGAACTTTTTCAAAAACTGAAGTAAAGGAAATACTTCCAAACTCATCTTATGAGGCTAGTATTACCCTGTTACCAAGGCCAGACAAGGACACTACAAGAAAAGACAGGCTAATATCCCTGATGAACATGGATGCAAAAATACTCAACAAAATGCTAACGCACTGAATTCAGCAGCACATTAAAAGGATAATTCACCACCATCATCAAGTGGGACTTATTCCTGAGATTCAAAGATGGTTCAACACATGCAAATCCATAAATGTAATACACTGCTTCAACAGAATGAAAAACAAAATCCAAATGATAATTTCAATAGATGCGTAAAAAATATTTGATAAAATTCTGCATCCTTTCTTGATAAAAACTCTCAAAATTAGGTATAGAAGGAATGTGCCAGATAAAATAAAGGCCATATATAACAAACATGTAGATATTATACTCAATGGCAAAACGTTGAAAGCTTTTCCTCTAAGATTAGGAACAAAACAAGCATGCCTACTCTCACTACTTATAGTCAACATAGTTCTGGAAGTCCT
The DNA here is from genome assembly GCF_028858775.2 of Pan troglodytes. NCBI lineage: Eukaryota > Metazoa > Chordata > Mammalia > Primates > Hominidae > Pan > Pan troglodytes. The sequence goes on along the minus strand of NC_072407.2, from coordinate 38,786,539 downwards.
AGCCAGAGTATTTAGGCAAGAGAAAGAAATAGAAGGATCCAAATCAGAAAGGAAGTTTTCTCTTTTTGCAGATGATATAATCTTATATACATAAAACCCTAAAGACTCCATCAAAAAACTGTATACTAACAAACAAATTCAGTAAAGTTGCAATATACAAAATCAGCACATGAATATCAGTATCTTTTTTTTTTTTTTTTGAGACGGAGTCTTGCTCTGTCACCCAGGCTAGAATGCAGGGGCATGATCTTGGCTCACGGCAACCTCCGCCTCCTGGGTTCAAGTGATTCTCCCGCCTCAGCCTCCCGAGTAGCTGGGATTACAGGTGCCCACCACCACAGCCGGCTGACTTTTGTATTTTTAGTAGAGATGGGGTTTCACCATCTTGGCCAGGCTGGTCTTGAACTCCTGACCTCGTGATCCATCTGCCTTGGTCTCTCAAAGTGCTGGGATTAGAGGCGTGAGCCACCATGCCCGGCCAAATCAGTATTATTTCTATACACTAACAATGAACTATCTGAAAAAGAAATCAAGAAAATAATTCTATTTATTGTACCTACAAAAAAAATACAATGCTTAGGAATAAATTTAATGAAGGAGGCAAAAACCAGTATGCTAAAAACAAAGAAATATGATAAAAGAAATTGAAGAAGACACAAATAAATAGAAATATATTCCATGTTCATGGTTTGGAAGAATTAACATTGTTAAAAATCTCCACACTACCCAAAGCAATCTACAGATCCAATGCAATCCCTATAAAATTTCTAATGACATTTTTTCACAGAAATAGAAAAAAAATCCTAAAATTCATCTAGAACCACAAAAGATCCCAAATAGCCAAAGCAATCTTAAACAAAAAGAACATTGAAGGCATCACATTAACTCATTTCAAAATCTACTGCAAAGCTACAGTAATCAAAGCAGCATAGTACTGGCATAAAAATAGATACGTAGAACAGTGGAACTGAACAGAGAGCCTCAGAATAGATCCATGTGTTTACAATCAATTGATTTTTCCACAAAGATGTCAAGAACACACAATAGGGAAAATACAGTCTTTCCAAAAAATGGTGCTAGAAAAACTGGAGATCCACAAGCAGAAGAATGAAATTAGACCCTATCTCATACCATATGCAAACATTAAATCAAAATGGATTGAGCATTTAAATGTAAGAACTGAAACTATAAAACTACTAGAAGAAAACAGGGGAAAATTTCCTAGACATTGGTCTAGGTAATGGGATTTTATAGTTTTGACCCTCAAAACACAGGCACCAAAAGCAAAAATTGACAAATGGAATTACATCAAACTAAAAAGCTTCTGCACAGTAAAGGAAACAATCAACAGACTAAAGAGACAACCCAAGGAACGAAAAATACACAGATGATCCCAACTTAACAATAGTTCAACTTTATGATGGTGCAAAAGCAATATGCATTCAGCAGAAAGTGTATTTCAGTACAGTATTCAATAAATTGCATGAGATATCAGACACTTTATCATAAAATGGACCGTGTGTTAGATGCTTTTGCTCAACAGTAGGCTAACATAAGTGTTGTGAGCATGTTTAAAATAGGCTAGGCGAAGCTATGATGTTTGGTACACTAGGTGTATTAAATGCATTTTTGATTTGACAATATTTTCAACTTACAACAGGTTTATTGGCATGTAACCTCACTGTAAGTCAACAAGCATCTGTATATGCAAACCATGCATCTGATAAGGGATTAATATCCAAAATATATAAGAAACTCAATGCAAGAAAATAAGTAACCCAATTTAAAAACGGACCTATGACCTGGATAAATGTTTCTCAAAAGCAGATATACAAGTAGCCAACAGATATATGAAAAAATGACTAACATCACTAATCATCAGGGAAAAGCAAATTAAAACCACAATGAGATAACACCTCATGCCTGTTAGAATAGCTATTATAAAAATGACTAAGGATAGCAAGTGTACATGAGGATGTGGAGAAAAGGCAACACTTAAACATTGTTGGTGGGAATGTAATTTACTACAGTCATTATGGAAAACAGTATGGAGGTTTCTCAGAAAATTAAAAATAGAACTAGCCTACGATCCAGCTATACCACTACTGGATATATATCCAAAGGAAAGAAAACCAGTATGTCAAAGAGATATTTGCACTCCCATGTTTATGGCAGCACTAGTCACAATAGCTAAGATATGGAATAAACCTAAGTGTCCATCAACAGATGAATGGAGAAAGAAAAGGTGGCATATACACACAATGGAATATTATTCAGCCATAAAAAGGAAGAAATCTTGTTATTTACAGCAACATTGAGGAACTGGAGGTCATTATGTTAAGTAAAATAAGCCAGGCACAGAAAGACAAATACCACACGATATCACTTATATAGAGAATCTTAAAAAGTTGAACTCACAGAAATAGAGTAAAATGGTAGTTACCATAGGTGGAGATGGCGAGATTTAGGAGATGTTGGTCAAAAGACAAAAAATTTCAGCTAGACAAGAAGAATAACTTTAAGAGTTCTGTTGTATAACAAGGTGACAACAGTTTTTATTTGTCAAATAAAAATGCTAATTTGTCAATTAAATAAAATTTTTAAATGTTTACATCTAAATGTGAAAAGGTAAAACAATAAAGCTTTTGGAAGAAATCAGATGATAATATCTTCATGACTTTCAGGTAAGCAAAGATTTCTTAAACTTGATACAAAATCAGCTAATTACAAAAGAAATAATTTATAAATTAACATGTTAAAATTAATAAAGTAAACTGCTTCAGAAAACTGTTGAGCCATATCTATAAAGTGATCATAAGTATAACATATGACCCATCACTTCCATTCCTAGGTGTATATCCAAAAAAAAATATGTTTTTATGTGCATCAAAAGATATGTACAAAGAATAGTCTTTGTAATACTATTCATTATAGCCCCAAACCAGAAACAACCCAAATGTCAATCAATAGTAAAATGGATAAATGCATTTTGGCATATCCACATAGAATTCCATATGAAATTAAAAAGAAAGCCCAATATGAATGGATCTCACCACATAAATTTGAGTGAAAGAAGAATGAAAATTGTCAGATTCTAAATGGAGTCACTCAAGTCAAACGTGGCAAAATGGAGCCAGGGAAGGCCATCAAGGGAAGGTTCTCATGCATGATTTGCCTAGCAACAACAACTATCACAAGAAATTTTTTCCACACGGCAGCGACTATGTGAGTTGTGCAAGGACAGCTAGCAGCACAAGGACAGCTAGCCACGTACACAGAAACACTTGCCTGACAAATTGTTTCACAAGCCCAATCCAAAACTGCCAAAGGTCTAACTGCAACTCCAAGATTACAAGTCCTACCTAGCAACTATTGGCATTCGCCAATCAGAACTCAGCTCTCAAAGGGCACTGCCAGTGCAATGAAGTGCAATGAAGTGTCTTTTAAAACAACAGGTAAATCTCCTCTTTCCCCAACAAAATCCTAACCTTTTTGTTGTTGTTGTTGTTCTCTGGACATACCAGAGGCCACCCTGCTCCATATATACATCCCGGATTACAATGCTACTTCTCGTAGCTTATTCCCAAACAAAACCTTTCCTACTTAGAGATTCATCTCTCTATGTTTTTTATGTTGACTGAAGCCAGACACACAAAAAAGTACATCGTATATAACCCCAATAATAAAACGTTCAAAAAGGTGCAAAAAAATTGTTTTAGAAGTCAAGATACTGGTGGGAGAGATCGTATTTGGAGGGGAACTTAAAGAGAAGTTCTGAGTGCTAGTAATATTGTTTCTTGATCTGGGTTACATGAGACTGTTCACTTTGTGTGACTTCATTGATCTATGCAGCTGATTTGTGTACTTTTTCGTATGTATGAATGTTAAAATCCAGCAAATGGTTTTTAAAAAAGCCAAGAACTTGCAAGTCAAAAGCTTTTGTTTTCATAACCATCTTCTCTAAAGTAAGCCTAGTTTCGAAGGTTAAAGCTGAACATTGACTCTCAGGGCTTCATCTTTCCCAGATTTTGATCTTAGGTAAGTCACTTAAACTTCCTATGCCTCAGTTTTCTCATCAGTAAAATGGAGATAATAATAGCACTCATCTCATAAGATTGCTGGGAATATTAAATAATAGGTATAAAGTGGTTGGAACCATGCCAGGCACTTAGGAAAGACTCAATAAAAATAACTTGATGTTGTTTCTGCTATTTTTTCCCAATTCTCTTCAGGCAATGGATGATTCTTGCTTGAGGAAGTAGAAATAAGAAATCACAATATGCATGTTCTAAAATATCATCTTGCTACATCTATAGAAGCTGAGACTTGGTTTTTACAAAGTCCTCTTGCCACATGTGCTTTGGACATAATGCAAATGGAAAAAAAATAGAAAACGGAAAGCTTGTGCCCTGAGGGAAACTCCCCTAATCAATGGAACCCCAAATTAGAATGAAGTGTACTTTCCAATGATCTCTTCTATAGAAACCATGGCAATAAGTAGGTCACTCAAAATGAAAAAAAATTCTTGGTCTTAGTGAAAATGCTTCAGTGAGGCAGTATTTTTGCAGAGTATTTCAGACCCCTGATTTCTAACCCTTTCTCTGCTCTTTTTGGAATTCTAATCCTTAAAAGCTAGCCCTGTTCTTGTGTTTTCTTGGATACTTACCAAGTTAATCTTCCAACATTGGAGAGTATTATGAATGTTAAGCTGCAAGAAAAGGAATAATAATTTTGTCCTACCTGTAAGACTTAGGGTCACTGCTGGCTTTATAAATTCGTGTGGTTTTTCTTGGCAGCTACCTAATAGTTTTTCTAGCCACCATGACTTTAACCTCACATTACAGCATCATTGAGCTATTTATTCAGTTTAGTTCAGTTGGCTGAGGAACTGTGCCAGAAACTGCTATTAGGAAGCTAATTTTATTTACCCCAAAGCAACCAAAGGATTCTCAAAATGGTTTTCACTGAATTTTTTTTATTCTTAAAAGAATCTCACCTTTGCTTCTCTTGTTGAAGTGAGATAAGGAAACAAATTTCCAAAGAGGTTAAGTCACTCCATAATAGTAGGTGATGAGGACAGAAGTGGAATTCACCATAATCCTCACCATCTCTGAGACATTAAGATTTGAATTTAAGTTTAAAAAAATAGTGAGGTAAATGAAGAGTTGAGAGTCCATTTCAGCTGAAACTCAGAGTAAAAGTGATTTTGCGATTCTGCAATATATCATGTACAGGTGAGGGAATGTGAATTCTTTTTGGATTAGCATAGAATAGATGCAGCCTGGATAAGTCTGGGGACCATCACTGCCAGACATGGGAAAAAGTTATCCCTAAGGTGCTTTAAACACAAACACTAAGTCCTTTAATTTTTACCCACCTTCAAAAGCTAAAGCAGGTTAATAAGGATTGTTAAGCTCCAGGGGTGAGATTGGAGTTGAGATTCCATAGACTTGGCAATAAGAAGTTGTTTTTAATGGTAATTTGAGGAACATGCCCAAGAGACTCTGGGCTGCTAGCGCCAATAGGCACAAGGGTTGGGGATATAAACAGATTTTTCTCACCAGCATTAGGCATTAATGTTATGCCAGTTATGGTGACTCAGTTCCCTACATTCAAGCACCTTATTTTCTTCCTCCTGAAGACTTTTCTTTCCTGTAATTTTATTCATCCCCAATTCTTCACTATTAAAAAGTGTGCAAGAGGTTCTTTTGATGTTTCTTTCACTCCAATCAACACATATTTCTTTCAAGTATCAGAGCGAATAGACTTCCCAAAACATGAGTAGAAATGAAACTGATCTTTGGAGTCTTTAGGAACTACCACTACTCCTTGTCCATAGATGGGTCACAGTGAGGAATGTTGACCCCAGTTTGCCTGCCAGACATTGTTCTGTGCAATAGGGGAAAATTGCTAACCTAAATTCACATAGGAAGCCAATATGTATCCCAGAACATGAATTCTAAGGCAAATAGATCTGGATTTATTACAAAATGTGCAACTTTCAGAAAGCAACTGAACATCTTACAGCCTCAGTTTTCTCTTCTGTAAAATGGATGTGATAATATTTGCTTCATAGGGTTACTATTAGGAATACATAAGATCATGGACATAAGGTAGTAAGTGAGTACTGTCACTTTGTAAGCACAAGTTTAACATAGCTACTACAATATAATTATTAATTCTTTCTGAGGTGGTTGTGTGGCAAATTAATAGAAATCATTTCATTTTACAGGGGTGAAGTGGACTGTGTTAGAGAAGAATCATTTCTGTCAATAAACCAATTTAGCTCCAGATCAGGAGAGAGAGCTCATGTCTCCAGGTTCCTCATCTTTTACCTTGGAATGGAGCCAAAACCTGGCAGGAACTTTATTCTGCCACTAATGACAGCTCCAACCCAGGTTCCTGAGGGCCCAACTCAACTGCTTTTCATCTCTGAAACCAGATCACAGTCCCCATTTTCATTTTCTAATTACCCAGTGGGCCAATTTCTACTGTTATTTCTCCTGGGGGTAGGCAAAATCTGGTTTTAAACAGTTATTCTGGGGCGGCAGGAACACCGCAGCTCTGCTCCCGACAGTACCCCACCCTAGCTGACACATATGTACCCTGCCATGCTGCTACAGCTGCTGGCACACACAAGCAAACACGGACCCCACTGCCACTGGCCCAGTGAAGCACTTTGGCCAGCACCAATCATGAGAGTGCAGTGGCCGCAGACTGGGAACACTTTGGCCTCTCAAGCACAGCAGGTTTTTAACCAGAGACCAAAGCTGGGGGCCCAGTACTGGCCCCAGAGTTAGAACATACAGCCCAGGAGTGCTGAGCTGAGCCTTGGCCCCCTAAAATCTTCCAGAAATGAAGTCAGTTGACTGAAGCCATCTTATACTACAATTAAACCCTCAAGAGCATCAAAAAAGATAAAAGCCAAAAATTCATCCAAAGGACAGCAACTTCAAGGAATATCAGCTCACAAAGATGAGAAATAACCAGTACGAGAACTCTGGCAACTCAAAAAGCCAGAGTGTCTTCTTCTTTTTTCTTTCTTTCTTTTTTTTTTTTTTTTTTTCTGAGATGGAGTGTTGCTCTGTCACCCAGGCTGGAGTGCAGTGGCACCATCTTGGCTCACTGCAACCTCCACCTCCCAGGTTCAAGCAATTCTCCTGCCTCAGCCTCCCAAGTAGCTGGGACTACAGGTGCCTGCCACCATACCTGGCTAATTTTTTGTATTTTTAGTAGAGATGGCATTTCACCGTGTTAGCCAGGGTGGTCTCGATCTCCTGACCTCATGATCCGCCTGCCTCGACCTCCCAAAGTGCTAGGATTACAGGCGTAAGACACCTTGCCCAGCCGCCAGTATCTCTTCTTATCTCTAAACAACCACACTAGTTTCCCAGCAATGATTCTTAACCAGGCTTAAATTGCTGAAATGACAGAAATAGAAGTCACAATATGGGTAGGAATTAAGATCATTGAGATTCAGGAGACAGTCAAAACTCAATCCAAGGAATCTAAGAAATACAATAAAAGAATACAGGAAATGAAAGATAAAATGGCCATTTTAAGAAAAAAACTGATCTGATAGAGCTGAACAACTCACTTTATGAATTTCTTAATGTAATTGCAAGTATTAACAGCAGAATGATCAAGCTGAGGAAAGAATCTCAGGGCTCAAAGACTGGTTCTCCAAAATAACTCAGTCAGACAAAAAATGAAGGAAAAAAAGAATAAAAAATGAAACAAATCTCTGAGAAATATAGGATTACATAAACAGACCAAATCTATAGCTCATTGGCATCCCTGAAAGTGAGGGAGAGAAAACTAACAATTTGGAAAACATGTTTGAGAATATCATCCATGAAAATTTCCCCAACCTCACTAGAGAGGCCAACATTTAAATTCAGGAAATGCAGAGAACCCCTGCAAGACACTATACAAGATGACCATCCCCAAGACACATAGTCATCAGATTCTCCAAGATCAAAAAGAAGAAAAAATGTTAAAAGCAACTACAGAAGGGACAGGTTACCTACAAAGGGAACCCTATAAGGCTAACAGCAGACCTTTCAGTAGAAACCCTATAAGCCTGAAGAGATTAGGGGACTATACTCACCATTCTTAAAGTAAAGAGATTTGAATCAAGAATTTCATATCCCACCAAACTAAGGAAACGCTGGGCCTCCACCACCCTGTCTCTCAAGCAAGATCAGCTGGAAACCGGGGGAACTTTTCCCTTCAGCAAAGATGTAACCAAAAGGATCCCAGAAGCCCGAGTGAACACCTTGGATACGTACAGACCTCACCACCAGGTTCCCTGCATTCCTCACAAGCACTAAGCCCAGCTGAGGGGGATGCCTGGAGGCCACATATCTCTGTTTCCCCTGGAGAAGGAGCTGACACTGTCCCCTTTCCCTTATGGCCCATATGGCTACTGTGCTTCTCCATCTTAGAGCTGGAAGTAAGACTGAAGTGTGTCTTGCTCTGCAGGTGATTAACCATGGCTCTCCTTCACCCCCAGGCTAAGCCACCACCAAACCACCCAGCCTGGTGGCTGACATTCTCCAGCTAGCTGCAAGCAGCTATTACATCATTCCTCATAAGGCCAAGCAAATGTCCAGCCACTCCACCTACCCCTTTGCCTGCCCTTTCAGTCTGGAGCTGAAGTGGTACCCTGCCTCCTGAGAAACAAGTACGTTGGTCACTCAAAGCAGTCATGCCTTCCTGATACCTAAGTTGAAGTAATGCCCTGCATCCCAGGAAATGGGGCCTGGGCTGTCCAGGCTTAAGCTGAAGCAGTACACTGTGCTTTGGGGAATCAGTGTCCTGGCTGAGCTGAGCAGTTGTGCATTCCAGGACTGAGCTGATGTAGTACCCCCACATAACAGGAGAACAGAGCAGTGGCTGAGATGAGACAACTGCCCTACAGGTCAAACAACTTTAGTATACAGATGCCCTGGAGCTGGACCAGCCTTCTAGAGTCTGAGCTGCTGAGACGTCCCTCTTCCTGGGAAGTGGAGTCACCTCTGTGCTGTTCCCTGCTCCCCAGGGCCTGAACAATAGCTGTACTCCACCATTCTAGGGTACTTGCTAGTACTGCATATGGTCTCACAGAGTCTGGGATGTGACCAAACCCCAATATCCCAGGGTCTAGAGTCACTACTATATGGTGCTACATCCTTTAGGACCCAAGTTGCCACTGAGCTCTATTGGCTCAGGTTCTCAAAGTAGTCATACACTGATACCTAAGTCCAAAACCTCCAGAGGACGCCGTCCTTCCCAGAGTGAGGCCAGTGTTGTGCTCTGCCCTCTAAAGGTGGAAGGACATTTATAAACCAGCCCCCTAGACTCAAGCTGCTGGGGGGAGGGGGGCGGGGCAGGAAAAGGGGTGGTCCTCTGAATCACAGATCTTGGCTCAGTGGGCAACCTACATCCAAATCTGCCACAGAGAGCAAACCTGCACCTCAAGATCCAGGTGCCACAATGGGTTCATGGGACCCTGAGCCTAGGACCCTGGCCCCACAGCAACTGCAAGCACCTGCACCTGGAACCCAGTACTATTGAGGCTGTCTGTAGACCATGTCAGAACTGACACCAATAGGGATCTCCTTGGCTAAGTCTCTCCATTGTGGGGAAAAAGAGAATAAGAGAAAACCAAAAGCCCTTGACACCAAGGACATTAACAACCTATGCTGCTGCTGCTGCTGCTGCTACTACTACTGACACAGACTTTTACAACCTAGGCCACTGAAGTGTCCACAGTTATGGCTGACATTGCACATAGCTGAAGAAGCTACACAAAGACCATATCACTGTATTCATCTGGAAACAAAGTCATCACACCTTTCCCAACCAGCATACTACAACACATCTGCAAGTGGAATTGTTTCTCTATAAAAGACTATAAAGTTTAGAAGTGGTGATTGTTCCACCAGATGCACAGACATCAACACTGGAACACAAGAAACACAAAAAACAAGGAAATATGACACTACCATAGGAAGATAATAGCTACATACCAGACCTCAATAGAAGGAAAATCAACAAACTGACAGAAAAGGAATTCAAACGCATGATCTCAAGGAAGATAAATGAGATACAGGGAAAAAAAAACCAGACAATTTAATGAAATAAGTAAAACAATTCATGACATGAACAATAAATTCAACAAAGAGATATAAATTATAAAAAAAGAACCAAACAGAAGTTCTGTGGCTGAGGAACTGAATGAATAAAATAAAATACAATGGAGAGCTTAAATAACAGACTTGATCAAGCAGAAGAATCTCTGAACTTGAAGATAGGTCATTTAAAATTTACCAGTCAGAGAAAAAGAAAAAAGAATGAAAAAGAGTGAAGAATGCCTCCAAGCCATGTGGAACACAACTAAATGAACAAATTTTTATAATATTTATGTCCCAGCAGAAGAAGAGAATGGAAAAGGCTTAGAAAACTATTTAATAAAATAATAGCTGAAAACTTCCTAAAGTCTGGAAAGATTTATGAACATCCAGATCCAAGAAAACTCAAAGGTTCCCAAATAAGATCAATCCAAAAAGTCCTCTTTGAGACACAGTATAATCAAATTGTCAAAAATCAAAGACAAATAGAGAATTCTAAAAATAGCAAAAGAAGAGCATCAATTCACATATAAGGGAATCTCCATTAGATTATGAGCCTATTTGTCTGCAAAAAAACTTACAGACAAGGAGAGAATTACACGACACATTCAAAGTACTGGAAGAAGTAACTTGTCAACCAAAAACTATACCCAGCAAAGCTGTCCTTGAGAATTGAAGGAGAAAGAGTCTTTCCTAGACATGCAAAAACTGAAGGAATTCATCAACACTAGACCTGCTGTAAAAGAAATGCTCTAGAGAATCCTACATCTGGAAGTGAAAAGATATAATCACTATGATGAAAACATGCAAAAGTATAAAACTCTACAGAGCAAATACACAAAGGAGAAAGAGAAAAGAAGCAAAACATATCACAACAGAAAAAGACCAAATTACAGCAGTAAACAATGAGAGCAGGAAAGAACAAAGGAATACAAATAACCAGCAAACCACTAACAAAATGACAGGAATAAGTCCTCAATTATCAATAATAATCTTGAATGTATTAATATTAATAAAAGGATTAAAGCATGCACTAAAATATATATAGAATGCCTGAATGGATAAAATATATAACCCAACTATATACTGCCTACAAGAAACTCACTTCATCTGTGAACACACAAATAGACAGAAAGTGGAAGGATAGAAAAGGATATTCCATGCAAACGGAAACCAAAAATGAGCAGAAGTAGCTGTACTTATATCAGATAAATCAGACTTTAAGTAAAAAATTGTAAAAACAAAGACACTCATTATATAATCATAAAATGATCAATTCAACAAGAGGATATAGCAATAGTAAGTATATATTTACCCTATACCAATGTACCAAGATACATAAGGCAAATATTATTAGATCTAAGGAGAGAGAGCCCAAGACAATATTAGTTGGAAACTTCAACATCCCACTTGCAGCTTTAGACAGGTTATTTAGACAGAAAATGAATAAGGAAACATAGAATTTAAACTATAGTTTAGACCAAATGAACCTAACAGAGATTTACAGGACATTTTATCCAAACGCTATAGAATACACATTTTTTTCATCAGCACATGGCGCATTCTCTAAGATAGATCACATGTTAGACCACAAAACAAGTCCCAACAATTTTTTTAAAATTGAAATTGTATCAAATATTTTTGTCTGACCACAATAGAATAAAGCTAGAAATCATTAACAAGAGGAATTTTTGAAATTATATAAACACATGGAAATTCAACAGCATGCTCCTGAACAATCAATGGGTCAAGAAAGAAATTTTAAAAGAAATTTAAAAATTTATTGAAATAAATGAAAATAGAAACACAACATACCCAAACCTATGGGATACAGCAAAACAGTATTAAGAGAAATTTTATAACAATAAATGCCTACATTTAAAAAGTAGAAAGATTTTAAATAAGCCAACTAATAATGCATCTCAAGGACTAGAGAAGTAAGAACAAACCAAATCCAAATTTAGCAAAAGGAAAGAAATAATATCAGAGCAGAAAGAAATGAGATTGAGACTAAAAAATTACAAAAGATCAACTAAACAAAACATTGGTATTTTGAGAAGATAAACACAATCCAACAAACATTAGCTTAACAGAAGAAAAAAGAGAAGAGATCCGAATAAATAAAATCAAAAATGAAAAAGACATTACAGCTGATATCATAGAAATACAAAGGATCACTGGAGACTGTAATGAATAACTATACACCAACAAATTAGAAAACTTAGCAGAAATGGAACATTCCTGCACACTCACAACCTACCAAGATTGGACCAGGAAGAAATATAAAACAGAATAGAACAATTACAAGTAATAAGATTAAATCTGTAACAAAAAAGTATTCCATCAAAGAAAAGCCCAGTGCTTCATGACTTTTGAATTCTACAAACATTTAAAGAACTAATGTCAATTCTTCTCAAACTCTTTCAGAAAATTGAAGAGGAGGAAATTCTCTGAAACTCTTTTATGAGGGCAGCATTAGCCTAATATCAAAAGCAGACAAGATCACAACAAAAAGAAAACTGGAGACCAAAATATCTGATGAACTTAAATGCAAAAATCCTCAACAAGATATTAGCAAACCAAATTCACCTGCATATTAAAAAGATCATTTACCATGATCAAATGAGATTTATATCACAGATGCAAGCATGGTCCAACATACACAAATCAACAAACATGATACCTCACATCAACAGAATGAAGGACAAAAAACATGATAATCTCAACAGATGCAGAAAAAGCATTTGACAATATTCAACATCCCTTTATGATAAAAACTCTCAACAAGTTAAGTATAGAACAAACATAACTCAGCACAAGAAAGGCCATATATGACAAGCCCACAGACAACATCATACTTAATAGAGAAAAGTTGAAAGCTTTCCCTCTGAGATCTGGAACCAAGACAAGGATGCCAACTCTCATTACTTTTATTCAGCATAGTACTGAAAGTCCTAGCTAGAGCAATTAGGCAAAAGAAAGAAATAAAGGGCATCCGAATTGGAAAAGATGAAGTCAAATTGTCCCTATTTACAGATGACATGATCTTAAATACAGAAAACCCTAAAAGATCCATGAAAAACTCTTAGAACTAATAAATGATCAGTAAAGTTACAGAATACAGAATCAACTTATAAAAATTAGTAGTATTTCTATACACCAACAACAAAGTAGAGAAAAAAGCAATCAATAAAGCAATCCCATTTACAATAGCTACAGAAAAATAAAATACCTAGAAATAAATTTAACTAAGTTGGTGAAAGATCTATACAAGGAAAACTATAAAACACTATGAAAGAAATGAAAGAGGATACAATAAAACGGGAAACATTCTATGTTCATAGATTGGAAGAAGCAGTATTGTGAAAATGACCAGACTAACAAAAGCAATGTCTACATACTCAATGTAATTTCTATCAATACCAATGAAATTCTTCATAGAAATTTTAAAAAATTCTAAAATTCACATGGAACCACAAAAGACCCCAGTCAAAGCAATCCTAGGTAAAAAGAACAAAGCTGAAGACATTACACTATCAGACTTCAAAATAAACTACAAAGCTATAGTAATCAAAACAGCATGATACTAGCATAAAAAGTACACATAGACCAATGAAATAGAATAGAGAACAGAAATAAATCAATATATTTATAGCTAACTAATTTTTGACAAAAGTTCCAAGAACATTCATTGGAGAAGCAACAATCTCTTCAATTAATGCTGCTGGGAAAACTGAATATCTATCTTTAGAAAAATGAGAGCCAAGATGGCCGAATAGGAACAGCTCCGGTCTACAGCTCCCAGCGTGAGTGATGCAAAAGACAGGTGATTTCTGCATTTCCATCTGAGGTACCAGGTTCATCTCACTAGGGAGTGCCAGACAGTGGGCGGAGGACAGTGGATGCAGCGCACCGTGCATGAGCCGAAGCAGGGCGAGGCATTGCCTCACTCGGGAAGTGCAAGGGGTCAGGGAGTTCCCTTTCCTAGTCAAAGAAAGGGGTGACAGACGGCACCTGGAAAATTGAGTCACTCCCCACCCTAATACTGCGCTTTTCCGACGGGCTTAAAAAACGGCGCACCAGGAGATTATATCCCGCACCTGGCTCGGAGGGTCCTATGCCCACGGAGTCTCACTGATTGCTAGCACAGCAGTCTGAGATCAAACTGCAAGGCAGCAATGAGGCTGGGGGAGGGGCGCCCACCATTGCCCAGGCTTGCTTAGGTAAACAAAGCAGCCAGGAAGCTCGAACTGGGTGGAGCCCACCACAGCTCAAGGAGGCCTGCCTGCCTCTGTAGGCTTCACCTCTGGGGGCAGGGCACAGACAAACAAAAAGACAGCAGTAACCTCTGCAGACTTAAATGTCCCCATCTGACAGCTTTGAAGAGAGCAGTGCTTCTCCCAGCACACAGCTGAAGATCTGAGAATGGGCAGACTGCCTCCTCAAGTGGGTCCCTGACCCCTGACCCCTGAGCAACCTAACTGGGAGGCACCTCCCAGTAGAGGCAGACTGACACCTCACACGGCCGGGTACTCCTCTGAGACAAAACTTCCAGAGGAGCAATCAGACAGCAGCATTCGCGGTTCACAAAAATCCACTGTTCTGCAGCCACCGCTGCTGGTACCCAGGCAAACAGGGTCTGGAGTGGACCTCTAGCAAATTCCAACAGACCTGCAGCTGGGAGTCCTGTCTGTTAGAAGGAAAACTAACAAACAGAAAGGACATCCACACCAAAAACCCATCTGTACATTACCATCATCAAAGACCAAAAGTAGATAAAACCACAAAGATGGGGGAAAACAGAGCAGAAAAACCAGAAACTCTAAAAAGCAGAGTGCCTCTCCTCCTCCAAAGGAATGCAGTTCCTCACCAGCAATGGAACAAAGCTGGACGGAGAATGACTTTGACGAGTTGAGAGAAGAAGGCTTCAGACGATCAAACTACTCCAAGCTACAGGAGGAAATTCAAACCAAAGGCAAAGAAGTTGAAAACTTTGAAAAAAATTTAGATGAATGTATAACTAGAATAACCAATATAGAGAAGTGCTTAAAGGAGCTGATGGAGCTGAAAGCCAAGGCTCGAGAACTACGTGAAGAATGCAGAAGCCTCAGGAGCTGATGTGATCAACTGGAAGAAAGGGTATCAGTGATGGAAGATGAAATGAAGGAAATGAAGCAAGAAGGGAAGTTTAGAGAAAAAAGAATAAAAAGAAATGAACAAAGCCTCCAAGAAATATGAGACTATGTGAAAAGACCAAATCTACGTCTGATTTGTGTACCTGAAAGTGACGGGGAGAATGGAACCAAGTTGGAAAACACTCTGCAGGATATTATCCAGGAGAACTGCCCCAATCTAGCAAGGCAGGCCAACATTCAGATTCAGGAAATACAGAGAATGCCACAAAGATACTCCTCGAGAAGAGCAACTCCAAGACACATAATTCTCAGATTCATCAAAGTTGAAATGAAGGAAAAAATGTTAAGGGCAGCCAGAGAGAAAGGTCGGGTTACCCTCAAAGGGAAGCCCATCAGACTAACAGCGGATATCTCAGCAGAAACTCTACAAGCCAGAAGAGAGTGGGGGCCAATATTCAACATTCTTAAAGAAAAGAATTTTCAACCCAGAATTTCATATCCAGCCAAACTAAGCTTCATAAGTGAAGGAGAAATTAAATACTTTACAGACAAGCAAATGCTGAGAGATTTTCTCACCACCAGGCCTGCCCTAAAAGAGCTCCTGAAGGAAGCACTAAACATGGAAAGGAACAACCGGTACCAGCCACTGCAAAATCATGCCAAATTGTAAAGACCATCGAGGCTAGGAAGAAACTGCATCAACTAATGAGCAAAATAACCGGCTAACATCAAAATGACAGGATCAAATTCACACATAACAATATTAACTTTAAATGTAAATGGACTAAATGCTCCAATTAAAAGACACAGACTGGCAAATTGGATAAAGAGTCAAGACCCATCAGTGTGCTGTATTCAGGAAACCCATCTCACGTGCTGAGACACACATAGGCTCAAAATAAAAGGATGGAGGAAGATCTACCAAGCAAATGGAAAACAAAGAAAGGCAGGGGTTGCAATCCTAGTCTCTGATAAAACAGACTTTAAACCAGCAAAGATCAAAAGAGACAAAGAAGGCCATTACATAATGGTAAAGGGATCAATTCAACAAGAAGGACTAACTATCCTAAATATATATGCACCCAATACAGGAGCACCCAGTTTCATAAGGCAAGTCCTGAGTGACCTAGAAAGAGACTTAGACTCCCACACAATAATAATGGGAGCCTATAGCACCCCACTGTCAACATTAGACAGATCAACAAAACAGAAAGTTAACAAGGATACTCAGGAATTGAACTCAGCTCTGCACCAAGCAGACCTAATAGACATCTACAGAACTTTCCACCCCAAATCAACAGAATATACATTTTTTTCAGCACCACACCACACCTATTCCAAAATTGACCACATCGTTGGAAGTAAAGCTCTCCTCAGCAAATGTAAAAGAACAGAAATTATAACAAACTGTCTCTCAGACCACAGTGCAATCAAACTAGAACTCAGGATTAAGAAACTCACTCAAAACTGCTCAACTACATGGAAACTGAACAACCGGCTCCTGAATGACTACTGGGTACATAACGAAATGAAGGCAGAAATAAAGATGTTCTTTGAAACCAACGAGAACAAAGTCACAACATACCAGAATCTCTGGGACGCATTCAAACAAGTGTGTAGAGGGAAATTTATAGCACTAAATGCCCACAAGAGAAAGCAGGAAAGATCCAAAATTGACACCCTAACATCACAATTAAAAGAACTAGAAAAGCAAGAGCAAACACATTCAAAAGCTAGCAGAAGGCAAGAAATAACTAAAATCAGAGCAGAACTGAAGGAAATAGAGACACAAAAAACCCTTCAAAAAATTAATGAATCCAGGAGCTGGTTTTTTGAAAGGATCAACAAAATTGATAGACCGCTAGCAAGATTAATAAAGAAGAAAAGAGAGAAGAATCAAATAGATGCAATAAAAAATGATAAAGGGGATATCACCACCAATCCCACAGAAATACAAACCACCATCAGAGAATACTACAAACACCTCTATGCAAATAAACTAGAAAATCTAGAAGAAATGGATAAATTCCTCGACACATACACCCTCCCAAAACTAAACCAGGAAGAACTTGAATCTCTGAATAGACCAATAACAGGCTCTGAAATTGTGGCAATAATCAATAGCTTACCAACCAAAAGGAGTCCAATACCAGATGGATTCACAGCCAAATTCTACCAGAGGTACAAGGAAGAATTGGTACCATTCCTTCTGAAACTATTCCAATCAATAGAAAAAGAGGGAATCCTCCCTAACTCATTTTACGAGGCCAGCATCATCCTCATACCAAAGCCAGGCAGAGACAAAACCAAAAAAGAGAATTTTAGACCAATATCCTTGATGAACATCAATGCAAAAATCCTCAATAAAATACTGGCTAACTGAATCCAGCAGCACATCAAAAAGCTTATTAACCATGATCAAGTGGGCTTCATCCCTGGGATGCAAGGCTGGTTCAATATACGCAAATCAATAAATGTAATCCAGCCTATAAACAGAACCAAAGATAAAAACCACATGATTATCTCAATAGATGCAGAAAAGGCCTTTGACAAAATTCAACAACTCTTCATGCTAAAAACTCTCAATAAATTAGGTATTGATGGGACGTATCTCAAAATAATAAGAGCTATCTATGACAAACCCACAGCCAATATCATACTGAATGGGCAAAAACTGGAAGCATTCCCTTTGAAAACGGGCACAAGACAGGGATGCCTTCTCTCACCACTGCTATTCAACATAGTGTTGGAAGTTCTGGCCAGGGCAATTAGGCAGGAGAAGGAAATAAAGGGTATTCGATTAGGAAAAGAGGAAGTCAAATTGTCCCTGTTTGCAGATGACATGATTGTATATCTAGAAAACCCCATTGTCTCAGCCCAAAATCTCCTTAAGCTGATAAGCAACTTCAGCAAAGTCTCAGAACACAAAATCAATGTACAAAAATCACAAGCATTCTTATACACCAATAACAGACAAACAGAGAGCCAAATCATGAGTGAACTCCCATTCACAATTGCTTCAAAGAGAATAAAATACCTAGGAATCCAACTTACAAGGGACGTGAAGGACCTCTTCAAGGAGAACTACAAACCACTGCTCAATGAAATAAAAGAGGATACAAACAAATGGAAGAACATTCCATGGTCATGGGTAGGAAGAATCAATATTGTGAAAATGGCCATACTGCCTAAGGTAATTTATAGATTCAATGCCATCCCCATCAAGCTACCAATGACTCTCTTCACAGAATTGGAAAAAACTACTTTAAAGTTCATATGGAACCAAAAAAGAGCCCGCATCGCCAAGTGAATCCTAAGCCAAAAGAACAAAGCTGGAGGCATCACGCTACCTGACTTCAAACTATACTACAAGGCTACAGTAACCAAAACAGCATGGTACTGGGAATGCACATTCTAAATTTCATTAAATAATCCATATTTTCTTTAGAATGTTACATCAGTTTGCACTCTCATCAGTGTATATCAGTATCTGTGCAGGTAGGTTCCTACCCAACAAACACTTGTATTACACAGCTTTCTAATTTTTTCAGTCTATTCAGTTTAAAGCGATATCTTATGGCTTTAACTTTCATTTATTGACTATTAATGATTTTGAGCATTTCTTTACTTCTCTATAAACTTTTAAATTTCTTGTGTAATTGTTCATAAGAAATTATGTTCCTGTAGGAACTTCTCTTTTCTTATGGTAGAATCACAAGGATATCATTTATGCCTTTTCCATTTTAGATTTTGAAAGAATCTTTATCTTGCCTATCAGCTGCCTATTAACTTTGTCTGTAATGCCCTTTGTTAAAAAGAAGTTCATACTTTTGTTCATAAACTCTTTTCCTGGTCCTAGATTGCAAAGATTTTTTCCCTAATAACTTGATGTTTTATCTTTCATATTTAGATCTTTAATTTTCTGGAGTCTCCTTAGATGGGGATACTGTTCTAATTTTCTCCACATGGTGAATCACTTTCCCCTACTCCATCTCTAAACAATCTGGCTGTTCCTTATAAAATTGCAATCTTCCCTTATGCCATATATTAGGCTCCATGTATCTATGGGTCTGACTCTTGCCTCTCCCCCCTGTTTCATGAATCTGTTTCTCTGCTTTGGTACCAATATCAAACTATTTTTCATTACTACCAGTTTGTAATTCTTCTCAATGAGGGGTAAGGCAATTCTCTCCTTCTTCTTTTCTAAACTTGACTTAATTAATATGGATCTCTCTTCCTCCAACATTTTGGAATACATGTTTCAAGTTCTTCAAAAAGCCCAGCTGGGATCTGACAGCCTTTAATTTATAGATTAACATGGGAATAACTATTACCATTAAGATACAAGGTTGCCCATTCAAGAACATGGAATATTTCCATTTATTCAGATCATTTTTATGTTTTCCATTAGAATGTTAAAGTTGTCTTCATAGAAGTTATGCATATCCTAAGTTAAATAATTTGTAGATACCTTATAATCTTTGCTGCTTTGTGTATGTCCCTTAATTTGGATGAGGCTTGGGTTCTGGATCTTGCTGTGTCACTGATTATGCTGCATGATTTTAGGCAAGTTACTCACTGCTTCTCAGTACCAGTTTTCTCACCCATTAAAGGACCGGATTGAAGTTTATGCTCTTCATGGTAACACGGGTAATAACAATAACAAACCCAGATTAAAGTTTCATAATATGCCAGCCACTGTACTGGGCACACTCCCTGCAGATATATCTATCCCCTGATAGGAAGGTGACTACATGTACAGCACTTAGCATGCCTGGTACATTGTAAGCACTCAATACATGGTAGCAATCATGGTGATCTTGCCTATTTAAAATTGAGAGTTGGAATCTTAGAGAGGTGAAGCAATTTGCCCAGGCTCACACAGCTGGACTGAGATGTAAGAAACACTAACACCTGGAGCTGATTCTCTTCCAAAGCAAAGACTCTGTCAGCCCTACGGTCTCGAAGGATTTGAGTTACCACCTCACAAATGCTGGTTATCTTGACTTCTGGAGCTCATGCCAGACTCCTGAATACCAGAGGCCATGAATGACGTCCAGGGCTTCATTGTGCAGCTAGGGTTACCATCAGCTCTGGCCACATGCGTTTGCTCTTGTAAAACATCATTTTTCCTAGAAGTCCAATGTGTTCCTGGATGTCGCTGGCTGATAGTGGAGTCAGATAACAGCCTGGGAAGGCAGCCGATAATTACAGGACAGGAAGTGGGTGCCATCCAGCCAGCTGGATGAGAATCAGCACCTCTCTCAGAGACTGTGCATGAAGATTGAGGTGGGTACAGTGGAAAACTCATCTCTCTCCTCTCCCCAGAAGCCAGGGCAGGCCTAGCCCATAGCCAGGTAGAAGAAGAGAATGCTGTGAGAGCTACTGATTGATCATCCTGCTTCCAGATTCTAACCCCTCTGCCAAGACTCTTCCGAATGTGACTGATAGGGAGCCAACTTAAACTAGTGTAACTAAATACAGAAATGTTACTAGCTTAAGGAGTAGAGATGATTTTAGGTAAGATGGATCCAGGATGTTAGAATTATTTCACTAGTTCTCTTCCCTACTCTCTCCTCCCCAACCCACCTTTCTTTTCCTCCTTTTTTCAGGCAAGCTCTCTCTGAAGGAGGAAAATACAGCCACTGGCAGCTCCAGGGATGTCTTCCTTAGGGCAGGGTCTCTTTTTCAGTAACCATATCAATTTCTGTAAAGGACTCTGATTAGTTCTGCGTGAGTCAGGGGTCCGCACAAAGAAAATGGAAAGTTGGGCCATGTGATTCAGTCTTGTAGAGTGTGAAAGAGAATTTCCCCAAAGAAAGATGGAGGGCCGAAGGGAAAAAAATGTAGTCGATGTCCACTGCCCTTCCTATGCTATTCCCCAAAGATCTCGTGGGCACATAGAGCCCTAGCTGACTCCATGACCTATTTGGTATCATTTCCTGCCATCCCCATTCTCCTACTACCCATCCTGTGCTCTAGACACTGGTTCACGTGCTATTCAACTGTTTGAATAGTACATCTTCACATCTCTGAACCTCTGTGCTAGCTGTTCCTCTGCCAGAATGCAATGTGGTCCGTTCCTTCCAAGAACTCTCTCTCTCTATGTTCGCCCCCACCCCCAAGCAAATTAAGTACCTTCCCACAGCAATATATGCCAGTTTATTCTATCACATAGTAATTACTTTTCCAAGAAGTTCTTATTTGTCTTCAGGCTAGACTTGAGGTTATTGAGAGAAGGAATTAATAGTGTCTGATTCATCTTTGTGCAAGTAAACGTGACTCTATAGCATACACTATTTATTTACCCAGTATCCACCTTCTCCTTCCTTGCTACTGAACTCTGACTTGGAGGACTTTTTGCCCAGCTAAATGTTCACTAGCTCAGCCTTCCTTGCAGCCAAGAATTCACATATGACACAGTTCCTGGCCCATGAGATATACATTCATGCATTGCTTAACAACAGGGATACATTCTGAGAAATGCATCATTGTGCAAACATCATAAAGTGAGCTTACACAGACATAGATGGCATAGCCCACTACACACCCAGGCTATATGGTACATCCTATTGTTCCTAGGCTACAAACTTGGAAAACATGTTACTGTACTGAGTACTGTAGGCAATTCTAACACCATGGTAAGTATAATATTTGTGTTTCTAAACATAGAAAAAGTACAGTACAAATACAGTATTATAATCTTATGGAACATTGTTGTATACATGGTTCATTGCTGACTGAAACATTGTTATGCAGTGCATGACTGTAACTGGACATCTGCTTGGATGGAAGGCAGTCTCTGAACAGCTTTTTTCTTTCTCATTAAAAGAGATCACATAAGTCTGGCACTACCTTTCCCCCACTCCTTCCTGCCTTATGTATGCACTTGGTATTTGGGAGTATGACAGTCATCTTGTAAACAAGAGGAAAAGATCAAGAGAATCATCTTGGCATGATGGAGGTGCTGAACTTATGCCTGCAACCACCTGCCTCCTGATGTTAAGTCAAGACAATTTTTTCCATCCTTGTTGTTCCCCTGTATTTGGAGTAGCTCATGTAGTATGATACTCTCAGTTTTGTAAGAGTCATTGTGGAATAGGGCACCCAATCTGATTCCAAGATTTGAGAAGTTGCTTGTGCACAAAAGGCACACATATCTGATTTGTAATTGTAGTTATTTAATAATTAAATATTTTTCCATGTATATGTGTTATTTTTAGTATCTACTAATTTGTTAGCACATAAATGTTATGAAGTTATATGAAACTAACTACTTAATATAACTGTGAGAATTTTTTTTGGCTTAAGACACTAGAAAGTTTACTAAGACACAGAGTATACCTTTAACTAAGAGTGTTCAGAAGACCCTGACTTAAGTAATAAATGAATAAACATAAAAGGGAGGTTTACTTGTGCAGAGTGGAATGAAGAGGTCATTTGAGGAATAGCAGAGTGACTCTCGTTGTTCTTCCTCTTAAAAAGGAGAGGCCTCCTCTTTATAAAGAAATCTTTATTTTTTTAGAGATAGGGTCTCACTATGTTGCCCAAGCTGGCCTTGAACTCCTGGGCTCAAGCAATCTTCCTGCCTTGGCCTCCCAAGTAGCTGGGACTACAGGCACATGCCACTGCACCAGGGCATGATTCTTCTTTTTTAAATGCCAGATTATAATTGCCATATTACTTCCCACTGTGTTTATGTAACCATGAGCTTCCGCTGCACTTTCTGCATTGAAAGAGTTTTCTAGCTTCATTGGCACCTCACAGTTTCCACTCCCACAGCCTTCTGGGAAGCATACCTCCTCCACAAAGCCTCTCTTGACTAAGAGGAAGTCTCATGATTTTTGTACTTTCCCCTTCATCTCAAACGCAGCATCACGAGCTCTTTGCACAGGCAGAAATGATAGGCTGGTGAGCTCAGCGGTATGAAGGATCTTGCCTCTCATTAGTGATTGTGTGTTTTTCCTTCTCTCTAGTGTAGATGTCTTTGTTTCAGACTATAAACTCTTAGGTGAGTGCTTGAATCAGCCAAAAGCCAACCTCATTTTAAAAAATTTGACAACTATTTGTTGAGGACCAAGTATGTGTCAAGCACATCCTTTTGGATGATGAGTTTGCCACAGACAGCCATTGCCTTCATCTTGGCAGCCAGGGCTCCATGAGGTGCTCTGCACCAGTCTGGGGGTACCATTCACATAGACAGTGAAGTTTGCAGGGCATCCAGGACTTCTGCATCATGGCAGGCCTCCTGACAGATCTTTCCAATTTCTAGTGAATATGAGATAACCAAAGGCCACTGAATAAAGCAGTTTAAAGCTTAGGCTTTGGTTCCAAATTCCATCTCAATCATTTACCTGCAAGTTCGCTCAATGCTCTGAGCCTCATTTTTCTCACTTGGAAAAAGGAATTCTGGAGCCTCACAGAATTATTTTGAGGGTTAAATAAAGAAACATATACATAATGAGCTCTCAACACAGTAGTTGACACACACACACACACACACACATATATATATAAAATGAGGATATATATGTTTTATATATATAATAAGGGAATATATGTTTAACAAAATTAATATGCTGGGGGCTTTTGGGAACAGGCAAAATTTCAAGATAGCAGTATAATCTCCGTTAGTCAGGATGTTTACTGTTGTATCTCTAGCCTAGTCCAAGGCATAGCGCATAGTAGGTGGTCAGAAAATGTTCGATAAGTGAACTTAATAAGTCTTACATTTTCATAACTCTTTCTACATTTCAAGACATGATCACATCTGAATTTTAATTCAATTATGGTGATAATTGTGAAAGAAGGCAAATAAGGTGGCCTTATACTGATGGAGTTATTACCAGATTTTTGGCACTGTGCTTTACGTGTATTATTTCATTTAATACTCAACTCAGCCTTTGAGTCCCATTTTATAGATAAGGAGACTGAGGCTTCAAGAAGCTAAGTTACTTGCTCAAGGTCACCCAGCTAGTCAAGTGACTGAACTAGGATTCGCCATTCAGTACATACTCATTCGGTTCCCACTGCGTGGCAGCCAGAGCTGAGGATTTCGAAATTCAGAGGTCAGGAGACAGAGACTCTCCTTAGGTAGCAAGTGAACATTTTTCTTGTCAAAGTTACTCTGCTGCAGTTTTTGCTGGAACATATTCTGGATCAATCCTGAAAATGGAAAAAAAATAAATAAATAAGCAGCAGCTCATATTCTTTACACAACATGTAAGGATTTCACATCCACATGTAAAATTAGTATTATGATTGCACAGTGTGGGAAACATCCAAATGAAGCATTTAGCCAAGACCAGTCCATTCAGCATGTTATGACAAGGGCTAGGCTTGGGCCAGGAGCCCTGCTGCACGTACAGAGATGTAGGGAGTTGAACAAAAGCACAGACACTAGAATCAGTCTGGCTGGGTTTGCGTTCTGACTCCATTACTTTTCAGCTTGAAGGAGTCACTTAACTAGCCTGGGATTTAGTTTCCTCATATATAAAGTGGGATTGTGAAAGTAAGTAATTCACAACATGGATGAATCTCAAAAGCATTAGGCTGAGTGGAAGAAGCCAGAACAAAAGGCTACATACTATACAATTCCATTTATGACATTCTAGAAACAGCCATAAAACAGATCAGTAGTTATTTGGAGGTTCATGGCAAGGGGGTGGGGTGGGGGGCAGTGACAGGATTGACTATATAAAGGTGCATAAGGGCACGTTGTGGAGTGATGGAAATATTTGATATTTTGGTTGTGGTGTGGCTATATGACTCTACATACATTTGTAAAAACTCATCATCTTGTACGTCTAAAGAGTGTGAATTTTACTGCATTTAAATTATGTCTAGATAAAACTGACTTAAGAAATACAAGTAGTTCATGGGTTCTTGCCACCACTAAATTAAATAATGTCTGTAAAGCACTTGGAACAGCACCTAGGAGAGAGTGAGCTCTCACTGTGCATTCGCTCCTGTTACCAAGTGAGTTCATTCAAGTTTGCATGTCTCTGAAATCCAACAAGAAATCTTCAGAAGGCAGGATGAAAAAAACTGAAATGTTTTTCATGAATTCTTAACATAATATTTATTACTCAATAGGAGATGGTGAAGGAAGTCAAGTTCATCAGAATAAATGCACAATCTTCTAATGTACCATTAAAAATTCACCAACTATCACCAATGTGAAAAATAGAGATGGATAATGAATTAAAATGGTATTTAATCTATACTGTTCTCTGGCTGCGTGTAACTACTTACTTAAGAATATCAAAAGAAATACCTGGACCAGTCAAGAATGCAGGCTACTCTTTCTCTCACTCTTTCCCCAGAATCAGTCCCCCAAAGTTGCATGATTTCTACAATTTTTGAAATCTCTGCAATTTTTTTGGTCCCAAAACTCTGGCATTAGCCACTCCAGCCACTCTGGGCATGATCCAGACATAGCAGTGAGATGGCCTCGGAGGTGTTGACCTGTGCATGAACCATTGTCCTGCAATCTTCTCCTCATAAGGTTGAACTTCTGGGGCCTGAGGTTGAATCCCAAGCTCTGCCACCAACTGCTGGATGATGTGGAGCAAGACTCCTATGTCTCTGTGCTTTAGTTTTCTCATCTGCAAATTCCAGGAGTAAGCCTAGGTGATCTAGAACTGCTTAACAAGCCAACTTCTAGAATTCTGCAACCTCTGGAATCAGGAGGCAAACATGCTTTGGTTCTAATCTTAATGTGTACCAGTAATAAAAATTCTCTGGGCCAGAATTTTCTTGTATGTAAGATGGAATAATAATAATACCCACCTCCACAGGCTCTCTGTGAAGAGCAAATGGATGACGTATGCGAAAGCTCCTAACAAAGTTTCTGGCCCCCAAGTTGTACCTTTCTTTCCTCTCATCTTTTACTCCTTTCTTCCTTGCTGCCACCCTCCCTCTTCCCTATGAGTATAATGGACTCCCACATAATTTTAAAAACTTATATTTTTGTTCCATTTATTGAAAAAGCACATCTGGTCTTGAACTTGCATATTCATAGTGTCATATGCCAAGTACTATTGCTAGGTGAAAATGCTGGTTATTCATTAACAGAGAGTTTAAATACATTTTTAACTATGACAAAGGTAAAATAGCTCAGAATGCTAAAACTGACCTCTTGCTCTTTTAGATACTTAAGTTGATTATCTAAAAGTTTCTTTACCCCTATTTTTCACTTCATTCATTCATTTGTACATTCAACAAGCAATTTTTGAGCCCCCCTATATGCCTGACACAACATTAGGGACCAGGGATACATAAATGAATCAGACATTGGCCAGGCGTGGTGGCTTATGCCTGTAATCTCAGCACTTTGGGAGGCCGAGGTGGGTGGATCACCCACCTTGAGTTCAAGACCAGCCTGGCCAACATGGTGAAACTCCGACTCTACCAATAAAACAAAAAGGGCTTGGTGGCACGTGCCTATAATCCCAGCTACTTGTGAGGCTGAGGCAGAAGAATCGCTGGAACCTGGGAGGTGGAGGTTGCAGTGAGCCAAGATTGCACCACTGTGCTCCAACCCCAGCAGAGCAAGACTCTATCTCAAAAATAAAATAAAATTAAATAAAATAATCAGGCATTGTCCTTAAGTTCCAAAAATTGCCAGGTGAATGGAAGGAGGCACAGGGGATATGATAGAAGTCTGTTGAGGATACATTAGGGGCCAAAGAAGGGCATAGTGGGTTCTTCCAGAGAGCAGTCAGGAAAGCCTACACGGAAGAGTTGAGGCTACACTCAGGTCATGGCAGATGAGTAGATGTTCATCAAATCAAGGTGCTGAAGAAGGGAACAGCATGCAGAGACAGCAGGATGCACAAAGGCCTGAGTGTGTGCAATAGCCTTGTATAATCTGGCAAGTGCACTTTGGTTGGGGTGGTGGGAATGTAGGGTACAGAGTGGTGGACTCCACGAGAGAAGAAGCTGGGAGTCCTAGAACAGTTCTCTTTGAGCAAATGCTGACCTGCTTAGGACAAAAGGACATCAGATGCTGCACAATTGTTGGTGGCAACAGAAGAACAACTCACCAAGTCCTAACTCCATTGCCCACTATTCACACCGGCCGGCCACAGCTCTGTTGCCTGCGATGGGTCTGGAAACACTTCTCTAGGGTTTTCCTGGGACTCTACAACACTTGGGTTGATTTCTTTCTGTATCAGGTCATAGTCCTTAGAGGCAGCACTAAATGGAAGGCATTTGTTTAAATTCTGATACCTTGATTGAATTTTTCTTCATAACAGGATCAGATTTTTCACTGTCTGCACATTCATTGCTCAGGCACAAGATTAAGAAATAAATTTGTTGTTTATAAGATGAGGGCCCACAATATTGAGTAAGGAGAGATGAGTTGTCAACAAGGGAATCAAGAGTTATCAAATGTCTAAAATGTGCCAGATGCTTTTTAACTTTTTCACAACCCAGTGTGGAATTTAGATATTTACTCCTCTGATTACAAATTCATACTCCTTCCACTTATACCACCTTGCCTCCAAGGTCTCTTCTCAAAGAGCCTTTGCTTCCAAGGAGCCAAAAGGAAAGGAAAGTGAGGAGAAGAAAGTGGTCTTCCCTTCTCCTAATGTCTTATGGAGGCTGCTGATAAACAAAGACCCAGAGTTCCAGTTTAGATTTATGTGAGGGAAAAGTCTATGGCTTGGAGCTAATACAAGAGCATAGCTAGACTATCTTGGCTATCTACAAAGTTGGGAAAAGTACCACAGACACTTTGGCTCCTAGTATTAAGTGGAAACATGAAGAGAAAAGAGTTCAGTTACAGATACAGTGAAGTTTTGGAACAAAGATAGATAGAAAAGAATGTAGCAAAAGGAACAAAAAAATTTCTTCTCTTTCAGAACCTATTCCTTTTGCCTATTTTGCAAAGAGAATTTTCCCCCATTAAATGGTATCATTCTCCTTATTTTGTCTACCTTTTTCATTCTTTCCTAGATTCCTTTCTTCTATATTTCTTTATTCCTTCTTTGCATTCTCCCTTTTCTCCTCTCTCTTTTTTTCTTTCTTGGTCCTTCAAGCTCTTTCTTAAAGTTCAAATTGAAATACCAGCCTTAATCCCTGGGAAGCAGCTCTGTTTTCCCTGCCATGGCATTGCACAACTTGTGGTGTGGCTCGCTGCCACCATTAGCTGTGCAGTGAGGTTTTATGTAGCCAGGGAACATCTTGTACAATGCAATTTTTTATCAAAACCAAATAGCATAACAATGCATACAGGGCTTCGTTCACCTCAACTTCATAAGATTTCACTATGATAAAAACAATGAAGTTGACATCTAAAATCCATCTCTCTTTGAAAATAAATGGCCCCAGTGCCTCTCCCTTCCCTCTCCACCCTTCCCAGGTCCCCTTCCAAAGCCCCCACTTGCTCACCGACCCCCCTCTTCTTATCATCAAGTGCTTCCTTTGGCTTCCAACTGTTCAGGTTTCACCAGTCTGGTGACCCATTAGGACAGGGTTGCACCACAATGGGGTGAGGCTAGATGAGAGGGGAGGAAAAGGCCTGCGTGGAAAGTCCCAGTGAAGCTGGGTTTGACTCCCCTACAATCATAGCCTCCATAATCCTGGCAAAGTAGGAACGACTTAGAGATAAGTACAGTCAAGTGTCACTTAATAACGAGGATTTGTTTTAAGAAATGTGTAGTTATGTGATTTTGTCATTTACACACATCATAAAGTGTACTTACACAAACCTAGATGGTATAACCTACTACACACCTAAGTTATATGGTATAGCCCATTGCTGCTAGGCTACAAACCTGGACAGCATGTTGCTGTATGGGATACTGTAGGCAATTGTAACACAATGGTAAGTATTTGTGTATCTAAGCATATCTAAACATAGAAGCAGTACAATAAAAATGCAGTATTATAATCTTATGAGACCACCATCATATACACAGTCCCTCATTGACTGAAACGTCATGACTGTATTCTTATTGCAGGGATCAGGACAAGAGTCACAGGCAGGAGCATCTACAGAGCTGAGCAAGTTTCAGCCCCTGGTTCAAGACGGGCCTGGCCCTGCCCATCAACACAGAGGTATCCTTAGCCAGGAACCTCCAAAGAGAGGAACAGGATGCACTTAGTCAAGATCAGGATGCAGTGAGTTGAGAATGCACTAATTTGAGAGCCCAGGATTCATGGCTCAGGCCAGGTTGTCATGGTATTAGACCCCCAGAAGGCAATGATAAAGGACAGGCTTTTCTCCCCACCAATTCCTTCCAAGTGATCCCCAAAAATAGGGCTAAATGGGACTCAGAGCTTTCTCTACCTTGAGAGAATCCTTGCCTTAAACTCCCAGAAAAGCCACAGAGCTCCCAACAGGAAGGTTTCACACTGTGTCCTTGAGCATGGAAACAAGTTCTTCAATGCCAGATAGGTAGGAGGGAGGGCTGGAAAAGGAGATGGCTTGCTAAAGGCCAAGAAGAATAATTCCCTAGAGAGAAAGTCCTTGTTCTCTTTCCTACAACACAGGCTAAAAATTGAACCCCCCTACCTGCCTAATTCGTGGATACCATCCAACCATTCATTCACTTATTCATTTGTTCAAGAAATATTCAATGGGGTTCAACCACACATTAACATGATTTCATTACTCTGGGAGTAATGAAATTTATGCAAAAAAAAGTGCCTGCTTTCATTGAAAGGAATAAATATTTAAAATAAATAAATACATAAAATCCACTAATGATAAGCCTGATGACGGGTTTTGTGGGTTTTTTTGTTTAAGAAAAACAGGGTATAAAAAAGAAATGAGCATGGGGAGTATGTGGCTACTTTAAATTACGGTGATCAGGATGGCTTCTTTGAAGAGGTAGCATCCAGGTGAGACCCACGTGAGTAGGAGGCAGGGAAGGGCATTCCAGACAGAGGGAAAGGCAAGAGCAAAGCCTCAGAGACAGGAGCAAGCCTTGCATGTTGGAAAAATGCAAAGAAGTTTTGTTGAGGCTGGAGTGGGGTATCAGAGGAGTGGAGGGTGTGCAAGGAGGTTGTGGAGGCAGGGACCACCTCCAGCCTTCCTCCTGCCCTCCAGGCCACTAGGCCCATCCACAGTTCCCTGTCCCTTTACCCAGTGGCTGGGTTGATCCTGTTAAAGTTCTATCTGGGGCTGGTTTGGAGGGCCTCTGGCTTCTACTCTGTGGAGAGGCCTCTTGGTTCTATGCACCCTCCCAGGAAAGCCCCAGCCCCTTACCTCCCTGCCCAAGCATCAAACACAGAGATTAGTGAGTGATTTCTCTGGGTGTCAGCCCTTGGGTGTGAGATTTAAACCCTTAATTCCAAACCATTACAACATGGGTATCCAATTGCCTCTGATGACTTCAAATCATGATTTGCTTGTGTGTGCCAGACATTTTGTCAACGAAGGATTTCTCTGCCGGCTTCAGTTTTAAGTGAGTCTGCTGTTTACTGAAACTCCAGCCTAATTAAAAACACCCAGACAAATGACAGAATGAAAGGGCATAGAATACCTCAATGAAAGTCTCCGTGAAAGGGTTTGTGGGCTCATCTAAGGAAAAGGAATATGAAAGTGTGTGTAGTCAAAAAATGATGAGTTCATGTCCTTTGTAGGGACATGGATGAAGCTGGAAACCATCATTCTCAGCAAACTATCACAAGGACAAAAAACCAAACACCACATGTTCTCACTCATAGGTGGGAATTGAACAGTGAGAACACATGGATACAGGAAGGGGAGCATCACACACCGGGGACTGTTGTGGGGTTGGGGGAGTGGGGAGGGATAGCATTAGGAGATATACCTAATGCTAAATGACGAGTTAATGGGTGCAGCGCACCAACATGGCACATGTATACATATGTAACAAACCTGCACGTTGTAAAACTTAAAGTATAATAATAATAATAATAATAATAATAAAGAAAGTGTGTGTAGTAGGGGACAGAAAAGGGACGCTGTTAAGAGCCTGAGCTCTGGACTCTGTCTGGGTTCGAATCTTGGCTCTGCCACTTGCTAGCTGTGTGACTCTGGGCTGATTACTACCTTCTCTGTGCTTCAGTTTCCTCATCTGTAAAATGCAGAGAGCAACAGTGTCTTTAGTGTTGTGATGATTAAAGGAGTAAATACATAGGAAGCACTTAGAGCAATGCCTGGCAAATCATAAGGACTCAAAGGTTGTTCACTTGTATTGCTATGGGTGTGTCGTAAAGCTGATATGGTCCTAGCTTTGTGTTCATAATGGCTCAGTTCAGGTGGTTGGAGCAGGAGGCACTGGAGCTAAGACTGTGGGCTCAGGGCCTCAAGTCCCTAGAATCACACCACACTTCAAATCATTAAGCTCACACACACAGCCTTTTGGTCCTAGAGGGAAAAAATACAAAGATGTAGACAGTGCATCACAAATTCATTCTTCCTTTTGGAGAGAAAAGCTCCAGGCCATGGTGGTGCATGAAAGATAATGCCTGGCGCTGTGTGAGAGAGGCTCTGGATGTGGCGCACTGACTCACTGGGCCACCAAGAGAAATCTAGTTCCCAGAAAGTTAGGTCTAGGTCTGTGCTTTCAAAATTCAAAACAAAAAATTTTAAGCAATTGACCCTTTAATTCAAATGAAATTTCACCAGGAACCTCAACATATAAAACTGATAAAAGAGTCAAAGAACCCCAGTCTCTCAGTCACCCCCTTTCTTTTTCTGACAGTCCCTGAAAGAACTGTGAGGAACATGATTTTAAAAAGACACTGACTTAACTATCAAAACCCCAAGAGAAGAAGTGTGCATCAATTCCCGCAGTTATACACCCTCTAATACTTCTATTAATTAAATTAAAAAATAATATATGTACATAGTTTAAAAAAGTAAAAATCATCTCAAAAAGCAGCAATGCCTGCTCTACTCCTTCCTACTTTTAGGTTGCTCTCCCCAAACGCAACAACTCTCAACCTTTTAAGCCGTTTCTTTGGAATTGACCTTTCTTTCTTTAAATAATATGGTTATACTGCTAGTTCTGGATTTTTCCATTGTAGACATTTCTCTTTTGTTACTCTATAGTGGAGGATAAAATTTATCTCTCTTCATCACCTCTATTTTGCTCTTCCTATATCTCTCCACAACATAACACTTCCCCTCCCCTATTCACTCATATATATCAACTTTTTGTTAATTCAATATTTGCTGTTTACATGATAATATCTATGAAAACATTGTTCACAGATGAGCCACATAATGTACTGTGGTTAGTTTTCCTTTCGTGAACATTTTTTCCTATTTTTCCTTTGCTTGGTTTTGTGTACCTACAATTAATTAATCCCAAATTCTCACATAGGGCTATAAAACTCCTAATGAAGTCAAATCTACCATGTAACTAAAGAGTTTCATGTTTTCTTGAGGGGGGGGCAGTATATCCCTCTTGGAGATGCTTGGTCTTCCTCCCATAGTCTAGATGGGTTGCTCTGTAAGTCAGCGGTGCTGCTATTATTCTGGTCTTTCTTTTGCTATCATCCTAAGAATACTCTGAGCTTTTCTCTTGAGTTAAATACCAGGATCCTGGATTCCATGGTTTAGTTTATTCCCCCTGCCCCCACCCCACCCCTATTTTTAGGGAAGTGCATCCTCTAGTATCTTCCCAAGAAGAACTGTTTGGGAAGTGACTATTTGTGGAGACCATGCATGTCCGAAAGTATTTTTATTATATGTTCACCCTTGATTTATGGTGGGCAGGTCAATCTTCTTCTTTATTATCAGCTTAGTGGCACTTGTTAGACCCATGCATTTTGGTCTTTGTCCAAAAGTTGAAGAATAGTTGTGTATTTAACCCTACACATGGGGCAGGATCCTCCAGCTCACTTGTGAGAGGACTCCTGGAGACATAAATACCTGACGCTGCGTGTGTGACATGCAATCTACAGCAAGATAAGGCAAGAGATAATTAATACCCTCCTCATCTGCCATCATGTTTTAACTTAGCAAACACTTGCAGAGGACCTGTACTCTGTGCCATGTACTGTGCTCAATGCTGGGACTTGTTTAGGATTGAGATAATTAATATATATTTATTTTGACAGGTTCACATGGAGCCCTCAGGCCATATGGCAACATTAAGACTTTTCTGTCAAGCTGCTCTCTTCAACTAGGTCAGTTTCCCTCACTTCAGTCAGCAGAAGCCAAACTCAATAGATAAGCCTGCCAGGAAAAGGACATAACAATGAACACCAGCCTCTTGCAGGTGTCACTCAGCACACAGTACAGAAGACCTATTGTCTAGAGTTGAGGGGCTCCGAGGGGTCAGGCGAAGCTCAGCCTCAGCTTCTCAGACAGTGAATGTGCCAGAAACTCTGTGCTCTGCTCCAGGCGAAGTCCATGGAGCTTCTGGCAAATGGCCCATTCCTCGTAAGTGAGCCCAAGTGGAGGGGATCTCAGAGCAGGAGAACAGGATGAAAGATAGCAACAACAATGACAATAATAATAGTTGTTTTTATTGTTGCTACTGAAGCCAGAAGAGATATCCCACTTTATTTTATTATTTATTTATTTGTTAAATTTTTTTGAGACAGAGTCTCGCTCTGTCACCCAAGCTGAAGTGCAGTGGTGATTATAGCTCACTGCAGCCTCAGCCTCCTGGGCTCAAATGATCTTTTGACCTCCTCAGTAGTTGGGACTACAGGTGCGTGCCACCATGCCTGGCTAATTTTTGTATTGTTAGTAGAGACAGGGTTTTGTCATGTTGCCCATTCTGGTCTCAAACTCCTGTGCTCAAGTGATCCACGCACCTCAGCCTCTCCAAGTGCTAAGATTACAGGTGTGAGCCTGGTCAGAGAAATATCACTTTAATGTGATTAATTGGAACACTAGCACTGTGCTAGGGACTCAGCAACATTAAGACATAACACTCACTTCTGCTTTGGTTCCCACAGATGTTTTTCATTAGAAGTAAGTGAAATTTCAAGAAAGGAATCGAACAAAAGATAAAGATTACTGCAGTAAAAAATGCAGAAAAAAATCTTTTCTGACCCTGCCACACTACTGCTAGAATGTATCCCAAGGACATAATGAAAGATGTGAGATGTTACTGCTAGAAATTATGAAGTAATGAAAGGTCTGAGAAAAGATATAGTCTTAAAGATATTTGCTGAAATGTTTCTATAAAATTAAAACATGAAATAGTTTAAATATCCTTCTCATTAAAAATTTGGGTAGTATCCTCATTCAATAGAAGACAGTCTATTTTAATGACTATGTGGTCACTAAAAATATATTCTAGAAATGTATTTATTGATGTAGAAAGACATATGTACAAATACATATATGTGTATACACATATTTTGAAAAATATCTGATAGCAAAAATACCAACATAATATATTACATATTATTTTTATACATATACCTATACATATTCAGAAAAAGATATGAGGCTGGGTGCAGTGGCTTATGCCAGTAAACCCAGCATTTTGGGAGGCCAAGATGGGCAGATCACTTGAGGTCAAGAATTCAAGACCAGCCTGGCCAACATGGCAAAAACCATGTCTCTACTAAAAATACAAAAATTACACAGGTGTGGTAGCACATGCCTGTAATCTCAGCTACTAGAGAGGCTGAGAGAGGCAGGACAATTGCTTGAACCCAGGGGGCGGAGGTTGCAGTGAGCTGAGATTGTGCCACTGCACTCCAGCCTGGGTGACAGAGCAAGGCTCTGTCTCAAAAAAAAAAAGAAAGATATGATAGGAAAACATCAGAAGAGTTAAAAGAGGTTATCTCTGGGTTGGTGGAGTAATTGTCAGGTTTTTTTTTTCTTTTTTCTTGCTTATCTATATTATCCATGATAATCTGACTTTACTTTTGTAATTAAAAAAAGAGGTATTTTAACTATCTAGGATAAAGAAGAAAGGAAGGGCTTCAGCAAGCCAAGGACAAACCTTGAAGGTGGCTCTCCAAGGTGTATGGAGAAACTATGTATATATATATATACACACACATATATATATACATATGTATATGTATACACTGTTATGTGTACATATGTATATATATACACATATATGTACATATGTATACATGTATATACATATATATGTATATATACACATACATATATACATATACATATGTGTGTGTGTGTGTGTATATATATATATTATATATATATATAATGTTGGCTTAAACAACAGAAATTTGTAGTTTCATGGGCCTAGAGGCTAAAAGTTCAAGATCAAGGCTTCCTTCTAAGGTGTGAGGATGAATCTGCTCCATGCCTCTCTCCTAGCTTCTGGTGCTTGGCTGCCAGTCTTTAGCGTTCCTTGGCTTGTAGGTGTATCTCCTCGACTTCTGCCTTCGTGTTAACACAGTATTCTTCTCATGTGCATGTCCATTTCTGGGTCCAAATTTCCTCTGTCTACTGCTTCCACATCAAAGCAAAACCTCTTCTCAATGGAGTCTGTTTTCTTCCGTGTGCAGGATTTGAAGGTAACTGATTCACAGTCTCCCTATTTCCTCCTGACTTTTGGTCAAATGGTACCATGGTGATTTGTTTGGAATCCCATTTATATATACGTACAGTAGTGCTTCACCCAAGAAGTTCCAAAGTGATGTTTCTCCTGCACATAGAGGTATCCCTCCATGGTGTAGGGACTGATGCTCTTGTGTTCAAGGGGATTCTCCTTCATCTTTTTCCTCAGTGATTCCTGGCCTGTGGCTTCTGACTTTTTGGAGCACGGACTTGAGTA
The DNA here is from genome assembly GCF_028858775.2 of Pan troglodytes. Lineage (NCBI taxonomy): Eukaryota > Metazoa > Chordata > Mammalia > Primates > Hominidae > Pan > Pan troglodytes. The sequence goes on along the minus strand of NC_072407.2, from coordinate 38,750,584 downwards.
GACCTGGCTTCAGGTGGCTAAGAGATTAAGTTTTGGCTGCAGCTATAAGGGTCCAGGCCACCCACATAAGGTTGGTGTGTCAGGGCTTGGCTTTTGCTGTTGCAAGAAGCATCCAAGCATCAAACTTGGAGGTAATAGAGAGGTCATCTCCCATCAGCAACCTTTACAAAGATGCTGATCTGGTAGATGAAACTCTTTCTTAGTTCAGATTATAAAAACCTTGCCAATAGTCCTTAACTGTATTTCATCTGCCTTCCAGTTAGCTTATAGGTTAGATGAAACCATACTCATGGCTGTGCAATGTGGTGCTATGAGAGCGCTAGCCTTCCACTTGTAACACAGTTTGAAGTCAGGTAGCGTGATGCCTCCAGCTTTGCTCTTTTGGCTTAGGATTGTCTTGGCTACACGGGCTCTTTTGTTGTTCCATATGAAATTTAAACTAGTTTTTCTAATTCTGTGAAGAAAGTCAATGGTAGCTTGATGGGAATACCATTGAATCTATAAACTACCTTGGGCGGTATGGCCATTTTCATGATATTGATTCTTTCTATCCATGAGCATCGAATGTTTTTCCATTTGTTTGTGTCGTCTCTTATTTCCTTGAGCAGTGGTTTGTAGTTCTCCTTGAAGAGGTCCTTCATATCCCTTGTAAGTTGTATTCCTAGGTACTTTATTCTCTTGGTGGCAATTGTGAATGGGAGTTCACTCCTGATTTGGCTCTCTGTTTGTCTATTATTGGTGTATAGGAATGCTTGTGATTTTGCATGTTGATTTTGTATCCTGAGACTTTGCTGAAGTTACTTATCAGTTTAAGGAGTTTTGGAGCTGAGACGATGGGGTTTTCTAAATATACAGTCATGTCATCTGCAAACAGGGATAATTTGACTTCCTCTCTTTCTATTTGAATACACTTTATTTCTTTCTCTTGCCTGATTTCCCTAGCCAGAACTTCCAATACTATGTTGAATAGGAGTGGTGAGAGAAGGCATCCTTGTCTTGTGCCGGTTTTCAAAGGGAATGCTTCCAGCTTTTGCCCATTCAGTATGATATTGGCTATGCGTTTGTCATAAATAGCTCTTATTATTTTGAGATATGTTCCATCAATACCTAGTTTATTGTTTTTAGCATGAAGGGGTGTTGAAGTTTATCAGAGGCATTTTCTTCATCTATTGAGATAATCATGTGGTTTTTGTCATTGGTTCTGTTTATGTGCTGCATTACATTTATTAAATTGCCTATGTTGAACCAGTCTTGCATCCCAGGGATGAAGCCGACTTGATCATGGTGGATAAGCTTTTTAGTGTACTGCTGGATTCGGTTTGCCAGTATTTTTTTGAGGATTTTCGCATTGATGTTCATCATGGTTATTGGCCTGAAAATTTCTTTTTTTGTTGTGTCTCTGCCAGGCTTTGGTATCAGGATGATGCTGGCCTTATAAAATGAGTTAGGGAGGAATCCCTCTTTTTCTATTGTTTGGATTAGTTTTAGAAGGAATGGTACCAGCTCCTCTTTTTACCTCTGGTAGAATTAGGCTGAGAATCCATCTGGTCCTGGGCTATTTTTGGTTGGTAGGCTGTTAATTACTGCCTCAATTTCAGAACCTGGTATTGGTCTATTGAGGGATTTGACTTCTTCCTGGTTTAGTCTTGGGAGGGTGTATGTGTCGAGGAATTTATCCATTTCTTCTAGATTTTCTAGTTTATTTGCATAGAGGTGTTTACAGTATTCTCTGATGGTAGTTTGTATTTCTGTGGGATCAGTGGTGATATCCCCTTTATCATTTTTTATTGTCTGTATTTGATTCTTCTCTCTTTTCTTCTTTATTAGTCTGGCTAGCAGTCTATTTTGCTAATCTTTTCAAAAAAACAGCTCCTGGATTCATTGATTTTTTTGAAGGGTTTTTCGTGTCTCTATCTCCTTCAGTTTTGCTCTAATCTTATTTATTTCTTGTCTTCTGCTAGCTTTTGGATTTGTTTGCTCTTGCTTTTCTAGTTCTTTTAATTTTGATGTTAGGGTGTCTATTTTAGATCTTTCCTGCTTTCTGATGTGGGCATTTACTGCTATAAATTTCCTTCTAAACACTGCTTTAGCTGTATCCCAGAGATTCTGGTACATTGTGTCTTTGTTCTCATTGGTTTCAAAGAACTTATTTATTTCTGCCTTAATTTCATTATTTACCCAGTAGTCATTCAGGAGCAGATTGCTCAGTTTCCATGTAGTTGTGCAGTTTTGAGTGAGTTTCTTAATGCTGAGTTCCAATTTGATTGCGCTGTGTTCTGAGAGACTGTTTGTTATGATTTCTGTTCTTTTGTATTTGCTTAGAAGTATTTTACTTCCAATTATATGGTCAATTTTATAATAAGTGTGATGTGGTGCTGAGAAGAATGTATATTCTGTTGATTTGGGGTGTAGAGTTCTGTAGATGTCTATTAGGTCAGCTTGGTCCAGAGCTGAGTTCAAGTCCTGAATATCCTTGTTAATTTTCTGTCTCATTGATCTGTCTAATATTGACAGTAGGGTGTTAAAGTCTCCCACTATTATTGTGTGGGAGTCTAAGTCTTTTTGTAGGTCTCTAAGAACTTGCTTTATAAATCTGGGTGCTCCTGTATTGGGTGCATATATATTTAGGATAGTTAGTTCTTCTTGTTGCATTGATCCCTTTACCATTGTGTAATGTCTTCTTTGTCTTTCTTGATCATTGTTTGTTTAAAGTCTGTTTTATCAGAGACTAGGATTGCATCCTCTGCTTTTTTTACTTTCCATTTGCTTGGTAAATCTCCCTCCATCCCTTTATTTTGAGCCTATGTGTGTCTTTGCACATGAGATGGGTTTCCTGAATACAGCACACTGATGGGTCTTGACTCTTTATCTGATTTGCCAGTCTGTGTCTTTTAATTGAGGCATTTACTCCATTTACATTTAAGGTTAATATTGCTATGTGTGAATTTGATACTGTCATTATGATGCTAGCTGGTTATTTTGCCCATTAGTTGATGCAGTTTCTTCACAGTGTCAATGGTCTTTACATTTTGGTATGTTTTTGCAGTGGCTGGTACTGGTTTTTCCTTTCCATATTTAGTGCTTCCTTCAGTAGCTCTTGTAAGGCAGGCCTGGTGGTGACAAAATCCCTCAGCATTTGCTTTTCTGTAAAGGATTTTATTTCTCCTTCACTTATGAAGCTTAGATTGGCTGGATATGAAATCCTGAGTTGAAAATTCTTTTCTTTAAGAATGTTGAATATTGGCCCCCACTCTTTTCTGGCTTGTAGGGTGTCTGCAGAGAGATCCGCTGTTACTCTGATGGGCTTCCCTTTCTCTCTGGCTGCCCTTAACATTTTTTCCTTCATTTCAACCTTGGTAAATCTGATGATTATGTGTCTTGGGGTTGCTATTCTTGAGGAGTATCTTTGTGGTGTTCTCTGTATTTCCTGAATTTGAATGTTGGCCTGTCTTGCTAGGTTGGGGAAGCTCTCCTGGATAATATCCTGAAGTGTGTTTTCCAACTTGGTTCCATTCTCCCCGTCACTTTCAGGTACACCAGTCAAACGTAGGTTTGGTCTTTCCACATAGTCCCATATTTCTTGGAGGCTTTGTTAGTTCCTTTTCATTCTTTTTTCTCTAATGTCATCTTCATGCTTTATTTCATTAAGTTGATCTTCAATCTCTGATATCCTTTCTTCTGCCTGATCAATTTGGCTATTGATACTTGTGTAGGCTTCACAAAGTTCTCGAACTGTATTTTTCAGCTCCATCAGGTCATTTATGTTCTTCTCTAAACTGGTTAATCTAGTTAGCAGTTCCTGTAACCTTTTATCAAGTTTCTTAGCTTCATTGCATTGGGTTAGAACATGCTCCTTTAGCTTGGAGGAGTTTGTTGTTACTCACCTTCTGAAGCCTACTTCTGTCAATTCATCAAACTCATTATCCATCCAGTTTTGTTCCCTTGCTGGCGAGGAGTTATGATCCTTTGGAGGAGAAGAGGCACTCTGGTTTTTGGAATTTTTAGCCTTTTTGTGCTGGTTTTTCCTCACCTTCATGGATTTATACCTTTGGTCTTTGATGTTGGTGACCTTCAGATGGGGTTTTTGCATGGTCATCCTTTTTGCTGATGTTGACGTTATTGCTTTCTGTTTGTTAGTTTTCCTTCTAACAGTCAGGCCCCTCTACTGCAGGTCTGCTGGAGTTTGCTGGAGGTCCACTCCAGACTGTTTGCCTGGGTATCACCAGCGGAGGCTGTAGAACAGCAAATATTGCTGCCTGATCCTTCCTCTGGAAGCTTTGTCCCAGAGGCACATCTGCCAGATGCCAGTGTATATGAGGTGACTGTTGACCCAGTGACTTGAGGAGGCAGTCTGTCCCTTAGCAGAGCTCGAGCACTGTGCTAGGAGATCTGCTGCTCTCTTCAGAGCTGGCAGGCAGGAAGGTTTAAGCCTGTTGAAGCTGTGCCCACAACCGCCCCTTCTCCCAGGTGCTCTGTCCCAGGGAGGTGGAAGTTTTATCTATAAGCCCATGACTGGGGCTGCTGCCTTTCTTTCGGAGATGCCCTGCCCAGAGAGGAGGAATCTAGAGAGCAGGCCGGGCTACAGCAGCTTTGCGGTGCTGCAGTGGGCTCCACCCAGTCTGAACTTTGTTTACAAACAATGGCTTTGTTTATTTACACTGTGAGGGGAAAACCACCTACTTAAGCCTTAGTAACGGTGGATGCCCCTCCCCCCACCAAGCTCCAGCTTCCCAGGTTGACCTCAGACTGCTGCGCTGGCAGCAAGAATTTCAAGCCAGTGGATCTAACTTGTTGGGCTCCATGGGGGTGGGATCCACTGAGCAAGATCACTCAGCTTCCTGGCTTCAGCCCCCTTGACAGGGGAGTGAACAGTTCTGTCTCTCTGGTGCTCCATGTGCCACTAGGGTACGAAAAAAAAAAAAAAACTCCTGCAGCTAGCTGGGTGTCTGCCCAAACGACTGTCCAGTTTTGTGCTTGAAATCCAGGGTCCTGGTGGTGTAGGTATCCAAGGGAATCTCCTGGTCTGCAGATTGCAAAGACTGTGGGGAAAGCATAGTATCTGGGCCAGAATGCACAGTTCCTCACAGCACAGTCCCTCATAACTTCCCCTGGCTAGGGGAGGGAGTTCTCCAACCCCTTCTGCTTCCCAGGTGAGGCAACAACCCACCCTGCTTCTGCTCACCCTCTGTGGGCTGCACCCACTGTCTAACCAGTCCCAATGAGATGAACTGGGTACCCCAATTAGAAATGCAGAAATCACCCACCTTCTGCATTGGTCTCACTGGGAGCTGCAGACCAGAGCTATTCCTATTTGGCCATCTTGCCTGGGAATCCAAGCTTTTTTATATATGTTGTTTCCCAATCCCTGTGACTCTTCAGGCTAGATGTTATCTCTGTTTTTCAAAAGAGGAAATTGAGCTCAACAATTTGCCCATCACCTCATGTGAAGGAGCAGAGCTGGGATTGGCATCAGGTCTGCATTACTCCAGAGCTCATGTTTCATCTTGTACACAGGGCTGCTTTCAACCCCTCCCATCCTTCTGTCTATAGCTCACATTCTAGCATCAACTAGATATCAACTGTTTACTGCCTTGTGGACTCTATTGTCTTTGGCTGTGTTGGGCTGTGTCCCTCTTCTTCCGAATCTCACTGAGTGCCCAGCAATGCACTGGACCAATGTGGATGAGTGAAACTGAAGTTCAGAACTAGTGAAATCATTTTAAGGTAAAATCGTAGCTTTTCCCCATCTTCCACCTTGCCCTCCAACCCTACCCCATCATCTTGTATTAGCTTTGCACTGGGAGTTGAGTTCCTAAATTTTCATGGTAAAATTCAAAATTCTTCCAAAGTTTGGGGTTATTCTTTAGGCAGTAGTGGTGGAGGGCACCCAAGATCTCCTCTGGTTGTTTCCTTACCTGCCTATCCTGTCTTTTTACCCATTTCTTCCCACCCCAGTCTTTGAGTCAGTCATCCAGGCCTGCCTCTCGTTCTTGAATGTTCCAAACTCCAAGGCTTTTTCCCCATCATGTCTCCTGCCTGGATTATTACAGTGTCTCCTCTGTGTCAAACACTTAATAAATGGCTGTTGTGTAAGTTATCAAATGGTGAATGAATGAATAAACACCTTCCACTTCAACTAGTTAAGTCCTGCCCTGCCTCTGAGGCTGAGCTTGGTCACATGTCTTTGTGAAGTCTTTCTTCCATCACTCCAGCCCATATGTGTTAAGTGTTCTTCATCTGGAATGCTTAGCACACATGCAATCCACAGTGCTGGTTGATCACTCAACATGCACCATCTTGTATGTTTAAGGTGTTTTGTGCACATGCCCTGCTCTATGGAGGTAAGAGATGTGTTTTTTGCTGACTTTGTAGACAGAGAGTTCCAGATTTGAGTTCCAATTCCATCGCTTGCCAGCTGAGTGAATTTGAAGAGGTTGCTTAACCTCTCTGAAGCTCAGTTTCTTTATCTGTTAAAAAGGGACACTGCCTGCCTTATCACTTGCTTTGTAGGCTAAGTGGCTTTTCTTTTGAGGGTCAATGAGTCAAATTACAAAATAATGTGTAGAGTATCATCCCAATTTCATAAAAATAAGCATTTATTTTCTCAGACTTACATACCTACAGGTTTGTTTGTGTGTTAGTGTAGATAAAGTCTGAAAGGACACATACTAAACATCAACACTTATATTCAATCTCAACCTTTCTCTTCTATATAGTAGTTACTTGTGTATATGCCTGATTTTTCTTCCCCAAAATTGTAAGAACCTGAGTCAGAAACTGACTTTATCAGTCAGGGTGGGCTAAATTATGCAGTGGTAACCACCTCAAAATCTGAGCTATCGAAACAAAAAGATTATTTCTCACTTTCAATACATGTCCACTGTGAGCCAGCCAACAGATTCCACATACCACAATCAGTAAAGATGCAAGCTGCCAGACCCCACACCATCTAAAACGTTGCCAGGTAGCATGCTGCAGAGAAAGGAGAGAAGGATAAAGCATTTGTTCTCAGCTCTTGGCCAATGCAAGTCACATGGCCACACTGAACTTTGAGAAGGCAGAAACATACAATCTTCTTCTTATGTGTCTAGGAGGACTGAAACCCCAGACTTCTGTGAAGTGCTTAACAGACTACCCCACTGACTTGACTTTGTTTCTCTACACCCAAGATGATGCTGTGCACGTAGTGGTCACTCAGGTAATATAGATGATGTAAGGCAATGCAATAAAATCCAGGTGCTACTTGAGGTTCTGAAGAAAAATATATAAAAATAACTAACACTTAAGTTCAATAAAAAGTGAGGGAGAGAAATATATGCATACTCAAGCAATCACAGTAGTAGACTGGCACCAATGCTTTAGTATTATAAAATAAACCCAGTGAAAGTATATTACTTTTCTATTGCTGCTGTAACAAATCACCATAAACTTAGTGGTTTAAAACAACACAAATTGATTATTTTACAGCCTTGTAGGTCAGAATTCTAACACAGATCTCAACAAACTAAGAACACAACTGTTGACATGCTGCATTGCTTTCTGAAGGCTCTACAATCTGCTTATTAGATTGTTGGCAGAATTCAGTTCCTTGTGGTTGTGTGACTGAGGTCCCATTTTTTTGCTGGATTTAGCTGAGAACTGTTCCTAGTTTCTGGAAGCCACCACATTCCTTCACTCATGACCCCCTTCCTCCATCTTCAAAGCCAGCAATGGTGGGTCAAGTCCTTCTCATGTCACGTCTCTGACCCACTCTTCTGCCTTTCTCTTTTACTTTTTTTTGGATAGAGTCTCCCTCTGTTGTCCAGGCTGGAGTGCAGTGGCACAATCTCAGCTCACTGCAACCTCCACCTCCCAGGTTCAAGCGATTTTCCTGCCTCAGCCTCCTGAGTAGCTGAGGTTACAGGTGCACATCACCAGGGCTGGCTAATTTTTGTATTTTTAGTAGAGACAGGGTTTCACCATGTTGGTCAGGCTTATCTCAAACTCCTGAGCCACCATGCCCGACCCTCTTTCACTTTTAAAGATTTGGTGATTAAATTGGGACCACCTGGATAACCTGGGCTAATCTCCCCATCTCTAGGGCCTTAATCTTAACAATATCTGCAAAGTCCCTTTCGCCATGTAAGGTACCATATTCACAGGTTCCAGGGATTAGGGCATGGATATCTTTGGGGGAAGGGCATCATTATTCTTCCTACCACTGTTTAAAATATATATATATATATAATATGTACACACACACACACTATGTATGCATGTATACATTATATATACATATATAAATTTTACTTATTTATTCACACTTCACTGAGATTGAGCCATGGAGGGAAAGAGTCATTCCAAATGGGAAGACCAGGGAAGACTTCAGCTGGGCTTGAAGGATGTGTAAATTCCAACAGGCAGAGATGGGGGAATGGGCTGTTGAGGGGACTCCAGGCTGAGGGCTGAGCATGCAGAAAGAGGAGGGGAAGTCCCTGCCAGGTGTGCCCATGGCAAGGGGAGTGCAGCCCTGGGACATGGGAGAGGACAGGACAGGAAGCAGAGGCAGGTTTGACTGGGCAAGTTTGGTGAGGCAGCATGTCGCTGGAGAGAGGAAGGAGCATGGGGGCTGTAGAGTCAGACCTGGGTCTGAGTCTCAGCTCTGACACTTGGCTGTGTGACCATGGGCTTACTTTACTTAACCTCTGTAAATCTCAGTTGCCTCCACTGTGAAGTGAAGCTGCTAGCAATAGCACCTATATCTTAGGGTTGTTGGGAGACTTGACTGAGACAATTTAAAGTGCTTAAAATTTAATGAAGGATGCTATTATTGGTATTACCAGCCAAGTCCTTGGACCACGATTGGGTCACCTGCCCTGAGGGGACAGAATCTGGGAGAACCAAACAGGCGGGCTGCGGGCGAACTCTGCCAGCCTCCTCTTCTTACCTCCCATGCCAACTTCATGGATTTTGTGAGTTTCCCACATCCACAGACCTTTATGGTACCATGCAGGGAGAACCTTGCTCCCTCCATCCACTGGCAACTTGGCCTGGAATGGTGCTTAACCATGAATGACAAAGGGACAGTACCAAGACCAGTCCTCAAATAAAATCACATTCCCAAGTCCTGAAAGAGGGTTTGGGCACCTCTTCTTTCCCCAGTGTTTTTGCCAATTTTTTTTTTTTTTTTTTTTTTGAGACAGAGTCTTGCTCTGTCACCCAGGCTGGAGTGCAGTGGCGTGATCTTAGCTCACTGCAAGCTCCGCCTCCCAGGTTCATGCCATTCTCCTGCCTCAGCCTCCCGAGTAGCTGGGACCACAGGTGCCTGCCACCATGCTTGGCTAATTTTGTGTATTTTTAATAGAGACAGGGTTTCACCATGTTAGCCAGGATGGTCTCGCTCTCCTAATATCGTGATCCGCCCGCCTCGGCTTCCCAAAGTGCTGGGATTACAAGCGTGAGCCACTGCACCCAGCCTCACTTTTTTTTTTTTTTAAATGACGCAAGGCAGTCTTCACTTTTCAATCTACAAATTTTGGGCCCTAAATACAGAAATGTATGTTGCACATAATTGAATTGGGGTCAAGTGTTCAGAACGCATCTTCAGAGAGTTGCAGGAAGGGCACAAATGTGTGTGTGTGTGTGTGTGTATGTGTGTAAATAAAGCAAAAGCAAATATCCTTGCAGAATTATTGATTTTTATACAATTTGTAATTATAAGCTGAAAAGCATATGAAAAAGGAAAAACACGTGTCAGATTTAACCAGCAAGTATCCATTTTCTTTGAAGAGCTACAGACCTAGCATAATCCCTGCTAAGTCAACAGAACAGGTCGTGGAGCTTTAACTGCTTCATACAAGGCAGGTGGCAGGCAAGAGCAATACCTTTATTCTCACCACCCACCCCCTCCACCTCCACTGTAGTTTCTTTCATACTACCAAAATAACAAGTAGTTACTTTAGAAAGTACAGACTACTAAATAGGAAAAAAATAAGGTTTGTATACAGACCCACCTCCCAAATAAAAGTGCAATTAATATTTTATAATCTTTTTCATTTTATCTCCATACAAATACATTTCAATCTAACCCAAATAGAATTACTTTGCACATACTATCTTGAGAAAATGAATATTTATTAAACACCTGTTATGTCACCTCCCTGAACCCCAGTTTCTTGCTCTGTATCTCACATGGTATTTGTAAACCAGTAATAGAAATGTAAGCTAGCAGATAGTAAATATTCAATACATGTTAACAATTATCATTATCATAAACAAGAATCATAATTATTTTTATCTTGCTTAATTATTACAAAAACTCTGCCAAATTACAACAGACTGAGGCCCAGAGAATTGCCATGTGTGATCTACATAACTTTTAAGGGGTGAATTCAGGATGTGGAAAGATGAATAAAAAGAGAAAGCCCATTTTTCATAGATGTTACCTTGAGAATCTTCAAGTCCTTCAACTCCAGTTACTGACAAAATCCAGGATAAGACAGTTTGCTTCAGAATTGTCTCAGTGCATCAGCTAAAATGATTTGTAGCCAATTGGTTCCATCCTTAAAGTTCCATCCTTTGAAGAAGGAGCTGCAAGAAAACCACTATTCAAGATGGCTTTCCAAGATCCTAGGCTCCCCCAGTCCTGCCTGGCCCTCTTGATTTCCAATCCCAATCAATTCCTTTTTAATAATCACAGTTCAAGCACAAATAAGAAGTAATCCAGCTTACTGCTAAACCTTGTAAAGGTTTTGGGATTAGCCATTGCATCCCTGTGCCTCCTTAACCTCTCATGAGAACACATAATTGAGAACTTAAAGCTCAGCTGTCGTTGTCTTCCATCTGCACTTTATTGGTCTTTATTCATTCGGTTCCTCAAGCCATCAAGCTAGAGTGGATTAGGCAGGATTCATCCCTCAGGTGGTCACCTTTGCTGCTTTGCCTCACACGCAGGCACACACAGGCACATGCGCATATGTACACACACATACCACACCACACACACACACACACACACACATATACACATACATGCATTCAGCTTCCATGAGTCATAAGTTTGAGCATCCCAAAATCCGGCACCCTATGCTGGGCTGGCCCAGATCACACCAGGGCAAATGTTGTTTGGCACACAGTTTGGTTGTCTAAGGGAATGTGGATTCAGGTGGAATTAATTAAGAGAGAACTAACTTCCAGCTCTTTATTAGTGTGTTGCACCTGCATCCTAGTGGCCAGCTCCTCTCCAGTCCCTAGAGAGGGAACTAATGACTAAGCCAGGGCAAGACAAGGGGTTTAGGGACAGAGTCAGCAAGACACTCAAGCTACATGGCCAGGGTGGTGTGAGGAACTTCTCCCTGAAAGGCCCCATTGCTAAAATAGCTTGTCTAGTGATAGTGACAAATGCCTGGAATTCTACCATTAGAAATTCATCCCCATGGATTAAAGTTTTGGAGCTGCAGAAGACCCTCTGTTAAAACGCACATACCTCTGGGGAAATGAATGCAGTCATGTTAATCAGTAATGCATTAATATAAACTATTGTATTAGATTACCTCCTGTTATTTAACATGGTCCTTAGGGATCCAGGACACATAAGTTTGGGTGAGAGGCTTAATCGAAGGAACGTGGAATGCCAAGGAAGGCAGTATGAGAGCACTGGGCTCTGGGAAGGAAGGGGCAGAGGACATGTCTGACTTTACATCTTGGTTACCACTGGCCAGTGGCCTGACTGGGCTGCAGCTACTGCTGGGTGAACTTAGGCAGATCCCAGGCCTGTCTCAGTGACTCAGCCACACCCTGAAGGTAATCAAGGTGACCTACATCTACAGGCAGCTGGTGCAGGATTAATTAATGACTGCAAGGGAGCCTGAAAACACCAGGTCCATTGACACGCAAGGCATGATTATTAAGTCATTAGGAGGACTGGCTAATTATCATTTCTAAAGTTGCTGTGAGTTTGTCATAGATGGCTCTTATTATTTTGAGGTATGTTCCTTCAATGCTTAGTCTGTTGGGGTTTTTTTTTTTATCATGAAGCGATGTTGGATGTTATCAAAAGCTGTTTCCGCCTCTTTTGAGATGACAAATGGTTTTTGCTTTTGATTCTGTTTATGTGGTGAATCACATTTATTGACTTGTGTATGTTGAATCAGCCTTGCATCCCAGGAATAAAGCCTACTTGATTGTGGTATATTAGTTGTTTGATGTGCTGTGGATTCAATTTGCTAGTATTTTGTTGAGGATTTTTGCATCTATGTTCATCAGGAATATTGGTCTGAAGTTTTCTGTTTTTGTTGTGTCTCTGCCAGCTTTTAGTATCAGGCTGATGCTGGCTTCATGGAAAAAGATACGGAGGAGCCCCTCTTTCTTGATTTTTGGAATAGTTTCAGTAGGATTAGTATCTGTTCTTCTTTGAATGTCTGGTAGAATTTGGCTATGAATCCATCTGGTCTAGGGCTTTGCTTTGGTTGGTAGGTTCTTTATTACTGATTCAATTTCAGAACTTGTCTTTGGTCTTTTCAAGATTTCAATCTCTGATTCAATCTTAGAAGACTGTGTGCTTCCAGAATGTTTCCATTTCTTCTGGATACTCTAATTTGTGTGTGTAGGGTTGTTCATAATAGTCTCTGAGGATCTTTTGTATTTCTGTGGGATCAACTGTAATATCACCTTTGTTGTTTCTGATTGTGCTTATTTGGATCTTCTCTCTTTCTTTTTCTTTGATAGCTAGGGTCCATCTATGATAAACTCACAGCCAACATCATACTGGATGGGCAAAAGCTTGAATCATTCCCCTTAAGAACTGGAACAAGACAAGGATACCCACTCTCACCACTCCTATTCAACATAGTACTAGAAGTCCTAGAAAGAGCAGTCATGCAAGAAAAAGAAATAAAAGGCATCCAAATAGGAAACCAAGAAGCCAAACAATTTCTCTTTACTGACAATTATGATTCTATGCCTAGAAAATCCTAAAGACTCTGCCAAAAGACTCCTAGAATTGAAAAACCACTTTAATACAGTTTCAAGATACAAAATCAATGTACAAAAATCAGTAGCATTTCTATACACCAACAGCATCCAGGGTGCACGTGGAATAAAAAACACAATCCTACTCAAAATAGCCACAAAGAAAATGAAATTATCTAGGAATACAGCTAACCAAAGAGGTGAAAGACCTGTACAAAGAGAACTACCAAACACTGCTGAAAGAATTCAGAAATGACACAAATGAACAGAAAACATTCCATGCTCATGGATTGAAAGAAACAATGTCATTTGAAATGTCCATACTGCATGAAGTAATTTAAAGATTCAATGCTATTCCTATCAAACTACCAATGTCATTCTTCATAGGATTAGACAAACTGTTCTAAAATTAATATGGGACCAAAAACAGCTCAAATAGCCAAAGCAATCCTAAGCAAAAGGAACAAAGTCTCACATTACCTGACTTCAAGCTATGCTATAAAGCCACAGTAACCAAAACAGCTTTGTATTGGTACAAAAACACATAATGGAACAGAATAGAAAACTCAGAAATAAAGCTGCACATCTACAACTATCTGATCTTTGACAAGGTCAACAAAAACAAGCAATGGAAAAGGATACACAATTCAACAAATGGTGCTAGGATAACTGGCTAGCCATATACAGAAGATTGAAGTTGGACTCCCACCTTTCACCATATACAAAAACTAATTCAAAATAAATGAAAAAAATTTAATGTAAGACCTCAAGCTATAAAAATCCTGGAAGACAACCTAGTAAATACTCTTCTCAACATCAACCTTGGCAAATAATTTTTGACTAAGTCCCCAAAAGCAATTGCAACAAAAACAAACACAGACAGTGGGGCCTAATTAAACTGAAGAGCTTCTGCAGAGCAAAAGAAACTACTGACAGAGCAAACAGACAATCCCTACAGAATGGGAGAAGGTATTCACAAACTGCATCTGATAAAGACCTAATATCCATGATCTGTAAGGAACTTAAGCAAATCAGCAAGCAAAAACCAAATAACCCCATTAAAAAATGGGCAAAGGACATGAACAGACACTTCTCAAAAGAAGACACACAACTGGCAAAAAAAATGAAAAAATCCTCATTATCACTTATTATCAGAGAAATGCAACTCAAAACCACAATGAGATAGCATCTCACACCAGTCAGAATGGTGATTATTGAAAAGTCAAAAAATAATAGTTGCTGGTGAGGCTGCAAAGAAAAGAGAACACTTACACACTTTTGTTGGGAATGTAAATCAGTCCAGCCACTGAAAAAAGCAGTCTAGAGATTTCTCAAATAACTTAAAACCAAGCTACAAGTCAACCTAGCAATCCCATTATTGGATATATACCCAAAAGAAAATAAATCATTCTCCCAAAAGACACATGCACTCATAAGTTCATCTCTGCACTATTCACAATACCAAAGACATGGAATCAACCCAAGTGCCCACCAATGTTTGACTGGATAAAGAAAATGTGGTACGTATACACCACTGAGTCATAAAAAATGGAGTTATAAAAATACACTATGCAGTTATAAAAAATGAAATCATGCTCTTTGCAACAACATGGATGGAGCTTGAGGCCATAATCTCAAGCAAATTAATGCAGAAACAGAAAAACAAATGCCACATATTCTCACTTATATGTGGGAGCTATACATTGATCACACATGGACTTAAATATGGAAACAATAGGCACTGTGGACCATGAGAGGGTGGAGGGAGAGTGAAAAAAAACTATCAAGTGCTGTGCTCACTACCTGGATGACAGGATCTGCACTCTAAACTTCAGCATCATGCAATATTTCCATTTAGCACATCTGCACATATATCCTTTATAGCTAAAATAAAAGCTGCAAAAATAAAAAATATAGTTGCTGATGGAAAAGGATAACTATCTGTTGCTCTAGATGGGGAAAGCATGGAGAATGGTGAAAAAGGATAGGGAAGGTAGAAGGCACACAGGCCTACCCCTCCCCACTTGCTTTCAGCCTGTGTTGGGAAGCTGGATTTTTCTGCACCCAGAGTAACCAACCTATAGGGCGCTAGTGGCATGTATTGGGTTGTACAAGGAGCAGCAGTTTGTAATTGTTTTTTCTAGGCTGCTAGCTGGCACTACCTGCCAATTTGACCACCTAAGAAATGGGAACACCAAACACTAAAGAGAAGAACTGGTCTGTGATGACTCCACACATTTTCTTGGGTGGTCCACATGATAGGTGTGCCCAAATGTTCTAGAGACTAGATAGGGAGGGAAAACACCAGCAAGGCATGGCTAAACTCAGCCATAGATAGATGTGTGACCTTGTGGGTGATAGTTTCTCAACCTCCTAAACCTCAGTTTCTTCATCTACAAAACTGGGCGTCACAAACCCTATCTCAGGTTTTCCCTCCCAGGATTGATGTAAACATGGACTGAGACAACAGATATGGAAGTTCTTTGTGCAGCATAAAATGCTATTTGAATATTATCTCTATTGTTCCAGATGCCTCTGCTGTGTCATTTAAGGAAGCCTTGTTTGACCCTATGGGTCTTACCCAACAGTCTGCCACAACATCTATGAATCTGAGCATTTGTCAGCATTTTCATTAAAGAATTTTCCCACTTGGAGGTTCATCTTTAAAGTGCCTACATACTAGTCAACACAATAACAAGATAGACGAGTATGAACTGGTTCTTCAGATCAGCCAGTTGTCTAGAAAGTTGCTGAGGATATAGGATTTGGGATGGGTAACTTTCGATGGATAGGATGGAGAGCTCAAGGAAACAGTGCCAAAAAGGTGCAGAAGGAGGAATCCTATAAAGAGAAGGGTGAAAATAGAAAGAAACATATTGTTGCTATTGATTTTAAGGCTTTCATACAGTTCTTTCCAGAATGGAATTTTTGTGCTTATTTTCTCTCCTAATTCTCATAGCAGCCTGGTGCCTATTCTTTCCTTTTCACATAGACTAAATTGAGATCTGGAGAATTTAAATGACTTGCCCAATGGTACATGGCCCTTAGATCTAATATGTAGTGGAGGCAGGACTCAAATGCAGATCCTGAGTCTCTAAATCCTGTGCCCTTTCCACCACACTCTCGTACCCACACTTCACATTTTACTTGAAGGGAAGAGTCTTTTCTGATTTGAATTTACCCAGCCCCCAAGGCTTTATCTTTCCTTCTTTTGGAGAGTAACTGAAATGTTTGAGATGCTCAGTAGGTAGCTGGCCCTTTCTTCTTCCTTCTTTTCTTAGTGGGTCACTCCAGTATGTTCAACAGAGCAGTAATAATAGCTAGCATTCATAAAGCATTACTATGTGCCAGGTGTTTTGCATATGCTATACCTCATTCTCACAGCAATCTGTAAAATAGGTCTCATATATTCAGTCTACAGAGGCAAAGACCAAGGCTTAGAGAATATAAACAGCTTGCCCAAGGTCATATAGTTGGTAAACAATTGAGCCAGAATTCAAACCCAGTTCTGCCTATCTTTAAAGCTCATGTTAAGAGGCATTGTCATCATTACACAAAAGCTACCAAGTGTTGTCTTTTTCTTTTTTTTAATAGTTATTTACAAATTCTCCTTTACATGAATGTTAAACTGTTATAAGCCACCTTTACTCATAAATAATTTTATTCATGTTTTCTTGGGGCCTATGAGCAAGAGTGTCTCTATATTACATACCTAGAAGTAGAATTTGTGTTTCCTATAGTGAGGAGCATTTTCAACTTTACTAGGTAAAGCGGTACTGATTTACACTATTACCTGTGCATAGGATAGTTTGTATTACTCTACTTCCTAGCCAACACTTGCATTGTGAACATTTTACATTTTTTCCAACTTAGTAGTGTGAAATGGTGTCTCATTGTGGTTTCAATGTGCATTCTCCTAACAACTGATAAGGTTAAGTCTCTTTCTATAGGTTATTAGCTATTTGTGTTACCTTCTTAATGAAATGCCTATTCATAGCTCTGGCTGCTTTTCTATTAGGTTTTTAATTTTTTTCTTGATTTGTAGAAGTTCTTTATATATTAGATACTCTGGATACTAATTCTTTGTAGGTTATACATACAGCATATATTTTATCCTGCTTTGTGGCTTGTCCTTCACTCTATAATGCCCTTTGGTGAACAGATTTTATTATAATATGTTGAGTTAATCAACTTTAAAAGGTTTTGTTTACATTGGATTCACCTGGGTAATCCAAGATAATCTCCTCTTCTCTCGATATCCTTAACTTAATCACTTCTGCAAAGTTCCTTTTGCCATGTAAGGTAACATAGTCACAGGTTCTGGGGAACAGAATGTGGACGTTGGCAGTGGGGGGATTATTCTGCCTACCACATGTCACCCTTGACTGAGGACTTGGGAAAGAGGAAGCCTTGTCTTCTTTGCCAAATCACCCAGAATGGTACTGACATCATGATGAGTTGGGGACAGGAAAGAAGCAAGTCACGGCTCTGGTGCTAAGACTTTCACTGTTTTTACTGATATTTAGTAAATTTTCTTAAGTAAATGTTGCTTTATTCGCTGTATAACCTCCAGACAATTTCTGAGAGTTTAAATGGATGGTTTTTAAAATAATTTTCTCCAGTTATGGTAGTTTCACTGGAGAGAAGTTCTTCAAATCCCCTCACACTGCATCTCCAGAAGTAGAACCTCTCAAGCAAGTTCCTGAACTTAGTTTTGCTGGGTATGTAAGTGGAGGTTGATATTTACTTCCTGTCAGTGTGCAAAGATATTCCTGTGCTCTGTCTTTCATTATTTCTTTTCAGAAGTTTAATCCTAGTCTAATTGCTTATAGATTACCTGTCTCTATCAATTATCTTCCTGGTTGTTTTTAAGACTTTCCCTTCTTCCCAGGCACTGTGCATTTTACTGCAATGATTTTAGCTATTGATTTTCTTTATATTTACTCTTTGCAATTTGTTGAACTTTCTGAATCTAATTGATGTATTTCTTAAAATGTGGGAGATTCTTAGTGTATGTCTTCTCAATATTGCTTTCTCCTAATCTTTTTAATTTTTTTTTGCAACACCAATTAGACATATATTAGCTTCTCTTAGTGTATCACAAACACCATTTTCCCCTTTCAGCCTTCCATGTTCATTAATATTTCTTTTATATTTTCTACATCTTGATCTCTGTATGCTGCATTTTGGGTAATTTATTCAGATCTATCTTCAAATTAAATAATTAACTCTTCAGCTAGGAGATATTAATTTTTATAAGAATATTGATTTTCATTACTGCATTTTTTATTTCTGGAAGTTCTATTTAATTATTATCCAAATCTGCCTAGTCACATTTTTCATCATATTTTCAATGTACAATTTCTATTCTGTATCTATGAGTCAAGTATTTTCAGCCTTTGTAGGCCTATTTTTCACTTATAGTGGTTTGTTTTCTCATATATATTTTGATTTTACTTATATGATCATTAAAACATTACCTATGGATATTCTTGTGGTTGGTTTTCAATGGCAATCCACTAGAGAGGGTTAGTGTTTGCTCCTGCCAGTACTTGAAAGAACTAACTCAGGAACAACTAATATTTGGTTTGAGGTGTTTTGTAACAAACAGAGAATATGAATTAGAATCCAAGCCCATAGGAAGACTTACTTGTAGATATGAACCCCTGAGGAAAACAACTTTTCCCTCTATCCAGTGCCAAAGCTGAGAAACACCTCCTTCCTTGCCCCTCTTATTGGGTGTATCTTTTTCTCATAGATGATATTTCACTGAAGGAGCAGCCCTCTCGGGATCCTAATTTTATGTAAGAATCTCTCTCCCTACTTCCACTTCGAGCATTCTTCATCCCTTATCCCTTGTCTTCATTTGTTACAAATGCAGGTGTCAAAAACAAGTAAACAAATATAGGTTATAGATTATTGGAGAAGTTGACAGACTTAGTGCTAACTTCTCTCCACGGTTTTATATTTCAACTTTGCATTTAGCATCTGATATGGTTTTACTGTGTCCCTACCCAAATCTCAACTTGAATTATATCTCCCAGAATTCCCACGTGTTGTGGGAGGGACCCAGGGGGAGGTAATTGAATCACGGGGGCTGGTCTTTCCCGTGCTATTCTCCTGACAGTGAATTAAGTCTTATGAGATCTGATGGGTTTATCAGGGATTTCCAATTTTGCTTCTTCCTCATTTGTCTCTTGCCACCGCCCTGTAAGAAGTGCGTTTTCCCTCCTGCCATGATTCTGAGGCCTCACCAGCCAGGTGGAACTGTAAGTCCAATTAAGCCTCTTTTTCTTTCCGGTCTAAGGTAGGTCTTTATCAGCAGTGTGAAAACAGACTAATACAGCATCTAAGAGAATCTCTTCTCTTGTAATAGCAGCTAATAGTTGCTTAGAAGAGTTTTATCTTATATTTTATCTGGCACTTATGTTTTTTCTTTTTTCTTCTTGCTTTTTTTTTCCAGAGGATTTTTTTACACTATCTAGTCTTTTATATTGCTGAAAATATAAATCCCCATAATGTCCTTTCCCCTCTTTTCCTTCTTGTAAAACCCCCACTTATCTTTAAATTCCTTGGTGAGATGTTGTCTCTTCTAGGGGACATTCACTGCCCTACTCCCTCCTGAAGCAGAATACATTAGTCCATTGTCTGTGTTCTCACATACTGGGAATGTGGCTTTAATAAAGATCTCTCACATTTTTTATAACAGTTATTTCTTTATCTGTTACCTCCTACTGTTCTGCAAGATCCAGTCAGAGTGTTTTAATTATCATTTTACATTCAGTGTTTAACAAAGTGCCTGGCAGAAAATAAACACATAAGTGGATATTTATTGGAGTTTGTAAAGGAAATGAATAAAACATCATTGTTTGCAAATGAGGTCCAAATTCATTTGAATTTCATTCAGGTACCTCCACATTCTAACTGCAACCCACTCTTTCAGCCTTATCAATCAATTAATGCATTGTTAATTAACGTATATGTTATTTATTAACTCATTCATTCATACATTTATTTATTATCCAAAGTTGTTTGTTTTGTTTTTTTTTTTTGAGGCGGAGTCTCGCTCTGTCTCCCAGACTGGAGTGCAGTGGCACAATCTCGGCTCACTGCAAGCTCCGCCTCCTGGGTTCACGCCATTCTCCTGCCTCAGCCTCCTGAGTAGCTGGGACTACAGGCGCCCGCCACCATGCCCAGCTAATTTTTTGTATTTTTAGTAGAGATGGGGTTTCACCGTGTTAGCCAGGCTGGTCTCGATCTCCTGACCTTGTGATCCGCCCATCTCAGCCTCCCAAAGTGCTGGGATTACAGGCGTAAGCCACTGCGCCCAGCCTATTATCCAAAGTTTTTTTAGAATGCCTATGTTGTGCAAATTTCCATGTTGAGTAGTTGGAATATCGCCATGAACAAGGTGAATATAATCTTGCTCTTCATGGAATGTACATATTAGCAAAGGGGGACAAATGTTAACAAGTTATTGCATTATTAATTATTTAATTACATTGTGATAAGTATCATGAAGGAGAGATAGAAGCCCTGTGAGACACTTGGCAAACTTTTGTGGTGCATGGGTGGGAAGAGCATCTCAGCAAATAGAATAGCTTATAGGAAGGCCCCTGAGGCCAGAGCTAGCACAGGGAACTCACCCACTCCTTCCACTCACTCTGCTACAGCAGCACTGAACTAATCATTATCCCCTGAACAGAGCCACAGTGATGCCTAGGCTCAACTGTTCCCTCTGTGTGATTTCTCCTTATCACTCGCCTATCCCCCAACAACTCTATCTGTCAAAATGTCAAGAACTTGTTTCTTTCCCAGAGGTTTTGTCCATGGAGGCTCCCTTGGTCTGGAATTTACTTTACTGCCCTTTGCATTTTTATTTTAGCGTATATCTCATCATTGTCTATGTTTGTGAGCTACATGAGGGCAAGTGATATGTTGTGTTCAGCTTGACAAGATCCTGCCATGTGGAATCCCAGTTTAACCACAATTTACTTCTGTGGCAAAGTTACAACCAGATTGTGCCAGACTGGAAACTACAATGACATCAGAAAAAACTTCAAACTCGTTTACCAAAAGAAGAGTTTTAGAAAAATCAGCATTGCAAAACCACAAATTCATGGGGTTTCTGACAGGTAGCCAAGACCCAGGACCTTTTTGAGCTTCCTTTGCACTGTCAACCCACCGATTAGGCATGAAATAAAAAGCCCTGAGCTATGTAACTTGATTTGTCCATGTTGAATAATGCCAACTGTCCACATCTGCAGGCAGGGAGTCAGTGTGGTATGGTTAACCTTTTTCTTGCTCCTTCCATAAGGAATGAATTCCAAGGAATATCTGCCCCCAAACCATGCCAGGTTGCAAGACAAGGTATCTAGAGTTGGGGGATACTCAGGTGAGCTCAGAGTAAGAGTTAAAATAAAGGTCCACATTCCATATCTCTAAATACCTGTATTTAAAATGTATAAATTAAGCTCACATACTATTAAATACAATTGTTCTACCCCCTACCTTGACAAATACACACTGAAAACAACAGAGAAGGGCGGGTTACAATTTGGAATTCTCTAGCATCTTGCAACATGGAGGCTCAGGAAGAACCATCCCCTACCATGCTCCAGGAATTCTCCCTCTTCTCTTCCTACCCCTGGCTTCATCCTGCACCAAAAATGTCTCGCATGCACACATGTGTAAATATCCTAGCCCACATATCCAAGCTGCATCATACCTCTGAAAAACTGATGCCCCTTGGCTACCTCTCCCAGAGATGCAGGAGATTCATTCTCAGGAGAATAGACCCAGAGAAGAGGTCTCTGTAGGCCCTTGAAGCATGTTCAAGGCTATTTGAGCAGAGAACTATTGGGTCTGGAAGCATGGCCTTGAAGGAAGGATATGAGCTCCTGGTGAGTCCTTTCCTTTGGTTTCATGGACCCTCCACCTTATAGGGAGAGTCATAGCCAGAGAAAGGCCAGAGTGGAGCCTTCAGGAGGGGTGCAGTCAGCAGCCAGTAGGGATCATACTTGAGCAGATAGTCTGCTAGAAGTTGCTTCATCTTCCAAATGGTCCCTAAAGTTATGTCCCTAATAGCACAAACAGTGCTATTCACTCTACTTAAGGACGTTGAGGTCTTCTATTTTCCACAGGATAAAATCTAACATATTTTAAAATTCCCTCACAATCTTATTCAAACTACTCTCTGTAGTCTTATCTGCCATAATCCAGAATATCCTCTACCTTTTACTGGTCAAACTGAATTACTTGTGAAAATTTTATGTAATCATCCATAAAATTTATAATTATGAAATCCAGAGGTCTTTCTGAATACATCAAAAGCCAAAAAATGAGTTTTTGACCCAGAAATTCCATTTTTACAAATTTATCCTAAGGAAATAGTTAGGGATGTGAGTAAAGATTTTGCTAACAGGATGTTCAATACAGTGTTGCTTAAAATACTTTTATTGACATGAAGGGAAAAAAGAGCCTTTGCTCTGGTAGTTTCTTTTTTCTAGAATATTATTACTGCCTGGAGAATGTTATCTCTACATGAAGAAAACATGACATAACTTTCACTTGACCAAATAAGAGTACTGTTAATGACTTCCACCTCAGTGTTTCCACAGTACTTTTTTCAAATTTCCATTTTCTTACCCATCATGGGAGTAACTGGCTGTATATATGTCTTTTTCTTTTTTTCTAGGGTGGGCGCTTCTCTGGGCAGAGGCCTCTTATGCATCTTTATCTCACCCTCATTCTCAGCTGATGATCTTTCTTTCTATTTCACAAGGAAAACAGAAGCATTTGGAAGAGAGTTCCTGCATGTTCCCATCACCTCCGGCCACCTGCATCTGAACTTATATATCTTTCCTTCCCTCTTGCTCTTCTCCATATTTTTATACAAGGCCAATGCTCCATTTATACTTTAGATCTCTGCCCTCACCACTCAAGAACTTCACTCAACAATTCTCCCCTCTCTCTTCTACATTATGAAATTCGACCACTCTATTGGATATTGCCATAAATATACAAATATATTGTCTTATCTTCTTTTTTAAAAAACTCTCTCCTGGACCTGCATTCCTATCTAGTCTAGCCACTGGCACATGCTCTTCTTTACAATATAATCTATTCTAGCTGTCTCTTAAGTCTAAGTTCTGTCTTGGAGGCTTTTGTCCCATACCAAGGTTACCAATGACCTCCATATCACTAAATCCACTGGTCAATTCTTATCATCTTACTTGCCCCATGGCAGTGTTTGACATGATTGATCACTCTGTCCTAGGCAAAACAATTTCTTCTAGAACATCACATTTGCCTGGTCAGTCTTTCCCAGGCTCCTTTCCTGGTTCTTTCTTATCAGCCCCATGCATTCAATGGTTGAACAGCCAAGCTTTATCCTCAGACTACTTTATTTACACTCATGCCTTCCTGAAGTGATCTCATCCAGTTTTATAACTTTCATGTCATCTTTCTGCCAACAACTCCTAAATTTGTATTGGTAGCTTAGACTTTGCCTCTGATCCCAGTCTTGTATACCCACCTGCCTACTTAACATCTGCATTTGAATGTCTAATAGGCATCTATCTCATTCATGTCCAAACCTGAGCTCCTTTCTTTTTCCCAACCTGCACTCACATCTTCCCCAGCTCAGGTACTGGCAACTTCATCCTTTTATTTTCTCAGGCCAAAATCTTTATCATGCCAGTCTCCTCTTTTTTTTTCATATATCACTACAAATTACATATATCTTCAAAATATATCCAGAGTCTGGTGACATGTCTAATCATTTATCATCACCTTCACTGTGATGAACCACTAGCTCTTGTGGTTCAAGCCAACATCATCTCTCACTCGGATTATTATAACGCCCAGGTGACCTTCTTGCTTCTGCTCTTGGACCCTGCATTTCCTCACTCCCACCACCACCCATCTTTATCAACTGAGCTCCCAAAGTCAACTTCTTAAAACCTTATATTATAAATAGGGTTTATAAAACAGAGCTTTGTATCTCATTTAGAGTGAAAGCCAGAGCCTTCACAATGGCCTGCAGGCCCTGTTTGATGGGCTCTATCACCTCTCTGCCTTCATTCCTCCTTACCCTGTCTCTCTCCTATTCTGCTCCAGCCACATTGGCCTTCTTTTAATTGAATCCATCAAGGGGGCTCTTGCCTCAGAGCCTGTGCTCCTGCTAATTCCTTTGCCTTAAACATTCCCCAGATAACCTTGTGGCTTGCTTCTTCACTCCTACAGACAGTTGTTCAGATGTCATTCTATAATTGAGGCCTTTCCTAATAGTCCACATGAAATAGTAGCCTCCACAGATATACACACCACCTTTCTCTGTAACTCTCATTCTTTTTTCCTTGCTTTATTTTTTCCTCCATAGCATTTACCACCATTGGACATGTTGTATATTTCCTTTTAAAAAATCAGTTTCCTATCTGTCTCTCCCAAATAAAATGTTAACTCCACAAGGGCAGGGCTTTGCCTGTTTCATTCACTGTTTTATTCTTGTTATCCTGAATGGTGCTTGGCATATAGTAAACATTCAATAAATATTCATTGAATGAATAACTGGTGTGTAGGACATCATACACCATCAGGTAAGTTTGAGTGTACAGAAAGTAGAAATAATTTTACAGTGTATGCCCCATACATTCAACACTTAGATTCTATCCTAAACATCTTACATCTTACCATATTTGTTTTAACGTATATTTATCCATCTATCCATACTTATATTCATCCATCAGTCTCTCTTTTTTGACACATGTCAAAGTAAATTAACAACTGTTCACTTTCATCAAAATAATTCAGCGTGCATATCATTAACTATAGTTCTGTATTTATTTACAGTATTTTCTCTTGAAAGAAAAGTTGACATATAACAAAATGCCCAAATCTCAAAAGTACATTCACTACATTTTAGCAGATGCATACACATGTTTAATTGAAATACCTATCAACATGGAAAGCACTGCATTCACTCCAGAAAGTTCCTCCGATCTCTTCCCATTCACTCCAGCCACTGAACCCCTTGCCATGTTTCTGATATTTTTCACCTTAGCTTGAATTTACCTAATTTACCTAAATGAACGCTGTAGAAGTTCATATAAATGAAATCATACAGTATGTACTCTTTTCACACAGCATCCTTTTGAAGTTCAACTAAGTTGTTGCATGTAGCAGTTGTTTGTTACTTTTGATAATAGAGTAATATGAATGTAGTATTTCATAACGTGATTATAGGTCAGTTTCTTTATCTATTTTCCTATTGACAGACACCTGGGCTGTCTCTAATATTTAGCTATTAAGCTGCTTTGAACACTGTTGTATAAGTATTTTTAGGGGCGCTTCGCATAGAAGTTCAGTAATTCCAGCACCATCTATTTAAAATAAAGTTCTTTCCCATGGGCAATTGGATTGCTTTGGTACCTTTGCTGAAAAATAAGATAACTGCATAATTGGAGGTCTGTTTCTGGGCTCTTTATTTTGTTCCATTGATCTATTTGTTGATTCTATAATGAGGTTGAATGGTGTTACCCCCAAAACATATGTTGAAGTCCTAACCTAAACTCTAACACCTCAGAATGTGACCTTATTTGAGAATAGGGTTGTTGCAGATTTTATAAGTTAAGATGAAGTCATACTGGGGTAGGGTGGCCCCTCATTTAATATAACTGGCATCTTTATAAAAAGATGGCATGTGAAGACAGAGACACACAGAAAACAGCCATGTGATGAAGAGGCAGATAGCAGAGTGATGCATCTACAAGCCAAGGAACACCAAAGACTGCCAAAAACTACCAGAAGCTAAGAAGAGGTAGGAAAGAATTTCTCCTTTAGAGCCATCAGAAGGAGCGGGGCCTTGCTGACACCTTGATTTCAACTTCCAGCCTCTAGAACTGTGAGACAATAAAGTTCTATTGTAAAAAACGCCCAGTTTGTTTTGTGGTACTTCGTTACATACTCCTAGAAAATTAGTAAAATCCTTATCCACATACCATAGTCTTAATTACTGTAGCTTTACAATAAGTCTTCAAACTTTGCATAGGTCCTACAAGGTTGATTTTTTCTATGATTGTTTTGGACATTCTAAGTCATTTGCATTTCTATATATATTTTAGAATCACCTTGTCAATTTCTACAGGAAAGCCTGCTTAGATTGAGACTGGAATTGCATTGAATCTATAGGTTACTTGGGGAAAATAAAATCTTAATAATTAAATTTTTTCAATCTATGAACATAGTATATTTCTCCACTTTCTTAATTCTTCTTCTATTTCTCTCATCAGTGTTATAGTTTTCAATGTAGAAATCCTACACATATTCTAGTCTAATTATAAAAATGTTATGTTTGTTAATGAAGTTGTTCATAAAATTGTATCTAAATTTTTGTTTTCTAATTATTTCCATCTGATTTATCAAATATAATTGATTTTTGTATACTATTAACCTTTCATCTTGTGACTTTGCTAAGTTTACATATTAATTACAATGGTCATTTTATAGATTTCTTAGGATTTCCTATGTAAAAATGCTTCATCTGAAATGCAGTCTTAATTATTCTTTTTTACTGTTTATGACTTTTATTTATTTTAAATACATATATTATCATTATATGAGGTCTGGATAGTAGAATTCATTCTCTCAGTGTTATGTGGGATCTTTAAAACGGTGACTTCTTATGTGTTTACTTGCCTTTGCTAACATCTTGAGATTCTTCTCAGGCAGGCAGGAGCTTTTCTCTCCTTGGTATTTCACATAACTTTCCTTGAGCTGCCTTGTTACTGCCTCATTTTGCTTCTATTTAAATTAGAGGATCATAGTGAAAATATCTCATGATAAATCAATCATAAGGCACAACAAAGAATAAGTCTGCTTCCATGATTCAATTACCTCCCACCAGGCCCCTCATCCATCACTGGGAACCACAAATTGACATGAGACTTGCGTGGGGACACAGAGCCAAATTATATCATCCTGTCCTGGCTCTTCCCAAATCTCATGTCCTTTTCACATTTCAAAACATAATCATGCCTTCCCAACAGTCCCCCAAAGTCTTAACTCATTACACCATTAACTCAAAAGTCCAAGTCCAAAGTCTCATCTGAGACAAGGCAAGTCCCTTCTGCCTCTAAGCCTATAAAATAAAAAACAAGTTAGTTACTTTCAAGATAAAATGTGAGTATAGGCATTGGGTAAATACTCCCTTTCCAAAAGGAAGAAATTGGCCAAAACAAAGGGGCTACAGGTCAGATGCAAGTCCAAAGCCCAGCAGGGCAGTTGTTAAATTTTAAAGCTCCAAAATAATTTCCTTTGACTCCATGTCTCACATCCAGGCCACACTGATGCAAGGGGTGGACTCCCAAGGCCTTGGACAGCTCTGCCCCTGTGGTTCTGCAAGGCTCAGCTCCCATGGCTGTTCTCAAGGGCTGGCATTGAGTGCCTGCAACTTTTCCAGGCTCACGGTGCAAGCTACTTGCAAGTGGATCTACCATTCTGGGTTCTGGAGGATGGTAGTCTTCTTCTCACAGCTCCACTAGGCAGTGCCCCAGTGGGGATTATGTATGGGGGCTCCAACCTCACATTTGCCCTCCTCACTGTTCTAATAGAGGTTCTCCATTAGGGCTCTGCCCCTGCAGCAGAATTCTGCCTGGACATCTAGGTGTTTCCATACATCCTCTGAAATTAAGGCAGAGGTCTCAAGTCTCCACTGTTGCCCTCTGTGCACCCACAGGCTGAACACCATATGGAAGCTGCCAAAGCTTGGAGTTTACACACTCTGAAGCAAGGGTCTGAGATGCACCTTAGCTCCTTTTAGCCATGACTGGAGCTGGAGCAGCTGAGACACAAGGAGCCATGTTCTGAGGTTGCACAGAGCAGCAGGGCCCCAGGAACAGCCCATGAAACTATTTTTCCCTCCTACACCTCCAGGTCTGTGATGGGAGGGGCTGCCGTGAAGGTCTCTGAAATGCCCTAGAGGCATTTTCCCCATTGTCCTGGCTATTAATATTTGGCTCCTCCTCTTTACTTATGCAAATTTATGTAGCTGGCTTGAATTTCTCCACAGAAAATGGGTTTTTCTTTTCTACCGCATAGTCAGGCTGCACGTTTTCCAAACTTTTATGCTCTGCTTCACTTTTAAATATAAGTTCCAATTTCAGAGCATCTCTTTGTGAATGCATATAAGCATATGTTGTTAGAAGCAGCCAGGTCACATTATTGAACTCTTTGCTGCTTAGAAATTTTTTCTGCTAGATACCCTAAATTGTCTCTCTCAAGTTCAAAGTTCCACAGATCCCTAGAGCAGTGGCACAACGCTGCCCATCTCTTTGCTAAAGCATAGCATGAACGACCTTTACTTTAGTTCCCAGGAAGTTTCTCATTTCCATCTGAGACCTCATCAGCCTGGACTTCAATATCCATATCACTATTAGCATTTTGGTCAAAACCATTCAACAAATCTCTAGGAAGTTCCAAACTTTCCCTCATCTTCCTGT
Organism: Pan troglodytes; assembly: GCF_028858775.2. Taxonomy (NCBI): domain Eukaryota; kingdom Metazoa; phylum Chordata; class Mammalia; order Primates; family Hominidae; genus Pan; species Pan troglodytes. Next base: position 38,722,136 of record NC_072407.2, on the reverse strand, counting down.
CTTCTTCTCAGCCCTCCGAACTGTTCCAATCTCTGTCTGTTACCCAGTTCCAAAGTCATTTCCACATTTTCAGGTATCTTTATAGCAAAGCCCCACTACTCAATATCAGTTTTCTATATTAGTCCATTATCACACTGCTATAAAGACATACCAGAGCTTGGGTAATTTATGAAGAAAATAAGTTTAATTGACCCATGATCCACAAGTTGTACAGGAAGCATGGCTGGAGAAGCCTTAACAAACTTACAATCATAGCAAAAGGTGAAAGGGAAGCAAGCATGTCTTACATGGTGGGCAGGAGAGAAAGAGAGAGAGAGAGAGAGAAGGGGGAAGTCCCACACACTTTTCAAACAACCAGATCTCATAAGAACTCTATCACAAGAACCGCAAGGGGTAAGTTCACCCCCACAATTAAATCACCTCCTACTCGGCCCCTCCTTCAACACTGAGAACCACAGCTTGACATGAGATTTGGGTGGGGACACAAAGCCAAACCATATCAACACCCTCTTGACTATTCCTGAATACTAGAATTCACATGCATAGAGTTAAACTTCTTGAGTTGGGTCAAAGAGTAACTAAGAATCTATGAGAAGAATGGTTCCCAGAGCTTACATATACAGAGGAAGGGTTCCACCTTCAAACAGAGTAGAGAATTCTCACTGATCACTTTTTACATTCAGTAAAGATCCCCAAAAACTTATTAATGAAGCTACAACTTATTTGAAATTAAATGATTCTTAAAATAAAGGCTATGCTAGATCCACCTTAATAAGCTTAAAAACAAAGCTGAAAAAGATAACACTGAATCACAAGAAATCTAACTCCCTAGCAGAAGAAAACCTTACTCATTAAAGTAAAGAAAAACAACAAAATCCAGATATTGGACAACACATAAATCATATTATCCAGTATCAAATAAAAATGTCTTAGACATTGCAAGCAGGAAAATGTGATCCATAACCAAGAGAAAAATCAGTTAACAGAAACAGACCATAAATGACAAAAATGATATAATTAGCAGAAAAGAACATTAAAACCACTATTTTAACTATGTTTGGATATTTAAAGGAAAACATAAAATAGTGAAAGAAGAATGTAAAATATTTTTTAAATCAAATAAAAATTTTAGAAATAAAAACAATATCTGAAATAGAAAATTCATTGGATAAGATTAACAGCAGATTAGACACTTCATAAGAAAAGATTAGTGAGCTAGAAGATGGAACAATAGAAACTATTCACAGTGAATCTTACAGAGAGTAAATATTGAAAAGAAATAAATAAAGTCTCAGTAATATGTGGGACAATATTAAGTGGTCTAATATTTAAGTAATTGGAGTCCTATAAAGAGAAGAAAGGGTAAATTTTTTTTCAAGAAATATGGCCAAAATATTTACAAATGCAATAAATCTCAGATCCAAATACTTCAACGAAACCCAGAAAGACAAGCACAAACAATACAAGATAAAGACATGTGGTACTCAAATTGCTGAACACTAAAGATGATCTGAAAAATCTTTAAATTATGTATACATATTATATGCAAAGAAACAAAGATCAGAGTGATAGTAACCTTTTCATTAGAATCTAGGCAAGTGAGAAGAGAAAATAGCATTTTTAAACTCTGAAAAACTTTTGACAACCTAAAATTCTATGCCCAGCAAAAACATCTGTCACATATGGAGATAAAGTAAATATATTTCAGTCAAAGCACAGCTGGTAAGACTTACTGCCATTACATCTTCATTATAAGAATTGATATAGAAGTTCTTTAAGAGGAAGAACACTAATACAATAAATAAATTTGGATATAAATTAAGAAATAAAGAGAACTGAAAATATTAAACATGTAAGGCAATAAAATACTTATATTCTTTTTTTTTACTTTGTTAAAAAACAGCTGTCTGTTTAATGCCAAAGTAATATCAATGTGTTGTGGGTTTTACAACAAACAAAAATAAATTCTATGACAATAACACAAAGAACAGTAGGAAAGAATTTGAAGATTATTATTGCACATTTTACAGCAAGCACTGAAAGTATAAATAAAAGTTAAAACAGAGGAATAAATAGTAAGATAAAACTAAAGACAAATTTAAATAAAAAAATTAATTAAAAGAAGATAGGACAGGAAAAAAAGAAAAGAGCAACAATGAATACATGGCATGAATGTAAAACAAATCATAAGATAATAGACCTAACAATTATCAAATTAATAATTGCATTAAATGTAGGTGGTCTAAACACTGCATTTAAAAGGCAGAGATTTTCAGAATGAATAAGAAAGTAAGAAAAAACTATGTATGTACATATACATGTATATATTTTTTCCTATGGCACCAAGTTTTGTTAAAGATTTCATTCAAGTTAAATTTCTAGGAATTAAGGAGTCCTAGGTAGAGGGCACAAAAGCTTATGAAGCCCCTAGATCTCATAGTGAACCACTAGCTCAGGTTCTTTGGTGGGATCACTGCCTTGTCCCAAGTACAGATTATTAAAAGGATACTGGTTTGGCCCCACAGGCTGGTAGGTAGAATAATTCTCCACTACATAGAACATAAAGTTCATGAAGGTCAGGAAGCTGAAGAGATTATTGAACATGATATTCCAAGAAACAGGGGTGGAGGGCCATATCCACATGGTTCCTGATATACATGCCCAGATGCCAGTGTATCAGTTCACCCCAGTTCAACCTCAAGTCTTGGTGGTCCCAGTCAAACCACAGATCCCTCTCCTACTGTGAATGGTCAAAGAACTTTGAGTAGTTACCATACCCCATGCCATCATCCAAGTAAGGCTGATAGTCTTCCACACACATATTATACTTCTTGGCAGCGGTGGCCCATTCTTCTGGGGTCTTGGAATAGAACCCCAGGGGCATGTCCTTGATCATGTGGAAGGATGGCCATGCACTCAATGACACCACTTTCTGGGTTGCCCTTTGTAGCCACCAGATTCCCAAGACCCCTGCCCTGGCTACTTCCAACTTCACCCAAAATTATATTAGGTCTAAAAGTAACCTAGGTCAAATAAAAAAACACAGGGCTAGTCATGGTGGCTCACATCCATAATCCCAGCACTTTGGGAGGCCAAGGCAGGCATATCACCTGAGGTCAGGAGTTTGAGACCAATCTGGCCAACATGGTGAAACCACATCTTTACTAAAAATACAAAAATTAGCCAGGCATGGTGGTGTATGCTTGTAATCCCAGCTACTTGGGAGGCTGAGGCAGCAGAATCACTTGAACCCAGGAGTCAGAGGTTGCAGTGAGCCAAGATCGTGCCATTATACTCCAGCCTGGGCAACAAGAGTGAGACTCCGTCCAAAAAAAAAAAAGGCAGGTAAATTAAAATAAAAGGATAAAAAAAAACATCATGAAACATTAATCAAAGATGTCCAGAGTGACTATATTATAATCAAACAAAGCAGACTTTAAAATAAGGAATATTACCAGAAACAAGAAGAGACATTTCATAGTGATAAAAGGGTCAATTTATCAAGAATAAAAATCTTAATTTTAGTGAATACATCTAATAAAAGTTTCAAATACAGGATGCAAAACCTATATTTGAAACTAAAAATAAAAGAAATTGACAAATCAACAAATATAGCTGGAAACACTAGCATTACTCTCACAATAATTGATAACAAAAATAGATAAATCAGTAAAGATATAGATGACTTTTAAAAGGCTATTAACCAAACCTGTCCTAATTGACATTTATAGAACTACACACAACAGCAGAATATGTATTCTTTTCCATTGTTCATAAAACATTCACCAGGACAAACCATATTTTGAGATAGAAATCTGTTTCAATGAATTCACAAGCATTGAAATCATATGGAGTTGTTCTTTCAACAAGATGGAATGAAATTAGAAATTGATAACAAAGACATCTGCATAATGCCAACTTTGGAAACTAAACATCATATGTAAATTAAACAATACATTTCTAAGCAATTAATGGGTCAAGTAAAAAATCATAAAGGCAGTTAGAAAATATTTTAACTGCATAAAAATGAAAACACAAAATATGAAGACTTTTAAGCTGCAGCTAAAGTAGTAATTATAAGAAAATTTATATTATTAAATGTATACCTTAAAAGAAGAAAAGTGCAAGATAGTTTATCTAAGCTTCTACCTTAGTAAGCTAGAGAAATAAAAGCAAACTAAACCCAAAATAACAAGAAAGAAGAAAATAATAAAAATAAGACAGAATTCAGTGAGAGAAAATAGACAAACTATAGGGAAAATTGATTAAAACAAAGCTGTTCTTTGAAAAGAGTATTGAAGTTGACATATCTAGACTGATCAAGAACAAAGACAAAAGGTACAGATTATCAAGAAAATGAGCGGGCAAAGCAAGATGGCCAAACAGAAGCCTGCAACAATTATCCCCCCACCAAAGGAACACTAAATTTTAACAACTAACTACACACAAAAAAGCACTATCACAAAAAACAAAAATCAGGTGAGCAATCACAGTACCTGATTTTAACTTCATATTGCTGAAACAGACATTGAAGAGGGTAGGAAAGACAGTCTTGAATTGCCTATGCCACTTCTCCTCCACTCCCTGGCAGTGGCCACATGGCATAGAGAAACAATCTGTGCACTTGAGGCAGGGCAAGCACAGTGACTAGGGGTCTTGGCATTGAACTCAGTGCTGCCCTGTCACAGCAGGGAGCAAAACCTTGCTTGGTCCAGCTGGCACCCACTCACAGAAGGAGCATGTGGACCAGCCCCAGCCAGAGGGAAATTGCCCATCCCAATGGTTGGAACTTGAGTTTCAGCAAAACTTGCCACTGCAGGCTAAAGTGCTCTTGGGTTCTAGGTAAACTTGAAATGCAGTCTAGGACACAAGTACCGCAATTTCTAGGCGAGTCCTAGTGCTAAGGCTGGACTTACAGCCAGTAGACTAAGGCAGCACGTGACCTAGGAAGACACCAGCTGGGGCAGCTAAGGGAGTTGCTTGTGCCACCACTTGTGAAACCCAAGCTTGTGAAACCCAAGCAGTGCAGCTTGTAGCAATGATAGTAACTCCTTCCTTCTGCTTGAGGAGAGGAGAGTGAAGAGTAAAGTGGTATTTGTCTTATGTCTTGGATACTAGCTCATCCACAATAGGATAGTGCACCAGGCAGAGCTGTCAGGCCCCTATTCCAGGCCCTAGTTCACAGACATTTCTAGACACACCCTGGGCCAGCAGGAAACTCACTGCCTTAAAGGGAAGAACTAATCCTGACAGAATTAATCACCTGCTGACTAAACAGGCTTTGGGCCCTGAGTAACGAATAGCAATACCCAAGTAGTACACCATGGGCCTTGGTTGAGACTCTGATACATGCTGGCTACAGGTGTGACCCAGTACATTCCCAGCTGTGGTGGCTAGGGTGAAAGATCTTCTGCTTGAGAAAAGCAGAGTGCAAGTAAAGGAGACTTTGTCTTGAACTTTAGATAACAGCTCAGCCACAGTGGGGTAGAGCACGAAGCAGGCTCTTGGGGTTCCTGAGTCCAGGCCTAGACTCTTAGACAGAATTTCTGGACCTGCTCTGGGCCAGAAGGGAAGGACATAAACCTGGCTGGCTTCCTCACTTGCTGACTGTAGGGCCCAAAGAAGGCCTTCAGTGAACATAGGCCATAGCCAGGTAGTGATTACAGCAGGCATTGGGCAAGACTCAGTGCTATGCTGGCTTTAGGTCTGACTCAGCACAGCCCCAGTGGTGGTGGTCACAAAGGTCACAAATGTTCACCCCAGCCCCAGTTGGCTTAGCACAGAGAGAGAGACAGACTCCATTTCTTTGAGGGAAAGTAAGGGAAGAGAACAAGAGTCTCTGCCTGATAATCCAGAGAATTCTTCCAGCTCTTATCCAAAACCACCAAGGCGGTACCTGTACAAGTCTACAAGAACCACAGCAATTTGGGGCTTGGGGACCAAGTCTCTCTGAATAGCTGGAAAGCCTTCCCAAGAAAGATGGGCACAAATAAGCCCAGACTGTAAAGACCAAAATGAATGCTTAACTCTTCAATGCACAGAAACTGATGAACATCCACAAGCATCAAGACTATACAGGAAAATAAGACCTTACCAAATGAACTAAATAAGGCACCAAAGAGCAATTCTGGAGAAAGAGAGCTATGTGACCTTTCAGAAAGAGTATTCAAAATAGCTGTTTTGAGGAAACTCAAAGAAATTCAAGATAACACAGATAAGAAATTCAAAATTCTAGCAAATAAATTTAACAAAGAGATTGAAATTGAAATAATGAAAAAGAAATCAAGTAGAAATTCTAGAGTTGAAAAATGCAATTGACATCCTGAAGAATGCATCACAGTCTCTTAATAGAAGAGTTGATCAAACAGAAGAATGAGTGAGCTTGAAGACAGGCTATTTGAAAATACACAGTCAGAGGAAACAAAAGAAAAAGGAATGAAGTATACCTACAAGATCTAGAAAATTGACTCAAAAGGGAAAATCTAAGAGTTATTAGCCTTAAAGAGGAGGTACAAAAATATATAGGTGTAGAAAGTTTATTCAAAGTAATACTGTCAGAAAACTTCCCAAACCTAGAGAAAGGTAACAACATTCAAGTACAAGAAGGTTATAGAACACCAAGCAGATTTAACCCAAAGAAGACTACCTCAAGGCATTTAATAATCAAACTCCCAAAGGTCAAGGATAAAGAAAAGTTCCTAAAAGCATCAAGAAAAAAAAAATTATACAATGGAGCTCTAATACATCTGGCAGCAGACTTCTCAGTGGAAACCTTACAGACCAGGAGAGAGTGGCATGGCATATTTAAAGTGCTGAAGCAAAAAACGTTTTACCCTAGAATAGTATATCCAGCAAAAATATCCTTCAAGCATGAAAGAGAAATAAAGACTTTCCCAGACAAACAAAAGCTGGGAGATTTCATCAACATTGGACCTATCCTACAAGAAATACTAAAGGGAGTTCTTCAATCTGAAAGAAAAGAACATTAATGAACAATAATAAATAATCTGAAAGTACAAACCTCACTAGTAAGAGTAAGCACATGGAAAAACACAGAATATTATAACAATGTAATTGTGGTGTGCAAACTAAACCCTAAGTAGAAAGACTACACAACAAACCCATCATAAATAATAACTATATCAACTTTTCAAGACATGGTACCATAAGACAAAGAGAAACAACAAAAAGTTAAGAAGTGGGGGACAAAGTTACAGTGTAGAGTTTTTATTAGTTTCCTTTTGTTTGTTTGTTTATGCAATCAGTGTTAATTTGTCATCTGCTTAAAATATATCACAGTATTTGCAAGCCTCACAGTAACCTCAAGTAAAAATCATGCAATGGATATTCAAAAAATAAGAAGCAAGAAATTAAAACATACCACCAATGAAAATCACTTTCACTGAAAGGAAAGCAGGATGGAAGAGAAGAAGGAAAAGACCACAAAGCAACCAGAAAACAAATAACAAAACGGCAAGCATAAGTCTTTACTTCTCAATAATAACATTGAATGTAAATGGACTAAACTATCAATAAAAAAACCATGAAGTAGCTGGATGAATAAAAAGCAAGACCCAATGATCTGTTGCCTACAAGAAAAACATTTCATCTATAAAGATACACATAGACTAAAGATAAAGGATGGAAATATATTTCATGCCAATGGAAACCAAGAAAAGAGCAGGAGTAGCTATACTTATATATCAGACAAAATGGATTTCAAGGAAAAGCTGTAAGAAGAGACAAAGAAGGTCATTATAACATGATAAAGGGCTCAATTCAGCAAGAGAATATAACAATTGTAAATATATATGCATCCAATGCAGTAGCACCCAGATATATAAAGCAAATATTATTAGAGCTAAACAGAGAGATAGACATCAATATAATAATAGCTGGAGACTTCAGCACCCCATCTTCAGCACTGGACACACCTCTCAGACAGCAATTCAGCAAAGAAACATCACAGTTAATTTGCACTATAGAAAAAAATGAACCTAATTAATCTTTACATATGATGTTATCCACTGGCTGCAAAATACACATTCATCTCCTCAGAAAATGTACCATTCTAAAAGAAAGACCATGTGGTAGGTCACAAAGCAAGTTTTAAAACATTCAAAAAATTGAAATAATACCCAGCGTCTTCTCTGACCACAATGGAATAAAAATAGAAATCAATAACAAGAGAAATTTTGGAAACTATACACCCATATAGAAATTAAACACTGTGCTCCTGAATGACTGATGGGTCAATGACGAAATTAAGAAGAAAATTGAAAATTTTCTTAAAACAAATGATAATGGAAACACAACATAGCAAAACCTATGGGATGCAGCAAAACACTACTAGAAAGGAATTTTACAGCTATAAGTGCCTACATAAAAAAAAACTTCAAATAAACAATCTAACAATGCATCTTAAAGAACTAGAAAAGCAAGATAAAACCAAACCCCAAATTAGTAGAAGAAAAGAAATAATAAACATCAGAGCAGAAATAATAAACATCAGAGCAGAAATAAATGAAATTGAAATGAAAGAAACAATACAAAAGATCAATAAAATGAAGTTTGTTTTTTGAAATGATGAATAAAATTAATAAACCTTTAGCCAGACTAACAAAGGAAATAAGACAGAAGACCTAAATAAAATCAGATATTAAAAAAGGACACATATTATTGATAATGCAGAAATTCAAAGGATTATTATGGCTACTATAATTCTTAGGCAATAAATTGGAAAACCTAGAGGAAATGGATATATTCCTAGACACATAAAACCTACCAATGTTGAGCCATGAGGAAATCCAAAACCTAAACAGACCAACAACAATTGACAAGATCAAAGCAATTAATAAAATGTCTGCCAGCAGAGACCTGGGACCTGATGGCTTCATTGCTGAATTCTACCAAACATGTAAAGAAGAACTAATGCTAATCCTACTCAAATTGTTTTGAAAAATAGGAGGGAATACTTCCAAACTCATTCTACGCGGCCAGTATTACCTTAAAACCCAAACCAGACAAAGACATGTTCAAAAAAAGAAAACTACAGGCCAACATCTCTGATAAAAATTAAGGCAAAAATTCCTAACAAAATACTAGCAAACTGAATTCAATAATATATTACAAAGATCATCATTACCAAGTGGGATTGATTTTATGTATGCAACGATGGTTCAACATTTGCAAATCAATCAATGTGATACATCATATCAACAGGATGAAGGACAAAAGCCACATAATCATTTTATTTGATGGTGAAAAAGCATTTGATAAACTTCAACATCTTGTCATGATTAAAAAAACTGAAAAAACTGGGTATAGAAGGATCATATTTCAATATAATAAAAGCCATATATGACAGACCATCAGCTAGTATCATAGTGAATGGGAAAAAAACTAAAAGTCTTTTCTGTAAGATCTGGAGCGAACAAGGATGTCCACTTTCACCACTGTTATTCAGTGTAGTACTGGAAATCCTAGCTAGAGGAATCAGACAAGAGAAAGAAGTAAAAGGCATTCAAATTGGGAAGGAATAAGTCAAATTACCCTTGTTTGCAGATGATATGATCTTATATTTGGAAAAACCTTAAGACTCCACCAAAAAAAATTAGAACTTGTAAACAAACTTAGTAAATTTGCAGGATACAAAATCAACACACAAAATTCAGTAGCATTTTTATATGCCCACAGTGTACAATCTGAAAAAGAAATTAAAAAGTAATCCCATTTGTAATAGCCACACATAAAATTAAATAACTAGGAATTAACCAAAAAAATGAAAGATCTCTGTACTGAAAACTAGAAAACACTAATGGAAGAAATTAGAGAGGATGCCAAAAAATTGAACGATATTTTATGTTCCTTGATTGGAAGAATGACTGTTGTTAAAATGTCTATATTGTCACAGGATCCTTAGGATGTTGCTTTGCCAGCTGGAAACCTCTGCGGCCAGTGGCACCTTTGCCCAAGTTTTGCTTGGTTCCACTGGGCTCATTCCACCCATTTGACCTGGCAGACTGCGCGGGCTTTCACTACCAGCCCGGATACCATGCCTGCCAAGGGTAAGCCAGGAATGGTGTGGTGAGGGGTGCATGAGCAGCGAGTACAGGGTCTGGCCACTGCACACAGCCAGACACTCTGGCTGCAGTGGGGCAGGCAGCTCCAGGCACCAGCGTAAGCACTGTCTCCCTGCTGCAACTGGACCAGACATACCACAAGCGGCTTCCACTGTGGGCACTGGGAAATGTGGCAGCACCCAGAAGCTTGGAGATGCCAGGAACCACAGAACCCCAAAGAGGGTCTCACAGCCCTGGCTCAGGGAGCTCCTATGTCTGGGCTCCCCAAAGGGCCACAGTGCTTCTGTCCTTCTCTCTTTTCTCCTTCTTGTTGCCTGCAATGTGGCAAGCGAGGGGAAGGTGTGTTTCAGCACTGTTTGTGTTACAGCTCTTTCAGCCCTGCCATTTGGCAGGTCCTGAGTTCTTGTCCCATGTCCAGGAAAAATAAGAGATGTGGACTACTAGAGGGTGAGCAAGGTGAAGTGATGCTTAGCCCTCAGCAGAGAGGAGATCCAGAGTGGATAGCTCCTCTACACAAGTAGGTCGTCCTGTCATCTGCCCGAGTCTGACTGAATCCAGAGTTTTTGTGGGCTTCAGAGGGGAGGAAGTACAAGCTGATTGGTCCATGGGTGGCCATGGGTGGGCCTGGAAAAAGCACCATAAGTTCTCACTCTGGTCCACAGAACTAGTAGCTTGGCCCCCAGGCTTCAGGCCATCCCTGGTTTAAAGGTGGAGTTTCACCAAGGACCTGCCCATTTCCACCCAGGAGCCTGTCTGCCTCCTGCCACCATTCATGATGCCCAGGCTGTTCATGCCAAGGGGAACCTGCAATCCTGTGCCAAGCCACCCTCAGCTACCCTAGGCTTCAGTAGTAGGGGATTTGTGTGTCAGTACCAGCCTGAGCGCAGGCACACCCAACCAGGTAGTGACAGCACCCAGGCTCAGCCACAACTCTACTCTGAAATCAGAGTGGGTACCAGGATTGGGGAAAGCCCAGGCAGTGGGAGCAGGCACTTCTGAGCCTGTTGGGGTAGGAGGATTTTCTGTGTCCCCAAGACCACAAGGATGCCTGGGTCAGCAGACATAGCTGGGCAGCTACACCTGCACCTGGGAGCACGGGGCTCCCACCCCACCAACTCGGATGGGGGTGGGGCTCCCACCCGTTCCTGGCTCCCATGGGCCCCACAGAGCAAACAGCCCTGCCCAGGCCTCCTCCGCTGCAGCCAGTATCTTTGCAGCAGCCACTCCAGATGGGCCACTGCTGCCATCAATAGTACCAAAAGCAATCTACAGATTCAATGCAATCTTTACAAAAATACCAATGACATTCTTCACAGAAATAGAAAAAAAAAATACTAAAATTTATATGGAACCACCAAATACCCAGAATAGCCAAAGTTATCCTAAGCAAAAAGAACAAAAATGGAGGAATCACAGTACCTGACTTGAAATTATAACCACAGAGCTATGGTAACCAAAACAGCATGGTACTGTCATAAAAACAGACACATAGACCAATGAAACAGAGTGGAGAACCCAGAAATAAATGTATACACCTACAGCAAACTCATTTTCAACAAAGGTGCCAAAAACATACATTGGGGAAAAGACAATCTCTTCAATAAATGGTGCTGGGAAAACTGGATATCCATATGCAGAAGAATGAAACTCAATCTCTAGCTCTTGCCATCTATAAAAATCAAATCAAAATGGATGAAAGACTTAAAGGTATGAAACTATTACAAGAAAACATTAGAAAAACTCTCCAGGACATTGTTCTGGGCAAAAATTTATTGACTAATAACCCATAAGCACAGACAACTAAAGCAAAAATGAACAAATGGAATCACATAAAGTTTAAAAGCTTCTGCACAGCAATGAAAACAATCAACAAAGTGAAAAGACAATCCACAGAATGGGAGAAAATATTTGCAAACTGCCAATCTTACAAGAGATTAATACCTAGAATATATAAAGAGCTCAAACAACTTTATAGGGAAAAATCTAATAATATAATTAAAATGGGCAAAAAATATAAATAGACATTTCTCAAAAGAAGGCATACAATGGCCAAGCAGGCATAGGAAAAGGTGCTCAATATCACTGATCATCAGAGAAATGCAAATCAAAACTACAATGAGATATAATCTCATCTCAGTTAAAATGGCTTATATTCAAAAGACAGGTAATAACAAATGCTGGTGAGGATGTGGAGGAAAGAGAACACGTATATACTGTTAGTGAGAATGTCAATTAGTACTACCACTATGGAGAACAGTTTGAGGGTTCCTCAAATATCTAAAAATAGAGCTGCCATATGATCCAGCAATCCCACTGCTAAGTATATATCTAGAAGAAAGGAAATCAGTATAGGGAAGGGATATCTGCACCACCATGTTTGTTGCAACACTGTTCATAGTAGCCAAGATTTGGAAGCAACCTAAGTGTCCATCGACAGATGAATGGATAAAGAAAATGTGCTGCATATACACAATGGAGTATTATTCAGCCATTGAAAAAATGTGATCTTGTCATTTGCAACATGGGTGGAACTGGAAGTCATTACATTAAGTGAAATAAGCCAAGCACAGCAAGACAAACTTTACTTGTTCTCATTTATTTGTTGGGTCTAAAAATAAAAAACAATTGAACTCATGGAGGCAGAGAATAGAACGATGGTCACCAAAGTCTGGGAAGGGTCGTGGGGGCTGGGGAAAGAAGTAGGGGTGGTCAATAGATACAAAAAAAAAGTGGTTAGAAAGAATGAATAAGACCTAGTATTTGATAGCACATCAGGGGGACTATAGTCAATAATAATTTAATTGTACATTTTAAAATAACTGAAAGACTATAACTGGTTTGTTTGTAACACAAAGGATAAATGCTTATTAGGATAAATACCCCATTTACCACAGTGTGATTATTGCACATTACATGCCTGTATCAAAGTATCTTATGTACCCTGCAAATATATACACTTACTATGTACCCACAAAAATGTATATAAAAAGAATACAAAATGAGACATTACTGCAAGTCCTATAGATATTAAATTATAACAAGTAAATATAATAACCAATGTATACTAATAGATTTATTTAATCTTTTAAGATTTTTAAAAATTATATATAAATATATTTATATATCATATATATTTTTTATATATCACATATATATATATTTGGGGTTTTTTTTTTGAGATGGGGGTCTCGCTTTGTCACCCAGGATGGAGTGCAGTGGCCTAATCTTAGCTCACTGCAATTTCCACCTCCCGGGCTCAAGCAACCCTCCTACTTCATCCTCCTGAATAGCTGGGATCACAGACACTTACAACCAAACCTGGCTAACTTTTCATATTTTTTGTAGAGACAGGGTTTTGCCGTGTTGCTCAGGCTGGTCTTGAATTCCTGAGACAAAGAGATGAGCCTGCCTCAGCCTCCCGAAGTGCTGGGATTGCAGGTGTGAGCCACTGTGCCCAGACTATTTTTAATATATTTTTATTTTTATTATTATTTCAATAGTTTTGGGAGAATAGGTGGTGTTTGGTTACATGGATAAGTTCTTTAGGTGTGATTTCTGAGATTTTGGTGCACCCATCACCTAAGCAGTGTACATTGCACCCAATGTGTAGTCTTTTATCCCTCACCACCCTCCCACCCTTTCCCCCAAGTCCCCATAGTCCATTATATCATTCTTAAGCACTCTCATAGCTTAGCTCCCACTTATAAGTAAGAATATATGATGTTTAGTTTTCCATTCCTGAGTAAGTTTTTTAAACTTAGATTAAAAAGTACAAGTTTCTTGAAAAAAACACAAATTATTAAAAATGCCTCAAGAAGAAATTTTTAAATCCTCACAGTCCTCTATCCATTTAATAAATTGAATTTATAATTTAATGTATTTCCACAAAGAAAATGCTGAGCCCAGATGGTTTCATTGGTAAATTCTAACATTTAAGAAAAAAAATTATGTCAATCATAAACACTCTTTCAGAAAAAGATGAGTAGAAAATACCTCCTGATTCTTTATATGAAGTCAATATTACCCTCATTCTTAAAACAGAGACATTACGAAAAGAAAAGAAAAGAAAATGCAGCATATAAATACACCTCATGAATACAGACTCAAAAATCTTCCAAAAAATTCTAGCAAATTAAATCCAATAGTAAATAAAAAAGACAGCACATTATGACTACATGTGATTTATCCCAGGAAAAGAAAATAATGCTGCAGAAAATACATCTATTGACACAGAAATACACTTACAAGGCCAGGCGTGGTGGCTCACACCTGTAATCCCAGTACTTTGGGAGGCTGAGGCAGGTGGGTCACGATGTCAGGAGTTCGAGACCAGCCTGGCCAGCACAGTGAAATCCCATCTCTACTAAAAATACAAAAAATTAGCCCGGCGTGGTGGTGGGCACGTGTAATCACAGCTGCTTGGGAGGCTGAGGCAGGAGAACCGCTTGAATATGGGAGGCAGAGGTTGCAGTGAGCTGAGATCGCGCCATTGCACTCCAGCCCAGGAGACAGTGCAAGATTCCATCTCCAAAAAAAAAGGGAGAGAGAAATACACTTACAATAAAACTAGAGGAAAATATCAGGCCACAAAAAGTGTATCATGCTACATAATCTCTTTGAGGAGAAAATTCATAAATGTGTACAAATAGAAAAAAAGCTCAGTGACTTCCCTAGGTTTGATGCAACTATCTGATCCAAACCTAGAACAATGTTTTATGTAAAAATAAATAATTAAAAAGATATAATTGAGGTCAAGAAACAAGAGTTACCAAGAACATAAGTGTAAAGTAATGAGAGTGGTTGAAACCAAACATGCACAGAGCTCTGTGTCCTGAAGCACCATGTAACAGCTGAGAGTCCACCACTGTGAGCTAAGGAGAGTAGAAAAGTTTCATGTAAGACAGTATTGTCTGCATCATTGCTTGAAAAGAGACTTCTCTCTCAGTCCCTTTCATCATGAAAGGAGGCTGACCTGTGTGTCTAGAACAGACATGAGCTTGTGACCTAAAGATAAACTAAGCCACCTTAGGTTTGTCTTGGGTTGACTTCCCCAGAAGCGAAGTCTGAGATGAGGTGATCAATTTACTGAAAGCGTTCTTTCAGGAGAAACCCATAATGGAGTGAGGAAAGCAGAACAGTGTAGAAGCAGCAGCTAGGCATATCATTTTAGGAAAAGCATGATCCCGCAGGGAGCTCTGAAATTTAAAATGTGTCAAAGATTGTCCTGTCCAGAAGAAGGAGGGAGAAGCTCTTACACTCTTGCTTCAGTCAGTCATTGGCCATATGCCAACTCCCAAAGTGAAGTTGTGAATCCTTCAGAAAACAAAAGATAAAAAAGCTTCTGTCAGTCAAAGATAATCTTTTAGAAAAGAATACAAGTGTGATCTATTAGCAATCAACACCCAGAGCAGCTGGGTGGGGCACCAATAGCAATAGCATCTGCTACAGTAGGTGGTTCTATCTGTGATATCCTGACTTACGGTAGAAGCAGGAGCTCCAAAATGCCATTACAAAACTTGATTCTGAATGGTAAGGCTTAGGAAATCCAGGCAGAAACAATCACAAAACTACAAAAAACAGTGTGAACACAGAGGTTTGTGTGTGAGGTTAACAGGAATAAAAATAAAACACTAAATAAATCAATAAAACACTTGCACACAATGATATTTTATACCAAAATCCACTACACATAAAGAAATCAAATGCTAACAAAGATAGCAAAAAAACCAACAATCAGGACACAGATTCACTCCAAATAAAATTAATGTTATGCAGCAATCTGACAAAGACTTTCAAATAAGTTTTCTTAAGACTCTCAAATAACTAAAAAAACAAATCCAAGGAAGAAAAATAAATAAGCAACAAAAATGAAAATGAAACAGGAAAAATAGGAGGATGAAAAAGAATAAGTTTCTGGGTATGTACCCAAGGGAATAGAAATCATTCTACGAAAAAGACACATGCACACATATATTCATTGCAGCACTATTCACAATAGCAAAAACATGGAATCAACCTAAATGCCCATTAACAGTGAACTGAATAAATAAAATGTGATACATATATACAATGGGATCCTATGCAGCCATAAAAAAGAACAAAATCATGCCCTTTGCAGCAATGTGCATAGAACCAGAAGCCATTATACTAAGCAAAGTAATGCCAGAACAGAAAACCAAATACGGCGTGTTCTCACTTGTAAATGGGAGCTAGACATTGCATACACATGAACACAAAGAAGGGAACAATAGACACCAGAGCCTACTTGAGGGTGGAAGGTGGGAGGAGGGTGAGGGTTGAAAAACTACCTGTTGGGTACTATGCTCATTACCTGAGTGACAAAATAATCTGCACATCAAACCGCTGTGATGTGCAATTTACCCATGTAACAAACCTGCACATGTACCCCTTCAAAACTAAGACAAAAGGAAAAATGAAATAGAGACTAAAAAAGATACAAAATATTAATAAAATGAAGTTGTTTTTTAAAAGGATAAACTGCTAGCTAAGGCACCAAGAAAAATAGAAGACCCAAATAAACAAAATCAGAAATGAAAAAGAAGACATTACAACTGATACTACAAATACACAAAAGATCATCATAGATTATTATAAATAACTCTACACTAACAAACTGAAAAACCTACAGGAAATGGATAAATAGTGGACACATACAACCTACCAAGATTTAACCAGGAAGAAACAGAAAGCCTGAACAGACCAATAATGGGGAATAAGATTGAATCAGTAATAAAAACTCTCTCAACAAAGAAAAACCCTGGCCTGGATGGCATTACTGCTGAAATCTACCAAACTTATAAAGAAGAACTAATGCCAATTCTTCTCAAGCTCTTCCAGAAAATTGAAAAGGAGGAAATTCTTCTACACTCATTCTATGAGGCCAACATTACCTTGATACCAAAACTAGACAAGGGCATGACAAAAAAAGGAAAACTACAGGCCAATATTCCTAATGAACATAAATCCAAAAATCCTCAACAAAATACTAGCAAATTAAATCCATAATGACATCAAAAAGATAATATACCATGATCAAGTGGAATTTATCTAGGAATGAGAGGATGGTTTGACCTACACAAATCAATGAACGTGATACATCACATCAACAGAATGAAGGACAAAAACCACTTTTTATATTGATCATTTCAATATACGCAGAAAAAGCATTTGATAAAATCAACACCTTTTTATGATAAAAACTCTAAACAAATTAGGCATAGAAGAAACAGACACCAACATAATAAAAGCCATATATGATAAACCCACAGCTAACATCATACTGAATGGGGAAAAGCTGAAAGCCTTTTCTCTAAGAACTAGAGTAAGACAAGGATGCCCATTTTCACCACTCTTATTCAACATTGTGTTGTTACAAGTCCTAACTAGAGCAATCAGGCAAGAGAAAGAAATAAAAGGAATTTTAATCAAGAAAGAGGAAGTCAAATTGTCCTATTTTGCAGATGATATGATATAGAAAAACCTAAAGGCTCTACCAAAAACTTCCTAGAACTGATAAACTCAGTAAAGTTGCAGGATACAAAATTAACATACAAAAATCAATGATGTTTCTATACACCAGTAACAAACTGTGTGCAAAAGCAATTCCATTTATAATAGCTACAAAAAATTAAAATACCTAGGAATAATTTTAACCAAGGAGGTAAAAAGCATCCTTTTTGTAGTAAGACTACAAAACACTGTCTAAAGAAATTGAAGAAGACACAAAAAAATGAAGAGTTACACCATGCTCCTGGGTCAGAGGAATTAATATTGTTAAAATGGCCATACTACCCAAAGCAGTCTACAAATTCAATGCAATCCCTATCAAAATACCAATAAAATTAGTGACAAAAATAGAAAAAAATCCAAAATTATGGAAAAGCAAAAGAGCTCAAGTAGAAAAAGCAATCCTGAACTAAAAGAATAAAGCTAGAGGTATCATACTATCTGACTTCAAAATATACTACACAGCTATAGTAACCAAAACAGCATGTCATGAGTATAAAGATAGACACACAGACCAACGGAGTAATATAGAGAATCCAGAAATAAATCCACATAATTACAGCCAACTAATTTTTGACAAAGACACCAAGAACATGGGGGGAAGAACACCCTATTCAATAAATAGTGCTAGAAAAACTAGATATAAGTATACAGGAGAATAAATATTAAATCCAAAACTATTTTAACGACAGTAATAGATTATGACCACAAATAGTTTATCTTAAGACTACAAGGATAGTTCAACATCAGGAAATTAACCAGTTATGATCTAAACTATTAGATGCAACGATAGAACAGCATATTATCTCAATATGTACAGAAAAAGCACCCAATATAATTCTCCATTCATTCATGATTTAAATATAAAAACCTCTTATTAAACTAGGAGTAAAAGTAAACTTCCTCAGATTAATAAGCAGTATCTATTAAACACCTGTAGCAAACATCACACTTAAAATGGAATGCTTTAGAAGTATTGTCTTGTCAGGAACAAGACCATGATTCTTTATTGCCCCTTCTATTTAACTCTGCCTTGGATACCTAAGTTAGTCACACAAATCAAGAAAATAAATAAATTTAAAATTGAAGTCAAATCTGTTCTTCTTTTTAGAAGATATGGTTGAATTACATAGAAAACTTGAAAGTCATTTTAAAATATATGAGAACTAATAAAATAGCAAGATTTTTGAACATTAGGTCAACATATCAAAATTAGTAGTTTACTCATAAATAAGTAATAATTAGAAAAATGGAATAGAAAAAATTCCCACTTACAAAACTGCAAAAATATGTAAAGCATTTAGGAATAAATCTAAAAAAAAAGTGAAACTTTCATGATGAAAATTATAAAACATTATTAAAAGAAAGAAGATCTAGATAAATGAAGATATTTGCCATAGTTATATGTGAGAAGACAGAAAATCTTAAAGACATTAATTATTCCCAAATTAAATTGTTAAAATCAATGCAATTCCAAATAAAATTCTGGTAGCATTTCTCACTCAATTTCACAGTTTGATCCTAAAAAGCATGCAAGAGAAGAAAGGACCAAGAATAGAAGACAAAAAGCTGGAGGAACTACGAAATATGTACCTGGCATAGGACAGATCAATGAATAATTAGAACCAAATAAAGAGCCTAAAAACAGACCTAGCCATATGGGGAAATACACTATAGATGAATATGGTGTCATCAAGTATAACAGAATGAATAGATTATTTAGTGAAAGTTTGGGAGAGTTGATTATTTATGTAGAAGACAGAAATTAAAATTAACTCCCTGCACAATTAAAATTAACACCATACACAAAAAGGTTCTGGATGAATTAAAAATCTAAATGTGAAAAGCAAAAACTGTAAAATTTTATAACTGAGGAGCATGTATGTATGACCTCAGCATAGAAAATATTTATTTCTTAAACACAACGTAAGTACAGGCCATAAAGGAAAACATTTAAGGTTAAATACATCAAAATTAATAACTTCTGCACAACAAAAGATATTTCAGTCAAAATAAAAGGTTATCTACGGTATAGATACTTACAAAGTATATAACTAGAAAAGATTCATCTCCAGAGTCTGTTTTTAAAAATGCCTACAATTCAAGATGGCCGAATAGGAACAGCTCCGGTCTACAGCTCCCAGCGTGAGCGACGCAGAAGACGGTGATTTCTGCATTTCCATCTGAGGTACCGGGTTCATCTCACTAGGGAGTGTCAGACAGTGGGCGCAGGTCAGTGGGTGCACGCACCGTGCGCAAGCCAAAGCAGGGCGACGCATTGCCTCACTTGGGAAGCGCAAGGGGTCAGGGAGTTCCCTTTCTGAGTCAAAGAAAGGGGTGACGGACGGCACCTGGAAAATCGGGTCGCTCCCAGCCGAATACTGCGCTTTTCCGACGGGCTTAAAAAACGGTGCACCACAAGATTATATCCCTCACCTGTCTTGGAGGGTCCTACGCCCACGGAGTCTCACTGATTGCTAGCACAGCAGTCTGAGATCAAACTGCAAGGCAGCAGCGAGGCTGGGGGAGGGGCGCCCGCCATTGCCCAGGCTTGATTAGGTAAACAAAGCAGCCGGGAAGCTCGAACTGGGCGGAGCCCACCACAGCTCAAGGAGGCCTGCCTGCCTCTGTAGGCTCCACCTCTGGGGGCAGGGCACAGACAAACAAAAAGACAGCAGTAACCTCTGCAGACTTAAATGTCCCTGTCTGACAGCTTTGAAGAGAGCAGTGGTTCTCCCAGCACGCAACTGGAGATCTGAGAACGGGCAGACTGCCTCCTCAAGTGGGTCCCTGACCCCTGACCCGCCTAACTGGGAGGCACCCCCCAGCAGGGGCACACTGACACCTCACAGGGCAGGGTATTCCAACAGACCTGCAGCTGAGAGTCCTGTCTGTTTAAAGGAAAACTAACAAACAGAAAGGACATCCTCACCAAAAACCCATCTGTACATCACCATCACCAAAGACCAAAAGTAGATAAAACCACAAAGATGGGGAAAAAACAGAACAGAAAAACTGGAAACTCCAGAAAGCAGAGTGCCTCTCCTCCTCCAAAGGAACGCAGTTCCTCACCAGCAACAGAACAAAGCTGGATGGAGAATGACTTTGACGAGCTGAGAGAAGAAGGCTTCAGACGATCAAATTACTCTGAGCTATGGGAGGACATTCAAACCAAAGGCAAAGAAGTTGAAAACTTTGAAAAAAATTTAGAAGAATGTATAACTAGAATAACCAATACAGAGAAGTGCTTAAAGGAGCTGATGGAACTGAAAACCAAGGCTCGAGAACTACGTGAAGAATGCAGAAGCCTCAGGAGCCAATGCAATCAACTGGAAGAAAGGGTACCAGCGATGGAAGATGAAATGAATGAAATGAAGCGAGAAGGGAAGTTTAGAGAAAAAAGAATAAAAAGAAATGAGCAAAGCCTTCAAGAAATATGGGACTATGTGAAAAGACCAAATCTACGTCTGATTTGTGTACCTGAAAGTGATGGGGAGAATGGAACCAAGTTGGAAAACACTCTGCAGGATATTATCCAGGAGAACTGCCCCAATCTAGCAAGGCAGGCCAACGTTCAGATTCAGGAAATACAGAGAACGCCACAAAGATACTCTTCGAGAAGAGCAACTCCAAGACACATAATTGTCAGATTCACCAAAGTTGAAATGAAGGAAAAAATGTTAAGGGCAGCCAGAGAGAAAGGTCGGGTTACCCTCAAAGGGAAGCCCATCAGACTAACAGCGGATCTCTCGGCAGAAACCCTACAAGCCAGAAGATGGTGGGGGCCAATATTCAACATTCTTAAAGACAAGAATTTTCAACCCAGAATTTCATATCCAGCCAAACTAAGCTTCATAAGCAAAGGAGAAATAAAATCCTTTACAGACAAGCAAATGCTGAGAGATTTTGTCACGACCAGGCCTGCCCTAAAAGAGCTCCTGAAGGAAGCGCTAAACATGGAAAGGAGCAACTGGTACCAGCCGCTGCAAAATCATGCCAAAATGTAAAGACCATCAAGACTAGGAAGAAACTGCATCAACTAACAAGCAACATAACCAGCTAACATCATAATGACAGGATCAAATTCACACATAACAATATTAACTTTAAATGTAAATGGACTAAATGCTCCAATTAAAAGACACAGACTGGCAAATTGGATAAAGAGTCAAGACCCATCACTGTGCTGTATTCAGGAAACCCATCTCACGTGCTGAGACACACATAGGCTCAAAATAAAAGGATGGAGGAAGATCTACCAAGCAAATGGAAAACAAAAAAAGGCAGGGGTTGCAATCCTAGTCTCTGATAAAACAGACTTTAAACCACCAAAGATCAAAAGAGACAAAGAAGGCCATTACATAATGGTACAGGGATCAATTCAACAAGAAGAGCTAACTATCCTAAATATATATGCACCCAATACAAGAGCACCAAGATTCATAAAGCAAGTCCTGAGTGACCTACAAAAAGACTTAGACTCCCACACATTAATAATGGGAGACTTTAACACCCCATGGTCAACATTAGTCAGATCAACCAGACAGAAAGTCAACAAGGATACCCAGGAATTGAACTCAGCTCTGCACCAAGCGGACCTAATAGACATCTACAGAACTCTCCACCCCAAATCAACAGAATATACATTTTTTTCAGCACCACACCACACCTATTCCAAAATTGACCACATACTTGGAAGTAAAGCTCTCCTCAGCAAACGTAAAAGAACAGAGATTATAACAAACTATCTCTCAGACCACAGTGAAATCAAACTAGAACTCAGGATTAAGAATCTCACTCAAAACCACTCAACTACATGGAAACTGAACAACCTGCTCCTGAATGACTACTGGGTACATAACGAAATAAAGGCAGAAATAAAGATGTTCTTTCAAACCAATGAGAACAAAGACACAACATACCAGAATCTCTGGGATGCATTCAAAGCAGTGTGTAGAGGGAAATTTATAGCACTAAATGCCCACAAGAGAAAGCAGGAAAGATCCAAAATTGACACCCTAACATCACAATTAAAAGAACTAGAAAAGCAAGAGCAAACACATTCAAAAGCTAGCAGAAGGCAAGAAATAACTAAAATCAGAGCAGAACTGAAGGAAATAGAGACACAAAAAACCCTTCAAAAAATTAATGAATCCAGGAGCTGGTTTTTTGAAAGGGTCAACAAAATTGATAGACCGCTAGCAAGACTAATAAAGAAAAAAAGAGAGAAGAATCTAATAGACACAATAAAAAATGATAAAGGGGATATCACCACCAATCCCACAGAAAAACAAACTACCATCAGAGAATACTACAAACACCTCTACGCAAATAAACTAGAAAATCTAGAAGAAATGGATAAATTCCTTGACACATACACTCTCCCAAGACTAAACCAGGAAGAAGTTGAATCTCTGAATAGACCAATAACAGGATCTGAAATTGTGGCAATAATCAATAGCTTACCAACCAAAAAGAGTCCAGGACCAGATGGATTCACAGCTGAATTCTACCAGTGGTACAAGGAGGAACTGGTACCATTCCTTCTGAAACTATTCCAATCGATAGAAGAAGAGGGAATCCTCCCTAACTCATTTTATGAGGCCAGCATCATTCTGATACCAAAGCCAGGCAGAGACACAACAAAAAAAGAGAATTTTAGACCAATATCCTTGATGAACATTGATGCAAAAATCCTCAATAAAATACTGGCAAAACGAATCCAGCAGCACATCAAAAAGCTTATCCACCATGATCAAGTGGGCTTCATCCCTGGGATGCAAGGCTGGTTCAATATACGCAAATCAATAAATGTAATCCAGCATATGAACAGAGCCAAAGACAAAAACCACATGATTATCTCAATAGATGCAGAAAAAGCCTTTGACAAAATTCAACAACCCTTCATGCTAAAAACTCTCAATAAATTAGGTATTGATGGGACGTATTTCAAAATAATAAGAGCTATCTATGACAAACCCACAGCCAATATCATACTGAATGGGCAAAAACTGGAAGCATTCCCTTTGAAAACTGGCACAAGACAGGGATGCCTTCTCTCACCACTGCTATTCAACATAGTGTTGGAAGTTCTGGCCAAGGCAATTAGGCAGGAGAAGGAAATAAAGGGTATTCAATTAGGAAAAGAGGAAGTCAAATTGTCCCTATTTGCAGATGACATGATTGTGTATCTAGAAAACCCCATTGTCTCAGCCCAAAATCTCCTTAAGCTGATAAGCAACTTCAGCAAAGTCTCAGGATACAAAATCAATGTACAAAAATCACAAGCATTCTTATACACCAGCAACAGACAAACAGAGAGCCAAATCATGAGTGAACTCCCATTCACAATTGCTTCAAAGAGAATAAAATACCTAGGAATCCAACTTACAAGGGATGTGAAGGACCTCTTCAAGGAGAACTACAAACCACTGCTCAAGGAAATAAAAGAGGATACAAACAAATGGAAGAACATTCCATGCTCATGGGTAGGAAGAATCAATATTGTGAAAATGGCCATACTGCCCAAGGTAATTTATAGATTCAATGCCATCCCCATCAAGCTACCAATGCCTTTCTTCACAGAATTGGAAAAAACTACTTTAAAGTTCATATGGAACCAAAAAAGAGCCTGCATCGCCAAGTCAATCCTAAGCCAAAAGAACAAAGCTGGAGGCATCACGCTACCTGACTTCAAACTATACTACAAGGCTACAGTAACCAAAACAGCATGGTACTGGTACCAAAACAGAGATATAGACCAATGGAGCAGAACAGAGCCCTCAGAAATAATGCCGCATATCTACAACTATCTGATCTTTGGCAAACCTGACAAAAACAAGAAATGGGGAAAGGATTCCCTATTTAATAAATGGTGCTGGGAAAACTGGCTAGCCATATGTAGAAAGCTGAAACTGGATCCCTTCCTTACACCTTATACAAAAATCAATTCAAGATGGATTAAAGACTTAAACGTTAGACCTAAAACCATAAAAACCCTAGAAGAAAACCTAGGCATTACCATTCAGGACATAGGCATGGGCAAGGACTTCATGTCTAAAACACCAAAAGCAATGGCAACAAAAGACAAAATTGACAAATGGGATCTA
Source organism: Pan troglodytes (assembly GCF_028858775.2). Lineage (NCBI taxonomy): Eukaryota > Metazoa > Chordata > Mammalia > Primates > Hominidae > Pan > Pan troglodytes. The sequence goes on along the minus strand of NC_072407.2, from coordinate 38,697,418 downwards.
ATTAAACTCAAGAGCTTCTGCACAGCAAAAGAAACTACCATCAGAGTGAACAGGCAACCTACAAAATGGGAGAAAATTTTCGCAACCTACTCATCTGACAAAGGGCTAATATCCAGAATCTACAATGAACTCAAACCAATTTACAAGAAAAAAACAAACAACCCCATCAAAAAGTGGGCAAAGGACATGAACAGATACTTCTCAAAAGAAGACATTTATGCAGCCAAAAAACACATGAAAAAATGCTCATCATCACTGGCCATCAGAGAAATGCAAATCAAAACCACAATGAGATACCATCTCACACCAGTTAGAATGGCAATCATTAAAAAGTCAGGAAAAAACAGGTGCTGGAGAGGATGTGGAGAAATAGGAATACTTTTACACTGTTGGTGGGACTGTAAACTAGTTCAACCATTGTGGAAGTCAGTGTGGCGATTCCTCAGGGATCTAGAACTAGAAATACCATTTGACCCAGCCATCCCATTACTGGGTATATACCCAAAGGACTATAAATCATGCTGCTATAAAGACACATGCACATGTATGTTTATTGCGGCATTATTCACAATAGCAAAGACTTGGAACCAACCCAAATGTCCAACAATGATAGACTGGATTAAGAAAATGTGGCACATATACACCATGGAATACTATGCAGCCATAAAAAATGATGATTTCATGTCCTTTGTAGGGACATGGATGAAATTGGAAAACATCATTCTCAGTAAACTATCGCAAGAACAAAAAACCAAACACCACATATTCTCACTCATAGGTGGGAATTGAACAATGAGATCACATGGACACAGGAAGGGGAATATCACACTCTGGGGACTGTTGTGGGGTGGGGAGAGTGGGGAGGGATAGCATTGGGAGATATACCTAATGCTAGATGACGAGTTAGTGGGTGCAGTGCACCAGCATGGCACATGTATACATATGTAACTAACCTGCACAATGTGCACATGTACCCTAAAACTTAAAGTATAATTAAAAAAAAAAAAAAAGACTACAGATTGGTGCAGTGTACACCGCTCGGATGATGGGTGCACCGAAATCTCACAAATCACCACTAAAGAGCTTACTCATGTAACTAAACACCACCTGTTCCCCAATAACCTATGGAAATAAAAAAGTTAAATAAATACATTAAACTTCCAAACACCCCATCTCCAAATACCATCACATTAAGGGTTAAAGCTTCAACATACGAAACTGGGTAGGCAGTGGGTCACAGAATTCAGTTTATAGCATCCCCCAGGTCAGAAAAAAAATAAATAAATAAAAAATAAAAAAAATAAAAATGCCTACAATTCAATAAGAAAACAAAATCAATACAATGAAAAAATGGGCTAATATATAAATATATATATTATATGATATATATAATATATTATATATATTATATAATATATTATATATATCATATAATATATATTATATTAATATATTATATATATTTTTATATATTATATTATATATAATATATTATATAAAAATATATATATTTATTTATATAATATATATTATATATTTATATTTATATATTTATATTATATACATATAAATTTATATAAATATAAATTTACATAATTATACATATAAATTTATATAAATATAAATATATAAATATAATTATATAAATAAATAAATATAAACAGGCAATTCACAGGAAAGAAAACCTGAGAAGACAATAAATATATGAAAATGTGGTCAAACTCATTAATATCTGCAGAATGCAAATTATAACACTGATGAGAAAACATTTCACATCCATCAAATTTATGAAAATTCAAAAGTTTGGCAATGCCAAGTGTTGGTAAGGATATGCTGGTAGGAGGGTAAATTAATACTATTACTTTGAAAAACAATTTGGCATTATCTAGGAACTCTGAAGATGCTCATACTCTCTCCAAAATAGTGTTTTAGAGAAACTCTAATTCTTGTGCATGAGGAAACATGTGTAATAATGTCCATTGCAGCTGTTTTCCTGGGAGCAAACATTTGGAAATGATTTAAATATCTATCAATAGAAATGAATAAATTTCAATATATTTTCTGGAATGGAATATGTTTAATGGAACACTTAAAATAAATGTGGAAAACTTAAAATTGAGAGAACAAATACTAATATTGATAAAACACACATTGCAGAATGATACAGACATAGGACCGTTCAGATAAAATCTTAAAATGTGCAAAATTTTGCTATTTACAGTTTAGGGATGCATACATAGATAGTAAAAGTATAAAATAAGCATGAGTACTCAGAAGAGAAGCAGAAGAATAGGACCGGCGCTATGGTACCCTGTGGTCTCCAATTGTATCTTTCATTGTAAGTCTGTTTCCCAAAAAGAAAGAAAAACTCTATATATTTTCTATGTTTGAAATATTTCACAATTATTTTAAAATCAAAAAGGAAAACTAAAATTAAAGTTTTAACAGATTTCTTTTCCTTTTTCATCGTTGTGGTTGTTCAGAAAGGCCAATTCATTTTTTTCTGAATATAAAATAATTAGGCTTTCTTTTTATCTGAATATTGTGTGAGTGTGTGTGTGTGTGTGTGTGTGTGTGGTGTAGCACTTAATCCTTTAGTAATAACAATGAAAGTTAGCGTAATTGGAAAATTTGTTTCTCCATCAATCGTTTAGAATGTTTGGTGGAAAAGTGATTTTTCTGGACTATGCAGATAACTATCTCATCAAGGCCTTGACATGTGTGGACATGACCTCACCCATGGTGGTTTCCAGGATTTGGATGGGAACCAATTTCCGCCTATTTCACCACCTCAGGAGAAATGCGAGGTATTCTTCCCGGGGGCACCCAGTCAGCGCTGCATCTACCCGAGAGTCCCTGCCCAGCCATGCAATCATTTCTGAAACTAATGAGATCAGCAGCTTTTCACGAAACCATGAGTCATACCTATTGGTGAGGATTTCCAGGCTTGAGGAGTGCCTTGAAGTGCCGGCTTCACCAGATGTTCTGGCATCACCAATCCTTCCCCTAATTCTGAGTGCCACATCTGACCCACTGCCAACGGTCACAAGGTCACCAGCGGCCAAAAATCACCTTGGGCTTCACGTAAGGACCTGTAAAATCAAGGCAATACCAACTAAAATTCCACCTGGATTGTTTTCAAGGAATTTGATCATCTAAAATTTATATTGGTTCACAAATAACCAAGACAACATTAACTTTAAGACATATTAGAGACTGATAATGAAAACAGCGTGGTAATGTTTCAAAAACAAATTAGCCAACAGAAGAGAAAAAATTAGTGTCAGACAAATAGATAATAGATTACGTATTCATTGAGAGACACTTTGTTTAATAAATATTGAGAAACTAGAAAACTGAAATTAATGAAATCCTCATTGAACTCCATAATCCTCATTGAACTCCTTAAACAAGGATAGATTCTAGATTAATTAAAGGCCTAAATGTGAGCTATAAAACTAAAATAAATAGAAGAAAATGTAGAATATTTTTGTCACCTAGGGGCTTGTGGCAGGGAAAGAGAGAGCATCAATAAAACTTCCAGAGCACAAACCCAATGGCAATGAAAAAAACCCTTGAAAGATTTTACTATAACAAAACTGTGGATTTTTGTTCATTGAAGGACATCATGAAAAAAAAATAGGGGAATGACAGTATTTAAAAGGAAAGTGAGAGAGCACCTCAGAAGAAGATATTTGTAATCTCTAAAACCAATATCTAAAATATTCAAACAAATTCAATAAATTTCCCCAAATACAATAGCCCCAATAAGAAAATAGAGGGTATGAAAAGACAATTTGAAGAAGAGGAAACACAGAAGATTACTTAGTATATTAAAGTCATTCAAAATTACTAGTAGTCAGAGGAAAGCTGTTTTAAATTGTAATGTTTTTAATTGATAAATAAAAAGTATATATATGTATGGTGTACAAAATAATGTTTTGAAATATGTATAGATTTGTGGAATGGCTAAACTCAGCTAGTTACCATATATTAGCTCCACATACCATTTTTTGTGGTAAGAACACTTAAAATCCACTCTCTTAGCAATTTTCAAGTACACAATACATTGTTATTAACTATAGTCACCATGTTTAGAGAAAAGTAATTTAAAACAAGGAGATATCACTTTCTACCTTCTGAACCAACAACAATCCCAAGCTGGACAGTGGAAGTGTTGATGAGGATGAGATGCCACAAGAAAGTTCATTACTGTGGGTGGGAGTTAGGACCCAAAGATTCCAGGTGTACATCCCAACGAATTCTTTACCCAACCCCACAGGAGACCATATACAACAAACACATTAAACAGAATGGTCACCCATGGTAAGAGGCATGGAAATTGGAGTGGGTAGGAAAATAAAAGACAGTACATAAACATGTAAAATTTAAAAAGAAATGCTTCAGGGCCTAATAATAATTATGTTTCATAAATTGTGGAGTGTGATCACCTCTGCAGCTGAGAATATTCTTGCCCTGTAAGTGCTCATTATCTCATGGAGAAAAATATACTACACATGTCAAATAAATTTTATATGTATATATATATTATATATATCTCTCTCTCATATATATAAGGAATTATGGTGTCTGGTAAAGAGATGTCCAATATACAGATGTTTGTAGTAAGCCAGGCAAACTGTGATAAAAAAGCCATAACACAGAGTGTATTACAACATAATGTAGAGTGACCAACATCTACTTTTGCAAAGACTGAACTCATTATACTTCTTCCTCTGGGGGTATGTTAATGGCACAGTTTACACAATGGAAAAATCTAGGCCTAAATTGTCTGAGACAATGCATCCTAGATGCATCTGTACAGATTTATGGAAATGCATTAAGAGTACCTAGTTTTTTGCAATTTTCATCAGCACATTGAACCACACATTGATAATGAGAGATAACACTTTGAACACATCGCCTATTATCTGTAATATCAATAAAACATTTGTTATGTATATTTTTCTATGTTTCTAGCCTTTATGAACACCCTGTAGAAGAGCAGAGTACCCAGAGAAAATAAATAATTCCTATGTTCTTTTTCCCTCCATCTCTAGAGTTTCTCACCCACCATGTTTTAATGCTTGCTCCTACCTTATTTATATAGTGAATATATTGAAATAAAAGAAATGCCACGAATAGGAGAACAATCAAGCCCATCATTTTTCCCACTTGAAAGAAAATTATATGGTCATTAAAAATAACATTAAAGTAGAAGAAGACTGAGAGCACTAAGGAGGAGATGATGCATCTTGGCCAGGAATACAGACAGATTTAAGAGCAGAGCTCAGGTTTTCCCTGGTGAGTCATTTGGTTGGTATCCTTAATGCTTTATCCCAACTGCATACCTCTACCAATCCTTTGGGAATTCCAAATGGCCATTGACAATAGCAGGTCACGCATGGAGAAAAAAAAGAAAATAAAATATGTTTTCAAAACTGATTGGGTAAAGGCATAGAGATTTGTAGAGGTATAAAAAGTAATCCTAGATTAATACAACTAAGTTTCATTTATGCTAAGGTGCCATTAATTGTAAGATCCTCCATATTTCATGTATCATTAAGTAAGAAAAAACACTTTCAATTAAACTATCACATAATATCATCCTTGAAAAAATAGTAATACATGTTTAGCAGCCTGGCAAGCCTGGATTTACATCCCAACTGTTCCACTTTTAGCTGTGTGGCTGTGAACAAATCAACTAACTTTTCTAAGCCTCAGTGTTAGCCTTTGTAATATAAAAACAGTAATAGTACCTACTAATTTATGTGGAGATTAAATGGGATAGTGGATCTCATATAGTGTTTAGCATGGTGTCTAGCACATACTGATTATCAATACTTAAAATATATTAGCTATTTTAATATTAAAGTTTATAGTAATATGCAAAGTGCTTAGGGTATAATGATAATGAAAAGACAAGACACAAAATTATACTGTAATTTAATCTCAACTACATTTTAAAAAAGTAATGCATAGAACAAGGGCTGGAAAGAAATATACAAAATTGTTAGCACATATGTTAAGACATAAAATATATACTTGAGAGGTAAAACTATGGATATTTTTCTATTTTCTATTTATTTTTTTCTTGTTTCCTGACTTCTCTATAATATTAATTTTAATGAGAAATAAGTATTTTTATGACTTACTCCTAGATCCTTCTTTGATACTCAAATACCACTATTGAATGAGTAAACTAATGCACCCCACTGTAAGGTAAATAAATGTGCCTGTAAAACATCCATCCTACCACTTCTCATTCCAGCCCAAGGACAGATCTCTCTCACAGAGTCCTACCTGAGAGTCCCTCTCAACACAATAGTTTAGCTCTTTCCTTCTTTTGAAATAGTGTGATGGGTGAAGCCTATCCCTGATCACATCAGTTATTTTTTCCCAGGATATTTACATGTTAATAATGATCAAAACTTTAAGCAAAAGACAAAAAACTCAAGGTAGAATTCTAAGTGGCCCATATTTGGGAAAGGAGATTTAGAAGGAGAGGTTTTTCAATCCCAACAACTTCATTTTCCTTTACCAAAAGATTGTAAGATTAATGACACGGTCCCATGTCTTAAGCTTATGGTAAAAGTCCAGATTTTCCTAAATAGTCATAATGTTAAACACTCTACCATTTGTGCTGGTCAGGAAACATGTTCCAACCTTGGTTTTGCCTCCAGGCTCCCTGAACTCATCTCTTTTTATATTCCAGGCACCTCGCTCTCAACACACTCTAAATCAATTGATTGTCAAATGATTGATTGCTCCTAGCCCTAAAGAGACTTCTTTCTTTCCAAGCAAAGCCATGATTCCCCTTGCTCTCAGACCTCATTCCTCACCTCCTTAATCTACCTTAACAGAATGGCACAGTGCAGGTGGCTGACACGTGAACTAATTTTCTCAGGCATGTCCTAAGAACCAGTTTCCAGGGAGACAGAATGCGTGGTCAGTACCATGCCATGCCCATGCTTTGGAAAGCCACTGGAAATGACTGGTGGGTGAGTCATGTAGCTTTGTCACTGTGTTTGTTTACAGGGACCAAAGCTATATTTGTGTTTAAGCATGAAAATTAAAGAATCCATCTCAGGAAATAACCAGAGGCTCATATTACTGCAAAGTACCTGCAAAATGTGCTGTGTTGGCTGCAGGTGGAGGTATTCGGGCCTTTGAAACTCCACTAAAAGGCAGCAGGCATCTGTTCCCCCATAATGGGTAGTTTACAAAGGGATGTTTACCTATGAAAAGGCAGAAGCAAAGAGGAGATTGTGTCCTTCCACATACTCAGAAGGAGGGATGGGAGGCGGCTCTAGGACAGCCTTTCAAATTGTTGGTTGATGTGGTGGAAATAACGTATAGCATGTTTCAGAAAACTTGCATTCAAGTTCCGCTTCTGTCACTTAATGGCCATGAGATCTTGGGTGAGCCTCAACCTGCCTGAGCCTAAGTTTTCATCATTTATAAAACAGGGACAATAATTATAGCATGTTGAGATGAATAATTGAGACAACTTACATTGAGCTCTTGATATGTAGTAGATGCTCACTAAACGTTTCATTCATTATTCATTTTCTTTCCGTTTTTCCAGGTGTAGAAATGTAGGCTTAGAGAGACACTATGATTCCCCCAAAGGTATCACACATCAATGAATAGTGAATGACAGACATCCTTTCTCTGTCTGAAAGTGAAAAAACTGGAACTTTAGTTTTCAGATTTGAAACATAATATATTTTCTGAAAATCCTTTTTACCGTCTCACCTACCAATGCCAGATGGTAGAGCAGCCAGTTGGGACTGACGTTGAGGAGGGGAGCCAAGAGAGGAGAAATCTCTACACAAAACACTTGCTGAGAAATCTCTTAGCTCTGTGGAGTGATGTCATCCTCCCCAGCTGGAGAACCAGGTGAAGGCAGCGTGTGGGAGGGTCCAACCCAGCATCATTGCATGTGGATGCTCTCTGTAGTCATCACTCATGGCTGACCCAACACCATGTCATTGTAACAACAATAACTATAATAATGAAAACTCCCACTTACTGACTGTTTCCTTTGTATCCAGTTACAGGCCAAACGTGCCCACCTCGTAGGTTTGTTGTGAAGATGCACTAAGGCAATGTATATAAAACACTTAGCAGAGCTCCTGGCTTCTAGTAAGTGCTCAACAAATGGTAGCTGCCTGTGCTTTACATATATAGGCTCATTTCATCTTTGTAACAACTTTATGAAATGGGCATTACTATCTCTATTTTACCAATGGTGATGCTGAGGCTTAGGTGGATAAAGGAACTTGCCCAAGGTCAAAAATCTAGAAAGCAGTCAACATATAACCCATATATGTTTGAGGCCAAAGCCTGTGCTTTTAGCCATTAGGATATACTGGCTCACAGTCCTGCTTGTGAAAGTTGTGACATGCTGAACATTCTTGGTTTAATGTTGCCTTGGTTTATCCTTTCCCCAAAAACCTCCCATGGGCACAAGCCCTGCAGCCGAGCCCAGCTGGAGGGAAGCGGATGCTGTATTGTACCAAAGGAGGTCTGGCTCCATGCTCACTCTTCATTGCCAGGAGCCTGAGATGGAAGACACTGGCTCAGAAAGAAAGACATTGGAGTGAGCTTTTATAGTAGGGAGCTTAGAGGTCACCTAATCACCAAAAGTCAGTGGACTTGTTTGTTCCAGTTTGATTTGGTGTCATCTTGCTTTGGAATGTTTTGTTCCAATGAAATTATATAGGAAAGCTCAAAATGTAAAGCCACAGTGGAAGCACTCTGTTGAAAATGAGTGGGAAGCCCAGAGCCTCATCCCTTTTGAGAAGCCAGGCATCACCTCCTTATTCTAGAGGGGTGGCCAAGCACTTGGAGACTAAAGGACTGTGGCCTCAGCATGTGCACAGAGACAGCCTGGGTAGTGGAACGGGCATGGGGCTTTAAAGTCAGACAGCCCAAGGTTCAAATCTCATCTCTGTCTTTTGTGAAGTGTGCAATTTGGTAAAGGAAAATAGCTTTTCTGAACACGTCTTATTGAAAAATAAGCTCTGATCTAAACCTAAGAGGAGAAAAAAATGCAGTAATAGATGAAAATATCTTCAGACAGCAAATGCCACTCAGAAGACAGGAAACAACTATAAGGCATGAGGTCACCAATTTTGGTTTTTGTTTTGTCTTTCTGGTTTGTTTTGTTTTTGTAGAAAGAGGAAGAAACTTTTTAAGGGTTAAAATGAATAAAGAAAGAATGCCTTAAGATAAGCAAACACAATTACAGAGGCTTAAACATGCACATCCTTGCCTTGATTCAACATTTACTGTATGCCCAGAAGCGTGTGGTACTGGGATGGAATAAGCAATATGACCTACTACCTGCCTTGGAGGCTAGTGTACCTAACAGTCACAAACACACACGTGCGCGCGCACACACACACACAGAGGGAAAAATTTCAAACTCTTCTCAGTGTGGTAAATTAGGACACCGCAGCAGCTTGGTGTCCTCAATCTTGGGAGTACCTGTGCTGGTTCCTGTTAGAGCCAGAAAAATACTACAAGTTTCTCATATGGGGCAAGCTTTGTCTAAGGTCTCAACAGCCCAGGACTTAGACTCTGTGTTTTTTCTGGATCTGGTTTGACCCTGAGATTCATTTATCAGCCTCTGCCCTGATTTTCCCACTCCTGGTATAACAGGATGACTTGAAAAGCCTTTCTTTTCTACCATGAGTGCCTTTTCCACCCCTAACCTTGTCTCTGGAAAGAAATATGAGGATCAGAATGCAACAGCTTTTAAAAGGGCACTTCCCTCCGGGGCTCAGATATAAGCTTTCTTAGCTAATATATTGAAATTTATAGATAAAACAGGCTCAGAAGGGAAACAAATGTTCCCATAGCTTCTGGATACATAATAAGCCAGGATTATTGTCTCTTAAGGAAAATAGGCCCAGTCATTGCTGGTGAAGAGGGACCAACCCAAGTCAGGGAGCCCAGAGGCTAATGCTCCTGCCCCTTCTGGCTGAGGGCAGGATGTGGGGAGGAGAAAGAACTGGGGAAACATTAAGATCAAGGCAGATCAAACATTAAGACTGTATTAGTCTTTCTCACACAGCTGATAAAGACATACCCAAGACTGGGTAATTTATAAAGGAAAGAGGTTTAATGGACTCACAGTTCCATGTGACCGGGGCGGCCTCACAATCATGGCAGAAGATGCAGGAAGAACAAAGGGACTTCTTACACGGCAACAGGCAAAGAGGGCATGTGCAGGGGAACTCCCCTGTGTAATATCATCAGATCTCTTGAGACTTATTCTCTATCACTGAGACTTATTTGCTATCATGTCTTTCCCATGCTGTCCGATATCATGCTATTGGTCAGCATGGGAAGACCCATCCCCATGATTCAATTACCTCCCACTAGGTCCCTCCCATGACACGTAGGAATTATGGGAGCTAAAATTCAAGATGAGATTTGGGTGTGGACATAGCCAAACCATATCAAAGACTGAGGCTCATTAATAAGGAAGAGACAAGTGTGGGATCTTGGGGAAGTTACTGAATATCTTGAACTTGGGATGAAAAACCAAATATATGTGCATTAAATTATTCCAAAATTATTTATCAAGCCCCTATAATGAGTATGTTATTAATAGCATCTATTACTGCACAACAAATGATCCCAAAACTTAGCATCTTAAAATAACAAGCATTTATTTTCTCACAGAGTTTCTAAGGATCAGGCATCTGGGAGCTGCTTAGCTGGATAGGTCTGGCTCAGTGTCTCCCATGAAGTCACAGTCAAGCTGTTAGCTGGGGCTCCTATCATAAGAAGGCCCATCAGGGCTGCAGAATTCACTCCCAAGATCACTAATATGGCTATTGGCTGGAGGCCTCAGTTTCCTATCATGTGGGCCTCTCCATGAGGCAGTTCATAGCATGGCAGCTGGCTTCCCCCAAAGTGAATAATCTGAGAAAGAAAGAAAGAGAATGTCCAAGATGGAATCCTCAATATCTTCTATAACCTGATGTTAGAAGTGACATACCATTGCTCTGCCATATTATATTAGCACAAACCAAACCTGGCACACTGAGGGAGCAGACTGTATAAGGATGTGAACACCAGGAAGCAGGCATCACTGGGAGGCAATCTCAGAGGCTAGTGACACCAAAGTGATACAGTCCCCAATCCCCTTGCCCTGAAACAACAAAACACACCATTAACCCTTCTAACTTAGACATTTTAGAATTCTAAGACTTTATTTAGCTAAGTGAAACTATCTTTCACCCAACAAGATCAGAAAGGCAAATATTTTTGATAAAATCTAGTAATAGTATAATTATTTCTTCCATTTATTGAGTGCTCGCTATGTGCCAGGTAGTGTGCAGACTTTACATGGATTATCACTGGGCTCTCAGCTACTTGGGAGCAGTGAGTTTTTTTTGCTGGTTCACTATCAGAGTCCCAGTGCCTAGAATAGTACTGGCACACAGAAGTTCTCAGTAAATATTTATTGACTGAATGATACAATTAAACCTTCAAAATAACCTTGCAAAGTGTTATCTCTCTTTTAAAAATAAATCAGAAGATTGTAGTGGCTTGCCCAAAGTCATAAAGCAAATACGTGGTAGAGTCAGGCTTGGGATGCAGGTCTATGTAGTTCCAAAGCCTGTATTCTTATCCATCACACTCCACCGTCTCCTTTGTTTCTACTGTATATCCTGACCAATGAAAATATAAAAACAAAAGGGCCTGAGGTTATATCAGAAGTATATAACTTCATAGATGCTTTACAATAAGCTATTTCCAATCTACTACAGTTTGAAAAGTTGATTCCCTGTTACTTGTTATCAAGGTAATATAGTAGCCAAGGATGAGCACTATTGCCCTGGAAGGAAAGGTAAGTGATAGATCCCTAAACACACACACACACTCTCACACACACACACACACAGTCTCACACACACACACACACACACACATTCAGATTTCCACTCTGCATGAAAGACCTGTGAACAGATAACATTGTTAATATGTAACCGTTCCAAGTTTTCCCCAATCCTCTGCTTGCCAATGATGGCTTTGATTTTGACTACTCCATGTCACCCCAGACTTCATATTTGGAGAAGAGTTCTTCCATTGCCAGAAGAGTCTTCCAAATGTTGGGATCAGAATCAGAAAAGGAATGGAAGCAGGAGAGAGAAAGGAGGACAAGGTAGGGTTGGAGGAATAAATCTTAAGAAGGAAATGAGAATTTCTGAGAAGCACAAGAGAGCAGCTATTGTGAAAAAGTGGATAGGAGAAGAAAAAAAAATGTTAAAGAATTGCTATGAATGTTTATCCTTTACAGGTTTTTACAAACACTCAAAGAACTTGAGTGGTTTTGAAGTCACTTTTTGGTTTCTGAACAGTGTTCTTTGATCAAGACAGTGCACTGAGACTAGATAATATAGGATATAGTATTGAATAATTACACACAAGAACCTTACCATAAGAAGAATTTCATAGACGACAATGGAAGCACCACACTGAGATACCACTGAAGTCAGAAAAAAGAAAGAGAACATGGAGAAGGTGGGAACATCTTGCTAACAGGTAGTGTTTAATATTCTCTGCTTTAGAGAATATTAATAGATCCCAACTATGAAGTTATGATGATATCAGGGTGCTTGAAAAAAGTGTATATAGGCTTAAGTAGCAAACTGCAGAGCCCCCAAATTTTATACTAGTCCCAGTTCTGATTAAAGAAATTGAAGAAGATACAAGTAAATGGAAAGATATCCTGTGTTCATGGATTGGAAGGATTGATACTTTTAAAGTCTCCATACCAACTAAAGTGATCTACAGATTCAATGCACTCTGCATCAAAATTCCAATGACATTTTTCACAAAAAGAGACCAAATCCTAATTCATATGGAACTACAAAAGATTCTAAATAGCCAAAGCAATCTTAAGCAAAAAGAACAAAGCTGAAGGCTTCACACTATCTCATTTCAAAATCCACGACAAAGCTATAATATAATAATCAAAGCAGCAGAGCATTTATGTAGAAACAGACACCAATGGAACAGAATAAAGAGCCCAGAAATAAATTCACACACTTTTACTTAATTGATTTTCCACATAGCGACATACAATGAGGAAAGGACATTTTCTTCAATAAATGGTTCTAGGAAACTGGATATCCACATGCAGAAGAGTGAAATTAAACCCACATCTCACACCGTATTCAAAAATCAACTGGAAATAAATTAAATATTTCAATGTAATACCTGAACCATAAAACTATTAAAAGAAGACATAGTGAAAAATCTCCATGACATCTAGGCAACAATTTTTTTTAATATGACCCCGACAGCACAGGCAGCAAAAGCAAAAATAAACAAATGAAATTACATAAAAAATAAAAAGCACTGCACAGCAAAATCACCAGGTGAAAACATAACCTATAGAAAGGCAAAAAATATTTGCAAACCAGACATCTGATAAGGGGTTAATAGCCAAAATATATAAGGACTCAAACAACTCAATAGTAAGAAAACAAAAGCCCATTTAAAAACAGGTAAAAGACTTGAATAGCAAATTTTCAGAAGATATGCAAATGGCTAACAAGTAAATGAGAAAAATGCTCAATGTCACTAATGATCAAGGAAATGCAAACTCAAAGCACAATGAAATATCATACCACACCTGTTAGAATGGCCATTATCAAAAAGACAAACAATAACAAGTGTTGACAAGGTTGTAGAGTAAAGGGAACTGTTGTTAGAAAGGTACATTAATGTAGCCATTATGGAAAGCAGTGTGGATTTTCCTCAAAAATTAAAACTAGGATAACCATATGATCCATGATTTCACATGTGTGAAATCTAACAAAGTCAAACCCATATAAACAGAGTAGAATTATGCTTATCAGAGGCTGGCAGTGGGGAGGAGGATTGGGGAGATGCTGGGGAAGAAAGAAAAACAAAGACACTGAAGCAACTTTTTAAAAAAAGAGTCAGAAAAACAATAATCCATACCTTTGACCCCCAAATTTTACTTTCAGAAATATCTCTTTGATCCAAGTGTGGAAGTACATGTCTATAGTCCCAGCTACTTGGGAGGCCAAGGCAGGAGGATTTCTTCAACCCAGGAGTTTGAGGCTGTGGTACACTATGATCATGCCTGTAAATAGCCATTGCACTCAGCCTGGACAACATAGCAAGACCCCATCACAAAAAAAGAAATAAATATTTCTTAAGAAACAAAACATTAAGAAATATAAAGATTTATGAAGAAGAATATTTATAAAGGTTACTCAATTAAAACATATTATGATACAACCTATATGTCCAATAAAAACATAATGATAAATAAAATTACAAAAACAATTACTTAAGAAAAGGAGAACATAAATAACTTTTATTTACATATTTGTACTTTTGTATTTTAGAAATATTCTACAACTGGATGTGATTTACTTTCACGGTATGGAAGGAAAAAATGTTTTGTTTTTAAGAAGATAATGAGTCCTAATAGCAACAGGACAGATTCAGTTTGGCTGTGAAGAAATATGGCTAGATGGGACAGAACGCCAAGCCCTGGTTACAGTAGTTAGGTGGTGTAAAATTTTTATTTTGGGGATTTAAGAGGAAAGTCTTTGATGGCTGGGCCAGTGTAGTCAAGAAAGAGCTGAGGAAATGTATACCCAGAGACGGAGGAAAGAAGTGAATAATCTTTTTGGGTTCTTTCCAAAAAAGAATAAATATTCTTCTTCCTAAAGAACTCCTTTTAATATTTATTTTACTTTAGTTGTGCTACTGACAAATTCTGTTGGTTTTTGTTTGTCTTAATCGTCTATTTGGCTTTAATGTTTGCTAAATATTTTTTCTGGATATAGAATTTTAAGTTGGACTTTTTTTCAGCAGTTCAAAGAAGTTATTCAATTATTTCCTGGATTCTGTTGTTTCATAAGAAAATTTATATTATTTTATCTTTTTTTCCTCTGCCTATTTTAAAGATGTTCTCTTTGTCTTTGCTTTTCAGCAGTTTTACAAGGAAAGCCTGAATGTGGTTTTATTCTGATGTTTTCTTCTCAGAGTTTGCAAAAATGATTAAACCTGCGGGGTTTATTCATTTTGGAACATTATATCCCATTAGCTCTTCAAATTTTGCTTCATCACATTCTCTCTTCTCATACTGGAACTCAAATTATACCATTTTTAGAAATATTTACTGTGCCTCATATATCTATTATACTCTTCAGTGCTTTTTTTAAATTCTTTTTTTAATCCTTTGTTTCATACGGATGTTTTCTATTGGCCTATTTTTTCAGATTATTACTTCTGCTTTCTTTTGTATCAAATCTTCTGTCAAATCCATCTATTGAGCTTCTCATTTTAGTTATTACATTTTTAGTTCTAAAATTTTAATTTGATTGTTGCTTTTAAAATCTAACTAACTGCTAAAATTCTGTATCTTTTAATATATTTTCTTAGTTTTTTTTGTATTTTTCTCAAACATGTTAATCCTAACTATTTTAAAGTTCACATCTGATCAATTCAACACTTGGATCTCCCATGGGTCTTTCTATCGGCTAGCTTTTCTCTTGAATTTGGTCACTTGGTCCTAGTAATTTTTGATTGAATTGTGTATGAGAAAGACTCTGAATAATGTTATCCTCCTCCTGAAATGGTTCACCCTTTCCTTTGCCAAACAGATAGATTGGGGACTATCAACTTTCACCAATCAAGGACAAAGCTGATTTGAACTAGATTTTCGGTTACAGGTAGGATCATCTTTCATTTATCTCCTCTTCCTGGAATTCTCAATAAGAGCTTGAGGTGTTAACTGGAGATTTTTCTGCACAGTTGGACCTGAATTCTAATCCTCATCCCTTTGGTATTCTGAGACTACCAAAATTTCATTCTGTTTTTTCAGAGTCTAAGTTTGTTCATCCCCTGCCCCAAGAAGTTTCAAATTGACAAATACTAATGGTAGGGAAGCTGATAAGATGTTGGAATCAGTTATCCAGCCCTTTCTTCTCACTGACATTCTGACCCTTCAAATTTTTTTTTGTCTCTTCAGCCTCACGAGACTATCAAAATTTCAGTGGGTTTCTCTGCCCTCTTAGTAGCTACCCCTTGCTTGGGCCCTCTTTCCAAATCCCAAACTAAAAAATTCCCAAAGACAAAAAGTCACAATGTCCTTTCACATTTCTGCATGACTTCCTCTTCTTTAGAATTTTGTCCCCTTGAATCCTGGTTGCCGTAGCAGCTGTCAATGCATTCTTGGCTTCCTTACATTTTTCCAGCTCCAGATAAAAGTACCTGTAAGGAAATAGCTTATGCTCTAAGAGGCAAGCCATCACTATTTTGTTCTATTCCTCCTTAACAAGAATAAGTCCCCTTGTAGCAACATTAGAAAAAGCTAAACTCACAAATATTGGGTCATATGCCCTCTGTTCTTTGACCTCTGAAGCTTTGTTGCTGTCATTTTCTCTACAGAACTGTTTTCCATAAGCCTGTCACCAGCTACCTTCAAATTTTATGAACTAGAGCTCTTCATTTTGTAATCAACAGAAAACTTATACTATCTAAGTATGTTCTTAATGTTCTTATTGGCTGCTGTAACTGAAAAGTTCAATAATAGGGGTTACTTCAGGTCTAACCTGATCCAGGAGTTCATGATATCATCAGGGACCCAGCAAAAGTCCTCTGAAATTTGGTTTGTCCTAACCCTTCTCAATGTATTGACTTCATCCTCAGGCTAACTTCTCTCATGGAAGGAAGCAAACAGATAGTTGCAGTAGTTCTGGGATTCGCATCCTCATATTATTCAGTCTTGAGGAAGAGAGTTCTATGTTCCAACATTTCCAGCCAAAAGTCCTGAGATTCACTCTGATTGTTCCATCTGAGGTCACACCATCTGAGGTCACATATATAACCCTCACCAAGGATGCAGAAAGATGTGATCTGCTCAGCCTGGGTAGTGGTTCCATGTCTGGAGTTGAAGAAAGAGCTAGTTTCCTCAGAATCACATAGTTCCCCATATAAACTGAGAACTCACAGAAAGAGAGAAGAGAAGAATGTAAACTCAGGAGGAACCAAGAAGAATTCATTACATTATGAAACCTGGCCAACCAAGAGGTGAATCCAAATAAAGAAGTACAAGATGAGTAATAAATGTGAAAGAACAGGTAGCAAATATTTGACACACATAGATTTAGATCTAAGACTAAACAACTTTGGGATTTTGGTCCTGATTTTGTCAAAAAGAATAAAAGTATTTAAATCTCAGTAAAATAAAAATGAAAATAGACTAACCCAAATCAGTAAGTAGGGAAAGGAAAATATGAAAAACAACACGAGAGTTAATTTTATCATCTTTTACAGCAAGGAGCTAACCAATCCTATCTAAAAATGAATGGATTTTGTAAAAGCATAATTACCCCAATATCAATCTTTTCATAATTTTATTTTTATAAACATACACATATCTCTTGAAGATACCATATATTAAAAGAACATTTATTTGAATTGACTCCATATCTTTTTCTTCAAGTTGAGTTCAAGTCAAATTGGCTAATTTTTAATTCTTAAATAGCATGTCAGTTTGTATTATTATAAAATTATTTGTCTGTACAATTATTCTTTTTAATGAATAACTAATGTATTAATATGACTGATACAAAGTTTTGCAAATCTTGATTCACTGCACCCTCTCAGTTTCCACCCCTCAATCATCTATCTTTTTATTATTCTAGAAGCCTCGAAAGTTGTCTACCAAATGTATACAATGATTCTTTTAGTTGTGAGATTTGTAGTATATATTTTTTAACTTCCTTTGTATTTTCTATATTCCTTCATTTTTTATAATGATCAGACATCAGGTTTTTTAAGTTATAATATTAGAAATGAAAATGATTACTGCCTTTTAACGGAAATTAAATTCCATGCTTTGGGGGAGGATTTCCTGGCTGCCAGGACCAGAGATCACCTTTCTTTTTTCTGCCATCTTGTATCCTAACTTTGCATCACTCACACACCAAACATACTCCCTAAAACCAACACTCTTAGTAGACATGTAGGGTATTCCTGTTGCAGGAGCTCCCTGAGAGTCCAATCTGTGATTCCATCATTAGCATTGCTGGGACCAACCAGACTCAAGAAAAGGCAACATCTCTCAAGAGTTTTGAATTTCAAATTACACATGGTGCCCCAGGGACCTGTTTATTTTTGTGTTTTTGGCAAAAGTCTACTTCCTTCCTGTTTCTAAGAAAGCAGACTCAAAGAAAGAAGGGACTTCTCTTAGCTGTTCAAACCTCAGGCAGTGCTTCCTTTAGCAGTTTAGGAGTTTCACTGAAAGAAATGCCATTGCTTGGGAGCTGGGTTCAAATCCTAATTCTGCCACTTGGGAAATTTACATAATCATTCTGAATCTCAGTATCTTCCTCCCCAGGGAAAGATGATAATAATGACAGCATCTTGCTCATAGAGTTAAGTGAAATACAGGTAAAGTGCAATACTTTGTCTGACACAGAGTAAACACTTAATCAGTATCAGCCTTCACGGTTACCTGTGAGCCAGGTCCCCAAGAAGCAGTGTTAGCAGATGGGGATACAATTCTTAGATCCAAAAGGACAGCATCCCTTGGAATTGGCTAAGTATGTCCAGGGATCAAGGCTCTGCTGATTTTTTCTCCACTCCCCTCCCACCTACTCAACCCTAAAACTCCACTAGAGATGACTCAGCATTCACTTTAGCTCCCAATCCGTTCTAGGGGGATAAGGGAAGCCATTTTTAAATAGTGTGGCTGAGATATAAACATTTAAAGAAATGTTGGACTTGGTTCAAACTTATTTTCATAAATTCCTGGAAATTTCTGTTTGAAATGGCCTGAGATGATCTAGTCCAATCTATTGATTTACAGTGATTTACAGGCAAAGAAACTAAGGCAATAGCGTTTTTAAAACTTGCGTAGGGTCCATGGCTACTTAGAGTTACAGCCATGCCTGGAAACCAGGCATACTGTCTCCCTGCAGTTCCCTGTTATTGATCATACTGCAATGTAATACCCTGGTTATTTTGTTCTTTTCCCCATAAGTATAAGCTCCCACTTAGAACCTCTGCTTTTTCATGAGGAAGCTGAGGGTTAAAGAGGTTAAGCCACTTGTCCAAGGTCACCCACCTTGTAAGTGAAGGTATGTGAATTAAAACAAGAGTTGTTCCAACTCAAAAGCCTGTGCTTTTTACTCTGTTCGCCTGTATTCCAGTTTCCTTACTAAAGAAAGAATGGAGCCAGGCACAGCGGCTCATGCCTATAATCCCAGGCATGGATTTGGAGGCCAAGGTGGGTGGGTTGCTTGAGTCCAGGAGTTCGAGACTAGCCTGGGCAACATAGAAAGCCCCTGTTTCTAAAAAAGAATTTTAAAATTAGCCAGTTGTGGTGATGTGTACCTGTAGTCCCAGCCACTCGGGAAGCTGAGGCTGGAGAGCTGCTTGAATCCAGGAGGTCAAGAGTGCAGTGAGCCCTGATTATGCCACTGCCCTCCAGCCTGGGTGACAGAGTGAGATCCTGTCTTTAAAAAAAAGAGAGAGAGAGAGAGAAGAATGTGTATCAATGGAGGCAGCATGGTGGAGTAAAACTGGAAGTGAGATGGGCTCTCATGCTGACCTACTGTGCGAACTTGGACCACTCACAACCTTGTCTTCAGTCTGTCTGGTGCAATATGGCAGCACCTAGTGCCGTGAACCTTGATTGTCATCAATTCATAGTTGAAAGTGTTGAATAAGAAAAGCACTTATTTCTTGCACCATGAAGCCATGTCCTTCACTTCTCCTTGCTTTCTCTCTCATAGGAAACCTTGGTGGAGAGTCCAGCATAGGCCCAGAATCTTGCAATCCACATCCAGGTGAGACGTGTCCTCAGGTCAAACCTAAGAGATGCCCTCTGTTTTCACAGCTTCAGCAGGGATCACCGATTCTATCTAGTGTGAATGCACTGTTTGTTTTCCTTCTTCTCTTTCTGTTTGCCATTGGAAAAGTCCATTAGTGCTGAGTGACATGACTAAACAGTAAAGGAGAGAACAGTTGATGTGTTAATAACTCTTAGGTAAATACCATTTGTTATTGTCACCGCTGAGGCTTTCAGAGAGATGGCACCATTCCTGGTCCTGGACTGTCCTCTTGTTGGCTCTGTCTTTCAGCAACCTGGAAAGACAGGTTTGGAGGGGGAAGGAGTCTGAAAGGGATTGGTGAGCAAGAGGAAGGAAGGGTATGGGAAAGGAACAGGGACTCTGAAAGAGACACAGAGAGCAAGAGAGAGAAGGGCAGGCAGACAAACAAACATACAACACATAAACACACACACATACATACACACACATACACACAGTGAAGCAGAGGAGAGAAGACAGAAGTGATGATTAATGGGATCTTTTACCAGATTCCAGGAACACTCTGTGTCCCTTCCTCAGAAGTGCTGGGACTTTTGCATCCATCATTTCTTAACAGCGCTGACATGGTCCCTCTGGTTCCATACATCGGCCCTTCCACCAATGTCTAGGATGTGCAGTTCTTCCTGCCTGACTTGGCTGTGGCCCAGAGGGAAGATGATGTTGGCTGGATTTGAGGAATCAGCACAAGAAAGTTGCGTGGTATCACCATGGAGTCCAGGAGGAAAAAGGAGCTTCCCTGAAGATGTCTCTGCTTTGAGGATGGAAGAGCCCTGTGAATATGGGGGGACCATGGCCAAGAAGATTCACATTGGGTGGGATTTTTGAAGAGGAAAGTGGGAAGACTGGTTTCCCCTTCTAGCCAAGAGCCTGGGTGACCTTGAGTTTGCTCTTTAAGCTCTCTAAACTCTTATGAGAAGAGTTTGTACCAAACAATCTTCCAGCTCTGGGGCTATGATTTTAAGGCAGATCAGATATCAAATCCTCTTTGAATCTTAGTCCTTACCCAGGGACGGTCAGTTATGCCCTTTAACACAGGGTAAAATGACTTGAAGACACCATGTTGACTAGTTATCATTGTATTCCCATGCTAGACACTCTAAATATTAATACCTCTCTTTGGGTCATCATAAATTCAAAAATAAGTTTCTTACTTTGTTTAGTGCTTAATTATTTTCTTAATGCTTTCAAAGGAAGACAATAGAACATTATGTTTAAGACCTAAATTCCGTTTTCAGCCAGGCAGAGATTCAAATAGCAGCTCTTCCACATCAGCAGAATGAACTCAGGTACAATTCTTCACCTCTCTGAACCTCAATTTCCCAAACTTGTCTCGTGAGGTTAGAGTGAGGGTTACAAGAAAAAATAAAATCAAAGTGCTTTGCACAATGCCTGCACATATAAACCCTTTAAAATTATTAAATGCGCCGGGTGTGGTAGCTCACACCTGTAATCCCAGCACTTTGGGAAGCTGAGGGGGGGCGGATCACCTGAGGTTGAGAGTTTGAGACCAGCCTGACCAACGTGGAGAAACCTCGTCTCTACTAAAAAAAAAAAAAAAAAAATACAAAATTAGCCAGGCATGGTGGTGCATGCCTGTAATCCCAGCTACTCAGGGGACTTAGGCAGGAAAATCGCTCAAACCCAGGAGGCGGAGGTTGTGGTGAGCTGAGATTGCACCATTGCACTCCAGCCTGAGCAACAAGAACGAAACTCCATCTCAAAAAAAAAAAAAAATTATGAAATGAACAGGGGCTAGAATCTGTTTGCTTGATTCCCACAACACTGAGAAGAAGGTATGTCCCCATTTCATAGAAGAAGAAACTAAGAAATGGAGAAATGACAGGTTCATAGTCTCCAGCCAGTTAGAGTTGAAGTCAGGACCAGGAAGAAAACAGTCTGTACCTCCCTTATATCATTATGAAGTTTCTTGAGGCTGACCTTTCAAGAGGCTAAACTTTGAGGCAAAGAATGGGGAGAAAGAAGGGGGCTGAGGATTTAATCTTGGGGAACACAGACAGAAGAATGGGAAGAGAAGGAACTGAAGAACGAATACTCAGGAAAGCAGAGGGCAAGAATTTCATTGGTGCGGAAAACAAGGGCTTAGATTATTTTCCAAAATTAAAGGGGGTAGGGTGTCACCAGTGTCAAAAATCATAAAGTCAAAAGAAAGGCCTTGGAATTTGAAAATGAGCAGGTCCTTTATTTATTTATTTATTCTACAAATATTTATGGGGTCAGGGGGACATGTCAGGCACATTGTCGCTCTAGGAACACATTGGCCAACATGGAAGTTTCTGGCTCCTGCTCTCCAAGAGCTTATGTTCTAGCAGGGACAAGAAATACTATAAAAGTAATGAATTTTGGGGGGTGGGAGACCAGAGTTTTATTATTACTCAAATCAGGTTCCCCAAGCATTCGGGGAGCAGAGTTTTTAAGGATTACTTGGTGGGTGGAGGGAAGCCAGTGAGCCAGGAATGCTGATTGGTCAGAGATAAAATCATAAGGACTTGGTAAACTAATGAATTTTAAAAAATAATTTCAGATACTGTAAGTTCTGTGAAGATTAAATGTGGACAATATAATAGGAAGCAACGCGAGGTAGGTGGGCAGCTAAAGCAAGTACAATCAGGAAAGCAACGTTTTGAACTGAGACTGCATGACTAAAAGGAACCAGCCACATGAAGATCGAAAGTGCGTTGTCAGTATAGGGAGCAGCTATAGGAAAGTTCCTGAGGCAGGAACGAGTTTGACTGTGACCTCCAGTAGGGCATTGTCAGTGACTTGATGTGAACAGAGGCCAGATCATGATAGTAATGAAGGAGAATTGATTTATAAGGAAAGAGCACCTAAGGGCAGATGACTTACGCAAGAAGTTGTTCTTGAAAAGAAGGAAGAAAGTGGTATTAGTGCCATTTATAGCGGAGTGGGCAGTGGCAACCATTTCTATTTGGGGACCTTTCATTTCCCTTCCCATTTTGGTCATCTCCCCTTAATGCCAATATTATCCACCAAAAAGCCACATCCTTGGAACATTCATATTAATGACTGTAGGGTATTTTTGGGGTTTGGAGATAAGAATAATCAAATCCTCCCACACCAAGGCTCCACTGACAACATCAAACCTGTTTGTACTGGCAGATACTGTCATCACTCCAGCAAACACAGTTATTTGCTTTGGATCTTTATTTTTTGTTCTCTACAATTCAGGGTCACCTTTGGTTTCTAAGGCTCCCAGGAATCTTATTTCACTGTTGGTTAGCTTTGATCACTATCCTTTCCACCCTTACCCGACCCTCCCAGGTCAGATTTTAGAGCAGTACTATCCTATGGAATTTTCTCTGATGATGGAAATGTTCTGTACTCCACTGTCCAATAAAGTAACCATTAGCCATATGCGACTATTCGGCACTTGAAAAGTGGATAGTGTGATTAGAAACTTAAATTTTAATTTATATAATTGTAAGTAATTTAAACTTAAATTGTCACCTGGGGCTACAGCCTATAGTTTTGAGTAGATAATTCTAATGAGTTAAAATTGAGGAGGGTTCATAGTTTTCAAAGAGTCACTTTGCAAGATCTTTGTGATTACTGAGAAATGCATCAATGCAAATAAATAATGCCCAGGTCAGTAAGTGAGGGATTTCTTCTCAAGGAGGAAAAAATGGAATATATTCAAAGCTGGCCAAGTTTGATGTGCAGAAATATTATCAGAAAACTTATTTGGCCCAAACATGAAAAATATTGCCTCTTCTGAGAAGTAATTTTTAAAGATTAGGAGTGTCCTAAGGGGTGCTGGTTTCATGAGGTCTCCTTTGATGAAAGGTGTCCATCGTCAAATAGGCTTAGGGAAGTGGGCACACTTTTTCCCTCTCTTGTAGATTCACAATGCACATTATCATAGTAAAAACTCTGAGAAGTCTTACAGTAACTAGCTCTGTTTAACTATAGAAACCTCTATGTGTGTGCATGTGTGTGCATGTGCATGTGTGTGTGTGTGTGTGTAAAACACTAGCATCCTGAGAAACTAGAGAAATATTACTGGTAGAACATGGACTTGCGTTGGGGGTGGTAGGGAGGAAAGAGGGACGTGTGTAAACAATGCCAGATCTACCCCTTATTACCAGCTGTGTGACCTTCAGAAAGTCACTTAACTTTTCTGATCTTCATTTCCCTCATATGAAAATTGGAGATAATATCTATAAATCCAGGCTTATATGAGAAATGAATATAATAATATACATAAATAGCATTATCATAATTCCTGGGACAAGTTAATCTTCCCAGAGTAGTTAGCTATTATTAATTTCTGATCATTTATGAAATTATGTGACTAAATAGCTGAGGCTTTCTGGACCCAGGGAGAAACGTGCTATGAACTACTGGAGCTCACTTACTGCCTGGTGACATTTTTAAGTATTGTATTGGAGACCTGGATATAAGGGTCATCTTTTCTACCTTTCTTTATATCCAGCATTGAAAGCCTTCCTGCAATCCATTCTCAAAACAACAGCCAGAAGAATCCTTTTAAACCAGAAGTTGGATCATGTCACTCCTCTAGTATCTCCATCACACGCATGCAAAGGAAAAACTAGAGCCTTCGTAATGGCCTCTATGTGATCTGGCCCACCAGTACCTCTGTTTCACCATTTCTTAACTATTGCCGGTCTACTCTGGCAAACAGACCTCCTCACTGTTCCCTGGGCATGATAAGGAACACACCCACCTTAGGACCCTCTCACATCACTTCAGTATGGAGCACTCCCCCAGTTATCTGTATATCTGTGTGGCTCCTTCCTTTAGATCCTTCAGTTCTTTACTGAAATGTTTCCTTCTTAACACTGCCTAAATTTACAGCATGCCCTTATTGTATTAAGTGCTCTAGCAGTCTCTGTTCCTCTATATTTCTTTACTACACATCCAATATTCTATGCTTTATTTATTTGTGTTTTTT
This sequence comes from Pan troglodytes, assembly GCF_028858775.2. Taxonomy (NCBI): domain Eukaryota; kingdom Metazoa; phylum Chordata; class Mammalia; order Primates; family Hominidae; genus Pan; species Pan troglodytes. The sequence goes on along the minus strand of NC_072407.2, from coordinate 38,672,554 downwards.
CTTGACTGTTTCTACTCAATACAACATAAATTTTATGAGAGCAGAGATTTTTGTCTCTTTCATCCTCTGCTATAATTTGGTGCCTAGAACAATATCTGGCACGAAGTAGATGCTTGATAAATGCTTTTTGAGTAAAGTAACGCAGAAGCTGTATGTGTTCTGTTGCTAGAGGCTAAGTGCATTTTCTCTAAGCCCAGCATTGAATGGCTTATTGAAGAATGAAACACGCATTTCCAGGCTGGTCTCTGTGGTTTTTATTAGTGTTTCCTGGGACCCATCAAACAAATAAACATATTTTGAAAAATATAATTCTTTGATAAAACAGGAATAGCAGGAATAGTTTGAATTTAACATAGCTTAAAGGGAAAGATTTCTGATTTTTTTTAAATAGTAGCAATAGAGTTGTTTCCCACAAATTGTCAACCCAGGAGCCAGATGGAAAGAAAAACAAGAATTATGCAGATAACTACAGAAAGATTAATCCCAATTTAGTTAAACTTGTGAAGGCTTGTACATATCAGAGGTTCATAAGACACAGTCTCAACAGGAGTTTTTTTTAATAAATGCTCTATCTCTAGTTCCAGAAACTGAATTCCAAGAAGCTACACTGAGGATAATTCAGCTCTGATATTGTGATTACTGTGATGTTCTTTCATTCATACAGTAAGTATCTGCCCAATACGTAACTACCGAGATCTATTGCTTCCTACATAATTAGACAAGCTCCTCACACATATGGGCCCATGCCGTGCACATAGTAGGCACTCAACAAATGTTTGCTTAACTACAGAAGAATAATATAATTGCCTTCCTTCTTAACTGTTTTACCTTTTTCTATACTTGATATATTTGAAAAACAACATGCTTGCAAAACTAAAATCTAACATGCATTACTAACTTTATCAAAAGATCCCTCAGTATTTTTCAAAAAGGAAAAAAATAATAAAAACCAATCCCCCAAATACTAAAACTTAGAACTGCTTTACACTTAAATAGCAATTTACATCATATTAACATATTCATAATCTTCATTGGTTAAAACAGGTCAAAGGTTTATTACTGGCTTCTCATACCAGATAAGTCTCACAGTTCCCAATAAGGCAACAGAATCCTCATCCAACATGTATTGACTTGTGGAACCCAACGGCCTGTTTTGGTTTCATTTCAGCGCAAGTAGAAGGCAAAATAAAGAGTCTCACAGTAAAATGTTCATAGTAGATAATATGTCCTTGAAGGTTGTGCTGTTGTGCTCTTATTCCACTGAAGAAATGATTCACATCCCAATTATAGATATGGTCTCCCAATCAGAGGAGTCTTTTAGAAGACATTCATTCATTCATTGAACAAATATGTGTTGTGTACTTGTCCCATGCTAGGTAACAGGAAAATAATAGTGATTGATAAGACATAGTCCCTGTCCTCAAAGAGCTAACAGTCTAGCAAGGCAGGAACTTTGAGAAAAGACCAATGTGTTCAAAGGAAAACTCATAACCTGGGTCTCCCTTCTCAGATGGCACATTCAAGAAACTGTTGCTTATGCCCCTGGGAGCCAGAGCCTTGCTTAAGTCTTACCAAGTCAAATATCTATCAGCCTCAGATGATTTGAGCCTGGTAAAGTCTTAGCAATAGATTTGCTGCCTCATGTTCCCATGAAAACCTAATAAGAGAGAGCCCTTTCAACTCAGGCATACGGGGGGTTTAAGGATAACATGTTTAGTGACCATGTGGACGTTCAGCACAGGTGAGCTTCTCAAGTGAGAGTCATGTGTCCCCAAAAGAAAGGAGGGCTTATCCATAAGACTTTGCTCTCCCTTTCAACACTGTGGTGGGAAGTACTCTGTTACCACCCCAAGTTGGCATAGCTCGATTACTTTAAGTTGTCCAAGTCACGAACAGCACATAGAAAATGCAGCAAACTCAAGTCAAGACAATAGAGAGATATGCTGAGAACTTAATACTCAAGCCTTAATCAGGCACCAGATGCCAAGAAACCTTCACTCTCAACAAACAACACAATCCACTAATTATCTGTAGAATTGTTGTAGTTGGTACTCTTCACAATCACTTACTCCTTAGCAAAGATTGCTCTTGAATGGAAAGGTTGCAGAAAGAGCCAAAGCCAATTTGGAAGAAGTGAGAAACTTACAGGTTTGAGGAACGGTGAACTCAGAGAAGGATCTAGCCTCCTTAGATGATGAACAGGCAAAGTCAGAGAAGGAATCACAGTGAGAGAATTGGCAGATGCCCCTAATAAAATCACACAACTCAGACACACACACAGACACACAAATATTCATGCGTTATACCCATTCAAGTAACTGGATATTTAATTCATTCTATGCAATGAACAGTCAAACGCTGGGAAGGCCCCATAGTTCTTTGGCCTTGCTTGTAAAGCAACATATGTCTTTTCTGCAGGAATGTCTGAGTTGCACAATCAAGATCTTCGCTGTTCATTGTTCTTTTTCTCAGCTCTTTCAGTAACTGTTACTTGACAACACTAAGTTAAACCTTTACAGAGGTGACCAAGCCAGGCAGAAATAAAAATGGATTTGGTTGCACCTTCAGAAAGTTATTCATGTGTGCTCCAAGATCACTACCTAGAATGGTTCTCATTGTAATTAGGACAAATTTTTAATTCTTCTTACTTCTAGCCTCATGAATATATTACAAACACTTTGAAACCTTTGAATATGAATTGCTCACCTCTACCAGGTAAGACACTGTGGTAGGTGCTCTATTAGTTGATGAAGAGCACTCCTTCTTATGGATACATGTCTTCATTTGCATATTATTGCTGGAGAAAGAGAGGTAGAATAGAGGAGCAAGCCAAGGACATGAGAGAGCCAAAAAGAAAAGCTGCAAAAGGGATGAGAACATTCAAATCCATTTTCAAAGTGTCTACTTATTCCTGTGCTTCCCAGATTGCATGGCTCAATGGTAAGTCTCCAGGACCCCCAGAACAATTCCTCTATTGAAGAAGAAGCTTTTAACTCCTTGGTGACAATTGTGCCTGAGCTGAGTTTTCTGTTTATTTTTTTCATCCTTTCTTTCTTTTCTTAAAAGACAAAACAAAACAAAACAAAATTCCTCTGAGTACAAATCTAGGCAATAAACCGTTCACCTGGGATCAGTTCAGATGAGACAGTAAACAGATAATCCAAAAGACAAAAAATTATAAGAATTAATACCTGCAAAGAGGATTTTCCCTGGAAATTCTTTTCTTGGTGTTTCCTTCTACAATATAATTTTAATTCTGCTTTGTAATTCCAGTGAAAATGTCTTCTATTGTAGTTCCTGCTACATTACTATGCTTACTTTATCTGACATTGGCTCTCATCTGGGGTTCTGAAAAGAAGCTCCTGTAGCTATTTCAACTTATTGTCCCTAACATTTAAAACATAAAGATAGGTTGAGGTTGAAGTCTTGCTTTTGCTTCACTCTAAGGAGCTAAAAGACCTTACATATCTTTTTCTTCTGAGAATAAACCACCATCCTCATATTGACTAGCTAAACTGGTGGTTCTCAATCAAGGGCAAATTTGCTACCCCCAGGGAACATTTGGTGATGTCTAGAGACATTTTGCGTTATCACAGCTGGGGGGTTTCTGGTGTCAAGTGGTTAGAGACCATGAGTGGATACTGCTGAACATCTTACAATGCACAGGAAAGCCCTCACCACAAAGAACACTCCGGCCAAAAATGTCAATTGTGCAGATTGAGAAACGTTGGACTATAGGGATACAAGAGCAAACTCTTCAGCCATTTCCACACCACCGTCTCCTTTTTCCAACTTATTTTTAAGCACTTGGAGCAAAAAAGAACCAAGCTGGGTTCTCTCTTAAATAGCTAGAAGTGAGCAGACAGGGCAATTAAAGTATTTCACCAACCATCCAAAGGGGAGAAAGGAAGACAGCGCTGGCATCAGATAAACCATTCCTGAATGAGTATAAAGACCCCACCATTATTCTTCTTGCTGATTTAAGCATTCCAAGTCATGTGATTATGCAGAGATTATAGCCAACCTTGGGTTTTGGAAGTCCCAATTCTCCACTCACTGGATCCTAAGGCTCAGGTTAAACTTCCCGGCATCCATCCACTTTGTCCTAACCATCTGAGACCCTGGAATTCAACTCAGCAACAATGTTCACCTCCCTTGACGAAGCCGTATGGATGCTTATGTGTGGAGGATGCATCACCTTTTTCTAAATCATGTCACATACAAAACATTTAATGCCCTCTGATTTTTTTTTTCTTTCTCTTAGCAAGAAGCACAAGGCTACAAATCCTGTTACTCTTGCAGTGAAAAAGAATTCACAATAGAGGTGAAAAAAAATCACAACCACATACAGCATCATATTTCACAGAAAACTGTGTACGTTTTTTCCCCATATAGGACATACTTCAAAGTAACAAAATAATTTTTTTAATCGACTGTAGTGTTTCTTCTTCCCGTTAGAAGTAGTTTCTTTTTCCCCTCATGGTACATAAATATCAGAGAAAAGTAGTCTTTGAAATATTTACGTCCAGGAGTTCTTTGTTTCTGATTATTTGGTGTGTGTTTTGGTTTGTGTCCAAAGTATTGGCAGCTTCAGTTTTCATTTTCTCTCCATCCTCGGGCATTCTTCCCAAATTTATATACCAGTCTTCGTCCATCCACACGCTCCAGAATTTCTCTTTTGTAGTAATATCTGTAACAAAGGAGATTGCATAAGGTGACTGATCAGATGAAGGTGGCTAGGTAAATAATGGGTCGTACAGCCTTATTGTTTTCAGAGACATGAAACTCCTCACCTCATAGCTCGGCTGAGCTTTTCATAGGTCATGCTGCTGTTGTTCTTCTTTTTACCCCATAGCTGAGCCACTGCCTCTGATTTCAAGAACCTGAAGACGCCCTCAGATCGGTCTTCCCATTTTATTAATCCTGGGTTCTTGTCTGGGTTCAAGAGGATGTCGCGGATGAATTCCCATAAGTGAGTCCCTCTCGGGTCTGATGAAAAGCAGAAAGGCAGGTTATTAATGATCTAAGTCACAGCAAAGATAGGGCAGAGAGCATTGAGTTAGGTCATCTTCCTGCAAGTAGGAGATACTCATTTCTCCCCTACTTGTCAGGGAAGATGGATCACAGAATCACCAGATGTTGGACATTAAAAAGGTATTTAAGAATAAACTAGCACAATATTTTATTTTACAAATCAGGAAACCGAGGCACAGAGAACTTAAGTGACTTGATCAGGATCACACAGCTAACTAGTGACATAGCCAAGACTAAGCAATAGGTCTTAGGTCTCCTAAGCCAGGGGGAAGTTTCTTCTAGTTATTATTCACAAATTGCTTGGGGTTCACTTCAACCTGTTACTTCCCCAGAGAGCAACTCTCAACCACTTTTATCTAGTACCTCAACCAATTAAATTGCTTTGACCCAGCAACTGTGTTTCAGCCAAATGCAAATCAGTAAGGGTCTAGAATGTTTACTCCCAGAATAGATGAGGGTGGTAGGGAAAGGGGTGGTCACGCAGGGACTGGAGGACCCAATTTGAAAATGAAGCCACTACTGCAATAAGATTATCGACCAAATTCAACTTTACTCCCACTGAATTTTTGATGCCCCACCCCCACCCCACCCACCTTCCGAGGGGTTGCATTAATATGGTTTTGTGGGATTATGTGAAAGAGCAGATAAAGACATTCTAATTCCTCATAATTTCTGGATTATACCTTTTTTTTTTTTTTTTTTTTTTGAGACAGGGTATCACTCTGTGGCCCAAGCTGGAGTACAGTGGTGCAATTACAGTTCATTACAGCCTAGACCTCCCTGGCTCAAGCAATCCTCCTGCCTCAGTCTCCCAAGTAGATGGGACTACAGGCACGTGCCACCATGCCCAGCTAATTTTTGTATTTTTTGTAGAGATGGGGTCTCGTCATGTTTCCCAAGCTGGTCTTGAACTCCTGAGCTCAAGTGATCCACCCACCTCAGTCTCCCAAAGTGCTAGGATTACAGGCCTAGATTATACCATCTTGATTTCTTTCTGTGTTCCACCCACAATTCCATGTCTCTGATATTTCGTATATGTTCATAAGATTTTATTACTGAAGGAGACCCAACTCCCAAAGAGCAGTGTTGAATCTTAAGAAAAAACAGTCATTTCTTGAAATGGTAACTCCACAAAGGTAGGAGGCCAACATTTAGCAAAAGAAAGGATAATACATCTCAGCTGTTTCTTCTTATCTCACTCCTCTTCCCACCCTTTTCTTCTGGGAGAGATGGAAATTGCTAACCCCATGCCTGCAAGCAGTTCTTAGGCACTGGGTGTCTCAGTTTTAGAGCACATATGACAGAACAAGGAGGAAATGTCCAGTGGGGCTCCACTTTGAGAAACAGCTGCAGAGGGGGCTTACTTTGCTAGCAAGTGATGCCTCTATTTTCTCACTCCACCCTGTTTGGGATGAAGACATGAAGGCAGCAGACAGAGGCAATATTTGCCAAAAAACTAGTGGCCTCCAGATGTGCCCGATGTGATGGGAAGGACCAAAGGCCATCTGAAAGCCGGCCAACTTACTGTGCTTTTTGGTGTGGCACTTGGCAGGGGGGTCTTGCTCCTTTTTCATATCAGGTGACTCTGCTAAGGAGAAAAATGAGAGCCGTTTAATTGACCTATTTCCTATAATTCTCTTTTTCATTCATGCATCCACTCATTTAAACAATATTTACTGAGCACCTACTGCATGCCTGGCACCTTTGAGTATGTGCTAGTGAACCAAACAAAACAGAGATGATAAATGCTATGGAGAAAAATGATGCAGGTTAAGAAATGGAGATAGATGTATGGACTTGGGAATAATTTGCAATTTGATACAAGGTGGTCATAGGAGACCTCTCTGATTCCACGACCTAAAGGATATGAGGGAAAAGGTCATGCGGAGAGCTTGTGCAACAGCCTTCCGTGTGTAACATAGAAGTGCAAAGGCCCTGAGGTTGATGTGTGTTTGGTATATGCATGCTGTAAGAGGCAGAGAGGGAGGAGCTGAGGTTCTGATCATTAATCCTTTATGGGACTTTTAAGGACATGACTCTGAGAAAGATGGAAGCCATTGAAAGATTTATTTTAGATCATTGAAAAATTTGTGGTTTTTTTTTTTTGCATAATAGAAAAATGTAAACATTTATAACAAAGGAAGATGACTTTTAAGCCAGAGGAGTGCCCTTTTTTGGCATGCAAAGTTACATTTTAATCAGCCTAACAAAGGGGCCATTGAGTGGCCCAAGCTCAATACAGAGGGCCACAGTGGACTATGGAAACACAGATTAGTTTAACAAATGACTCATTATGGCAACCTCTGCGACTATTACCAAAGAGGAGATGATGGAGGCGGACCTGGGAAATAAAAATTCTTCTCAGAAAGAAAACTAAATGATCTAGCCGTGTGTGTGTGAGTGTGAGTGTGTGTGTGTGTGTGTATGTGTGTGTGTGTGTATTGGGAGGACCAAAGTAGATCTTACAAAGACTCTCACACTCAAAAATCAGCCAATTTTAATACAAAGTAGTCCCTAAATACAAGCCAATTATTTTAAGAAATTGGGCCAGTAAAACTGATCTCTTCCATGTGCCCTTCCTAAACTAGGGTCCACCGACCCAGTGTGGCCTTCAAGGGCCCCTGGACTGACTGAAACCATATATGAAGGGAGAGGGCTCACAGCATCCATTCAATTATCAAGAGAAGCCTATTATTCAAAAAAGCTATGAACTGCCAGCCATTAGCTCCTAATTAAATTGGTTAAGAAAAAAAAGCTACTGTTTATTGAGCACTTACTATGTACCAGGCACTGTACTAAGCACTTTAAATGAATCACTTTATTTAATTCACACAATAACTCTATGACGCAGGTACTAATATGATCCACAGTTTTCAGCTGTGGAGGATCTGAGAAACAGAGGGGTCAAATGACTTGGCTAGAGTCACACAGCTGGAATGTGGAGCCAGGATATGAACACAAACAGTTTGAATCCAGAAGCTTTACTCATAACCACGATTCTATGTCATTTCCAGAAATGGTGGCCGGCACATAATCTCCCTTTGCACATAACAGATTTCACACAAGCCTTTCTTGCCAAGAATCAGGTTCACTTCTGTAATGCTCTTGTTAGTAGAAAAGATAATTTCAATGTGACAATTCTATATTTCCCAATGTTCATGGGCCCTTTCAACCATCTTATCACCCAGCTAATCAAGACTCAGTGTTCCCAGCAATTTCTCGAAACGTCATGGCAGGATGGAGAGAGGGACTTAATAAGACCTCAGTAAACAAGAAACCTCTCATCCTGGTTAAGAATTTCTCTCCTGGCATTGTCACTAGCAGGGCCTGCACCTGACTTGGGTTTCTCTGAAATCCGAGAGGACAAATTCACAGGAAATGCAAGGAGACTTCACTCTCCCTCCCTGTAGGTTGCAGGGTGAGGTTGCAACATCCCATCAGGATGTGACAATATTGCGACAGGTCTGGCATCCACCCCGGTTTCCAAGTGATACATCACTCTGACAGGGCCACGTTGTACTGCAGACAAAGAGTGGCATTTACCCAGCAGGCCACAAGCAAAGCTCATTTTCAAATGACATCCAGGAGGGATGCAGGGCCATTATTTCAGAGCCAGGAGTTGAATTCAGAAAAATACAAGAGTCTCTCAGTATATTGGCCTCAATTATTGTTTGTGGGTTCCTAGTTGATCTAGAATCAGTTACTTCAGAGTTCAGGTGCCTTTGTGAATAAGACGAAAACCTTGGACCCTCTCCTCAGAAAAAAATGCACATATATGTACACATGAAATTTTGTCAACAATTTCAGGGGGCTGTGGCCCATGCAGCAGTCCATGGACTCTAAAACCTCTACACTAGATAAACCATGAGGAAATATTCTTTGAGTTGTCAGCCGTTTACCCAAGCTAGGCTCCACCCAGTTAGGAACGTTCTTTTTTTAATCCCCAAATAAAAATCTTTCCATCATCATAAAGGGGAATAAGCAGTCAAAGGCAAAAGAAGAACCTAATTTCTTCCAGACCTCTCTGCCTGTTGCGGTGTGCAGGGGTAAGCCATGGAATCACTGGCCTGCTTTACCACTGATATCTTTTGATCTTTAACCTCTCTTTAATATGTGTCCTCCTTCTGCCCTAGAATAAAAGTCAAGACCTTTGAAGTTAGCCATGTGGTTAAGTGATTCATTCTTATAAAATAATGGCTTGCCCTGGAGAAGTTGTCCAGCCTGGCTTTCTCTTGCTTGGCTCCCAGGCACTCCAAGCCAAGGTCCTATCCAGTCCAGGCAGGGGCAGCAACAAGCCACAGGTTTGTGATGCAAGTGAGAGAGCGTGACTTCAGCTAAGCTGCTTCGCAAGAAGCAAAGATTAGAAGCATTTGCATATGATTCAGCTGTGAGCCATTTCTTTACGGGATATACAAATTTCAGTGTTCTAATAGACCGTGCCACCCTAGCTTTAGGCTCAACAAGTCAGTGGATAAACACATCAAGCCCGAGCTGGCATGACAGGCTGGAGGACTGTCGAGCAGAACAGGACACTGGCAGCGGGCATTTTATGAAATGGGCAGATGACAGAGAAATCAAAACAAAGCCTATTTCCCCACCTGCGTTTATCACAGAGGGCATCAGTTTACGCTGGGCCTCGCCTTAGCTCAGCTGGTAACTAGCATTAAAACATAGAAAGATATTTCACTGCATTCAATTACATGTGAGCTCGAAATATAAAGACTCAGGCAAATGACCAAGGTTTTTCCGGGGGTTCTGGTTCCATGCAGTAGAGACTATAAACTATTCTGAAAGAAACTGACCCATATAAGGCTGTAATTAACTATCCTACTGAAGGGCTATTACCCCAATGAATACACCAACCCCAGAGACTACATTGATTCTTTAGGGCCTGGGTGATTGATCTCATTTTCCAGCCTGGGTTACAATCACAGGATAGAAATGGGGAGCTGCAGCAAACAAGGATCAGAAGGGTAAGAAGAGAAGATTCCTGAGCCCATCTTAAGAAGGACTATTGAAAAATACAATCGGTGGACTCAGGAGAGAGCGAGTTCCTTGCTACTGCAAATGCAAAAGCAGAAACTGGCCTCTAAGGCCCCTATTGATTTTGAGATTCTAGAAGGTGTAAGTCAAGATGTAGAAAAGAGGATGGCCCGGCTGTCAGGGCGGCAGAGCTGTAACTATGATGTTTTGGTTTCCCGGGTGCCTCAAGACCTACTAGCCCCTGAGGCTCAGGAAGTGGTTGGTTCAGCTTTATTCTTAGTTGGGATTTTTTGCCATAAGTCAAAGACCCAACTGGAAGGATGGAAGGATGGAAGGATGTGGGAGATGACACTGTAGGAAGTCGCAGAGGAACTTAGAGTGTGACTTGGGAGGTTTCCTCAGCCCTGAACCCCATGGTCTTGACTGAGTGGCAATGATTGCCACAGAAATTTTACCCCGGTTGGCTCAGTGCCCCCAGAATAGCAAATACACAGCCAAGCCTTGCCAGTGTTTGATCTATTCCCTAATTTTAACAAATACTTCAAGTGACACATAATGCTAAGGACTACTGGGGGAAGGAGAAGTCGAGAGCTATGCTGGCCTCAGCTCTTAACCTCAATTCCAGAAGCATTTACATTGGCTGCCAGCCCCATCTCATTTAAAGGGCTTGAACCAAACAAAACCTCAAACGAAAACCTTTCATTATTTCAGTTCTCAAAAGCAAAAACAAAAACAGAAAAAAAGAGGAAGGAAGGGTTGCAGACTAATTTCTTTCACAAAGACCCAATTAAATCCCATTTCTGAAGTTGCTCCAAATTTAATTCCAGGAGAGAGGCACTATCACTTGTGACTGATGTCTAAGTGCCATTTCATAGACCCAAAGAGATCCACAAGTTCGTACTCAGATCACGGGAAACCATAAGATCCTCTTTCAACCATTTCCCACACTGTACACGCCAATGCACCTATTTGTAGGTGGGGGTGGTAATCTGAAATCCCCTCTCCCAGACTCCCAACATCCCAAACTTCTCACCCAGTGTAACCTTGGTTAAGGAGCATGGATAGCCCCAGTTGCATCCAAGCTTAACCAAATGCAGCTAAAGTGAACGTAACTCATAAAATGCAGGTGCTCTGACTGATTAGAGAGCACTGATGAGTCATCGGAATTAGACTTAAAAACTGACAAAATAGTGTAACTGTGGGGATTCTGGAAGTTTCCAATGGCTACCCCTTCACCCAGAAACCATCACTACAGGTTCACGGACCTTTGAATTTCACTATGAGGTATTCTTTCTCTAAAGCCAAATGTAGTTTGTTGAAAATTAAATATAGCCTTATTTCCCATAAGTATACCCAAATATGAATAATTTTAGCAGCTACATTGCAAGAGTAAGTTTTCGTTGAAAATAAAGAAAAGCCTAAACAACTTTTATTGTCACAACAGAGTGACTAGTTTCGCAGGAGACCAACATTTTGCCTAGAGGATCCCTACGGGTCATCTTCGATGTACAAATATTGCCTCAAAAGCAAACCTCATCTCATGGTAACCCCATCCCTTTCCTAGCCCTTTAATTAGAAAGACTCCAGCAAGGCAGAAATGTAGAGTGTTGGTAATTCCCACTGATTCTCCCTAAGCATTAGGCATACCCAGCCTCAGATGTGATGACAGCTTACCAACAGGAAGGTGACTGGTGGTTGTCATGGAGATCTGAGCCCGGCAGAAAGTTTTGCTGTCCAACAAATCTGTGGCCATGAAAAGATAAAGGACATTTAGAGCACCCCCTCCCCCCACCTCACAATAGAACACTGTGGCTCTTAGACAAACTGAATAAGAATGTAAAGGGCCTTAAGTGTCAGGGAGTTAGTTACCTACTGTGCTACCATAGTTGGTGTCATATAAATAGTTCTCGTCTTTCCAGGTGTTCACGATGGAAGGCTCTACAAAAAATAGAGAAGGAGAATAGTCAGCGATCATTTTCCCCAGGGAGAAGAGGCTGCGTTTTCTAATTCATTGTTCATCAACAAAGTATGGGGGGTGAGGAGTGGTCCTCAGAGACAAGGGATATGATTCTGCTTCAGCTGCGTTACTTTATAATAATGTTGTCTAATTTTCCTTTCAGCATCCTCGGGGAAATGGCCTCATCCATGTGTTCTGCACCTATTGCATTTTTAGGGAAGTGAGAGAAGTTGCAAGAATGGGAACCTCTCCTAGACCAAGTGGTTCCTGGGAATTTTCCTAACCTGGCTTGGCTTTGTTCTGCATTCTACTGCATAATCACCAGAATATTTTTACCCTAGAGTGTGGTGGGGGGAAGGCCTTGTTAGGGATAAATTTATTTAAATGTATAATAAATAATTAATGAGGCCTTGGGGGGTTAATGATATTTCTTTCAGGAAGAGTCTTGTCAATCTTATCACAGTTTCTTTGTTGCTGAAATCTAGAGATTTGTCATCCAAGTTGGGTGACAGCCCCCTCCCTCTAGGATTTTTCCAATTAGCTTAAAGGATGACATAAAATTCTCAAAACAAAACCAAGGAGAAGGGGTGGACTGTGTTACTAAATCAAACAAACACCTTTTAAGAGTGAAGCCCCACTTCCCCATCGCAGAAAAGAAGTGCTCTTGTACTCTGTCTCTCTCTCTCTCTTTCTTCTGTGTGCTGCGGTAAGCACCTCTCACTTTGACTGACTCTTCAGATTTCAGATTCAAAGGGAACTCCCCTCCACCTACCCCAAATGGAGCTCAACTCCCACACAACCCCCAGATCTGGGCTGGTCTCCAACAGAAGCATTTTGTTTCTTGGCTAGCCAAAAGCTGTAAGATCTCTCACCTCGTCCTCACCAGAAACTTCCTGCTTTCTCCTCACCGCAGACCTAGGTTACCCTCAGCTCCCCTCCTTGCTGGGTTCTGAGTTTTGGGCCGGGGTGTAAGCCACTGACTGAGTTTCATTTTGTTTTTATAGCACAAATGATACAAAACCTGACTTACTGGCTAAGTCCTCGTGTTTACGACATAGGGATTTAGCCGGTATTTTAGCTAATAGCTACATGTTTGGACACCCCAAGCCAAATCTCTTGGGGTTACACCCTCTCTCCTTGTTGGGTCACCTTGTACACCTGTTGTTGTCTCTGAAAACAAACTGAACCAAAGAGGTTTGGGGGTGTTGGCCCCTCTATGAGCTTCTTCTTCCCTCCGCCTAGGGTGGACCTTCTTCTCCACCCTTCCACTCAGCTTTTCTGAACTGGCAACACAAGAATGTCTGGATGGTCAAGAAGGAATTATCAAGTTATTTGGGACCTCTCCAGTATTACCCTGGCTCCTTCGGTGGGGCTATCTGACAGGTCAAGCAGGGGAGGGGGTGCCATCCTCCTGACCAAGTCCTGCATCCATCTCTAGGGCAAGGCCAGGCCTGTAAAGCACAGAACATCCAGATGGCCCATCCCCTGGCCTCTGAAGAGAAAGGCAGGGCTAGCAAAGCCTAATTCGCATGCTTAGCAGCTATTGCTTTTTTCTTTAATAATGGTAGGCCAGCCCACTTATGAAAGGGTAAATAACTGCATGGGCCAATTTTGGCCCCAAGTGACTCACAAATCACCTGCAGGTCAAATTCTGTCCTTGGTGACTGGGACACATCCTCAGGGAGGTCCGTGGAAAGCTTGGTTGGCCCACGTGGCTCCCAGGCTCCCAGGCATGAACATGGGGAGTGACTTAGGAGCAATAGTTGCTGCACGGTTTTATGATGGCTCATGGACTTTGGAGGACAGTCTCCAGGAGAGAGACTTAGGACAGGGGAAAGGAAACGAAAATGAATGTAGATGCTATGGGACTGTAGACTCTGCTCAGAGCCCAGCATTTTGTCCTTCATATAAAAACACACCTAAGGCAGGAGCTGGGTTGCAGGTACCTTTGTACATCTCTGCAGAAGCTCCCCGGGGCCCCTAAAAATTTGTTAACTATAACACCAAGTTAGTATATTCACCCTTTTTGTGAAACACACACCCATCAAGGGAGGAGGGAGAGAAGAGGAGACATTGCCCCTTCCTCTTCTCTTTCCAAACTTGGCCACTCCCCTGACAGTTTTTAAGGTGGGGAGGCCCACCATATATTCTGCTTTTCCTTGGCTACTGGCCTGAGGTCTGGATGATGCCACAACCAGGAGTAGGAGGCAGAGAAGTGTGGCTCCCCATAAGTCTATAAATTGGAAATAGGTGGCAGTCACTGGTCGCAAGGGCAAGAATGAGATTCATGGTGGGGGTGGCTCATCAGAGACAGCCAGGGAAAAGGCCTCCCTGTGTTTCCTGCAAAAACTTGCCCCCACATTCTCTCTTGCCCTCTCCCAACTGTCCTCCCTGGAGCTTTGCCAGGCTAGGTTGGCTCCCTTTGTCCACTACTACTCACCAGTTTGTTCAGTCTTGACAATGACATTGTGTGTGGACTGGAACAGGTCACTACTGCACTGGCCTGTGAAGGACAGATTGGGATAGTCAGAGAGGGCCCAGATGGAGCCAGAACTGGATGCTTAAATAAGGACAGAACTGGCATCTTTGCAGAGCTTCTGCCATCCTACTGCCTGGTCACCTATGTTTGTTTATGGGAGGTGGTTTCTCTGTCAGCCTCTACAAACTCAAGCCTGCAGTCTCTGACCCCAGAAAATTGGGAATCTAAGGCACTACCTTAGAAGCAATTATTTGATGTGGTATAGTAAAGGCATTCAGTATGGTGGAAATAGAACTTCAGAAGCCCAGTTTTTCAACTACTAGCTATGAGGAAGGTGTGTGCACTTTACCTTTCTGGGTCTCAGTTTCCCCATCTGTAACAAGATTAAACTAGATAAGGTCACTAGATGACTTCTAAGGTGCTTTCCCATACTAAGATATGATATGAAAATGAAAATGTAGGGAAAAACCTTTTTAACTAGCTTGATTCTTCTTTGATTTAAAATCTAATCAAAGCCATCATGATTACATCCAATCTGTGAGATATGTCTGGATAAAATGTGGTGACTCTTTCCTTATTTATGCCTCAGCACATGTACAAGCAGTACACATCACATGACCTTGTTTGCTTGCAACTCCTCTCCCATTATCATATATAAAAGCATATATATGTATGCTTATATATATATATATATTTGTAAATGCATATGAATCTAGTCTGTTTTCTTCCCCAGACAGATTCTAAACATCTCAAGAGCAGAAGCCATGCCTTTAACCTCTCTGACATTCAGTCTTCCCACCTGTAAAATGGGCACAATATTTACTTTGTCATAAAGTTATTAAATGAATTAATTCACTTACAGTGCCTAGTATAAGTAAATACTCAATAAATGTTAGTTAATAGAAAGTCTACACAAAGGCAAACAACAAAAGAGTGAGAAATCTGCCTGGACGTTAGGAACTCAGAGGCTACAGCAGCATGCGATGAGACCAAACAAGTCATGGGAAGTCAGAGACAGAAGGTCTAAGATGGCCACAGCACCTCCCAGGCCTCCCTGCCTCAGACCTCAATCAGGGCAAAGCTTTAAAGGAGTGGATTTAATTGGGGGGTGGAGGTAAATATTTTTAATTCTTCAAGTGTAAGTCTGATCTTTTTGAAGATCCCTGAGGGTTATTTATAGATCCTTGTTTGGTTTGATTCTAGTCAAAGAAAAAAGAGCAGCCACCAATGTGAGGTGGGTGGGAAGCAGGGCATGGCCAGGGAGCTGAATGACATCATCTAAAATGGCCACCGCAGCCACAAGCTCTGCTGCAAGGCCCCAGGTCCTCTTCAGTGTTGATGGCTGTTGCCAGGGTATGACTCTGGTTCACAGCCCTGGAGCTCATGCCGCCCAAGTCCCAGTTACTTGCCCAAACATGGGTTCTACCAAGACATAAATGCCTTTTCCAGTGCGGACAGGCCAACTCCCTGTTCTTAAATATTGCTACTTTTCAGGATGCCCATAGTTCTCAGAAGAGCTAGATTTTTACAGCCACTATCAGGGGAACCTTATGCCAGTGTCAAAACCATTCTGCAAGGTCAGTTGTCCACCCTACTAGGTCTTACATGTCAGTATAGGATATGTTCGTGTATGAATAATCTACCACTCAAGGACAACATCTGGAATGGTGGCCCATCCCTGTGCTAGGGGAAGCCTCAGAGAGACATCTGGGGCATTAGGGCAACAGAAATTCCAGAAACCACCACAGAAACATTCCCCATACACATATCTAGACCATATGTTCTAACCCTTTTTTTAAGTTACAGACGTTTTAAGAATCTGCTGAAGTATTGTGAGTTTTTTCCCCTCCCAAAACACAAACATAGTTCTAATTTCATATATCTTCTTACCACCCTTAGGACCCTATCTTAAGAACCTAGGTCTAGAAGGTTCTTTGTGTGTGTGTGTGTGTGTGGTTTTGTTTTGTTTTGTTTTTTGTTTTTTGTTTTTGTTTTTTTTGTAACCATGATGATCTTTTTAACAAGCAAGTGACTGGACTGTTTGCAAAGGAAAGAAAACATTTTCCAAGGATAGTAAGTATTCTACGAATTCCTAGCCAGCTTTTGTCTTCTTGAAAATTATCACCATAAGGAAAGAATTAAATTACACTGGCATTTATAAGGGATTAGGCACACCAGGTACCCTATGCTTCAATCCTGTCCTTTCATCTTCCTTCCATTTCCCTGTCTTGGGACATGGTAATTTGGAGGTGAGACCACTCTTTCTTGTCCCTGACAAAGAATCCTGTCATCTGCAGAATCTCTATTCTTCCAGCTGGCTCCTAGCAGGGTAGGGAGAGACACAGAAAGAGAGAGTCACCGTTCCACTTCAGATGCTGCAAGTTGCTGTAGAGGAGCTGCCCCGCCGTCCCTGCCGCCCGGGTGAACTCCTGCAAACTCATGCTGCAGAGGTGCTCGCCGTTGATGTCGAACTCTTGGAAAGGGATACAACTGGCATCCAGCTGGTTGGTGTCCAGGAGGTGCTGGAGCCACTCCCACACCTGGTACTTGGTCCAGTACTGAGGATGAATTTCATGCCACTGGCCTCCAAAAAACCCACTGGAAACTGCAAAACAGGAGGCAGCCTCATGAGTGACCCCTGGCTGTTCCTGGCCATAGTATCTGACACAGGGATGTACTGTTGGCTGCCAGATATCTCAGAGACACAACCACAGTCCGTGTATGTGCCAGCATGGGTGATGGAGCAGAAATGCATTTTCATGTCCTCCCTAGCCTGCTACCTACCCCTGGACACTGGATGAGGACAAGAGAGCTGAAGTGCTCAGAGCTCATCCCCCACCTCTCCCAAAGTAAAATATCATGAAAGCTAGAGCATTGCTATCATTTCAGCAATTTATTAGCTTATTGTCCATACCCAAATCATTCTCTTCCTCTTCTCTCTCACTCACTCTCTCTCATTTTTTCTCTCTTATATATACACACACACACACCACCAAACTCAGACCATTTTCAACTAAAAATAAGGCCTGAAATTAAGGTTCTTTTCTCTATGATGCCTTTGCTTTTCCTCAAAGTGGTCCAGATTATTGATCTGCTAACTGGACTGATATCCCACTGCCCCAGCCTAGTCATTATAGCTATCATGATGTCACTTCCCTACTCAGTTACCTTTAGTAGTCCTCATCACCCACTGAAATTAGGTATAAAGCTGCCTAGCTAGGCATTGAGGCTCTTCACTAACTCTTCTTCAAATAACCAATAACTTGTCTTTTCTCTGTGCTGTTCTTTCAGCTAAGCTTATGTTCTACCTCTCACTCCTGTTGAATTCCTACCCATCTTTCGAACTCTGACCACCCTGTAAAATCATCCCCAATCCCCCCAACTTGCTTCAAGGGCTCACTGTCCTCTTACCCTCCAGGAGACATGCTTGGTATTTCTAATGGCTTTGTCATGTTCTGCTTTTCTGTACAAGTCTCTAAGTGCCGTCTTATTCTCCTTTGTAAATTGTATGCTTGAGGTCACAGACTGTTTTACTTGTCTTTGTATCACCTAAAAAATGACCTCAGAGACTTTGTCATAGTAGATGCTCACCAAATATTTATTTAATGGAATGTATTTTTGAAGAAGAAATAAGGTAGGCATCTGAGGAGTTGGGAGGTACATTTAAAAGATGGTACATTCACAAGATGGTACATTCAGATACCAATGAAGAAGTGCAGTTCATTAAACTGGATAAATATTGCTGAACCTAATATGTGCTAACCATCTGTATATGTGACTCATGCTCACTTAAAAAAACATTCCATAGTCTGCCCGAAGTTCTGGGGCAATGGAAAAGACAAAGCCAGCATCTGAGGGCATGTAACAGGGCTGAGAGAGCTTACAGTTCCCTTGGAAATAGATATTGGGAAGGAACTCTCTTTCAGGAAGATGAGTGAAAGGGGCAAGGGGCAAAGACTATTGCATCCCACCAAGCTGAAGCAGGGGAAATCCAACAGAACGTGACACATGGATATTCCAACAAACTCAAGGGTGGACCAGTAGAAGAAAATGTAGTGCAAGAAAACTGTCTCTAACTTTTTCTTCAAGGTCACGCCAGATCAGTTCTTCTCAAACTTTAGTATGATCGTGAATCACCAGGGAATACTGTACAAATGCCGATTCTGATTCAACAGGTCTGGGGCAAGGCCTGAGTTTCTGCATTCCTAGCAAGCTTCCATGTGATGCTGATGTTGCTGGTCTATTGAATTACAAGTAGCTAAAGGCCTCAGAAAGGTTTAACTCCCATAATGCCCATGGTCCAGCCCACAACACCCTCAGAGGAGAGACTGAAGGGGAAATGTTTCTGACCCAATCCCTCTTCTTCCTCATTCATTCAGAATCCATCCATGGCTTCCACACCTCAGAAGCACTAAGAGCAGGAGGTCAAGTTTATCTAGCACACAGAGGTGACTGCCGTTAGTAATACCCACCACTCACAGTATGC
This sequence comes from Pan troglodytes, assembly GCF_028858775.2. Classification (NCBI taxonomy): domain Eukaryota; kingdom Metazoa; phylum Chordata; class Mammalia; order Primates; family Hominidae; genus Pan; species Pan troglodytes. The sequence continues at coordinate 38,653,615 of NC_072407.2, read as the reverse complement.
ACTTAGCTCCTCGTACCTCATGGCCAAACAAAGGCAGCCCCTGGCCCACAACGTGGGCTCTAAAGAGGAAGCCAATAGTCAGGAGTTGGGGGAGGAATGGAACAATCTAATCTAAAAATCTAATTATATGGAAATAGTCCCAAATACACAGACCTTGGGCTGGATCTTTCCATTTCCCCCAATTTTTGGTGCCTCACAAATAAAGCTGTTTAAGGATGGGATATATATTTTGTGGCTCCCCAAGTCTTTCATCTTTCTTTTTCTAAAATAATTGTGTTGCTATGACAGTACAGCTCTGGTTTTGACAACAAGAGGCACCAACTTTTAATAACCTAACAGCACATCTAGAATAATCTCATCTGCAAACTTGATACGGTCTAGATTAAAAGATAGTCCCTGCTAGTGTATCTTGTTCAAACTTGGGAGAATCAGGGATTTTTGTCTGAAGCTGACGGGAGATTCCGCATCAGACAGAGAACCCACCAAATTCCTGAAGTTTCAGGAGAAACAATAAAAATTCCTATGAGTTCACATCCTCTCTGCCATTCAACTGATCTCCTTTTCCTCTTCAGTCTCAATCAAGGCTGAGCTTTCTTTGAGGTCTCTGGAATTTAAGAAATAAAAGTGGCACCCCAGTTCTACTTCCTGCTGAACACATTTCCCCAGCTTTCTCCAGAGCAAGCAGGAGAAATGCTGCCTTCATCGAGAGGCCAGGGTCCTGGGGATGCCAAAGACTTCCAGTTTTATTTGGAATCCACTTTCTGGGTCCTCACAGGGTATTTGAGGCCCACAACAGAAAATGCAACTGCCCAGAAAGTGCAGCAGTTTGGGGGGACAGGTGACCAAGTAAGGGAAGCTCACCTGCTCACCCTTTCAACCATGTTTGACTAGGATTCCAAATTAAAAGAGGTGGAGCTCCACATGGATTAGCACTCGCTGCAGAATAACTCTCCCATTATCCTCCCACTTCTGCCTCCTCCCAAGCTCTGGTCACCAACAAACCATCTCCATATTTCAAAGCAAACTTGAACAGCAGAGCCTCTGGCAGGCAGATTAGCAGTGGGTGTGGATTGGGAAGAGGCCCAGAGCTCCCTAAACTCACTGCTGTTGGATGCATAGCTGAATGCCTAAACTGGAGAGCTCCAAATTGGGGTATGGGGTTCCCGATTCAGCAACAACTTGATTCAGAGATTCAACTTGATTCAGGGATTCAACTTGATTCAGGAAGCCACAGGCTTGATCACCAAACCCTCTATACGCCCCACCACCAGGTCCCCTCTTCTTCTAATAGATGTGTTCTAGATTAAAGCTCTAGGGAGAACACCTGTTCTCCTTACAAATCTCCTCTCCCCTTGCAAAGAGAGGCCACTGGAAGACGAAAAAAGAAAGATTGAACTGCTATAACCCTCTCCTTCCTAACCTCCATGCACGCGCACATACACACACACACACACACATACCCTTTCTCTCCTAGCCTATCTTGATATCCCAGCAAAACACTATTAAAAGCTCCAACAGAGAGTCTTTCCTTTAGGCATCTCTTCTATCCCCCTTCACTGCCAGGCTGTCAATCTGGAACCTTGAATTTTGGGAGGAGGCAATAGAATATCTCAAACGAGCTTTTGTCTGGAACGCTGGGGGCTGGTAGGGAACTCCAAAACTGAGTTTTCTCCATTCCTTCTTGTCCCACATCTTCTGCTGTAAAGCCTATATTTTTCAAACATTAGGTTGTGAGAGGAATTAAAGCAAAGAGCCCACACAGCACAGCAGTGACACCAACACCCACGGGCCCTCTTACCATTGCACGTGGAGTAGCTGTCTGTCCAGGCTGGCGGCTGGTGAAGGAGGTTGTTGCCGGGGTTGAGATTCATTACACCACCTCCTTCCAGAATCATGATCTGTTAGGGGATCAAACAGCCTGTTCAGTCAGTGCCTCTTGGACAAATGTCATTTGAAAGTGCAGATCACAGAGTAAATTTAGGAAGAAAATAAAGAGAATTTGTCCTTCCACCCATTGCCTGCCACCCATTGCCAAAGCGTTTTTTGTAAAAGCAAAACTCACAGCAATTAAAAATTTCCAGGTTCAATTTTCATATGCATGAGGCAAGTTTTTACAGCCACCCATTCATAAATGAATAATCTCTGATCAGGAATGAAGCGGGAGGAAAATGCAATACCTGCTCCCAGGGCGAGGCTGGCTGGCATCCAAGCGGTTTTTTTTTTTTTTTTTTTTACAAAAGTGAAAATGCCAAGGAGATTTTATTTAAAGTATTTAAAGTGCAATTTCAATCAATGAAAATCCAAGCTGGTGGCAGCACAGCCCCAGCACCTGTGTGGGAGCTCGGACTGCAATCACACCTGCACACCCAGTAACAAGTTTCCTCAGTGCGGGTATCTGCCACAGGCTGGGCTGGTCATCAAAGGGCCTCAGTCATATTTTAATAGAGCTCTTCAAGTATCTGGCTTTGTGATAATATCAGGAATCAGTTGGTTTCTCTGACAGACACTGCCCATTTCTGGTAAAGAAAAAAATTTTTCCTTTCTGGTAACAATTATAACCAGTTTTTTTTCTCCTGTTAGAGACCTGGAGAACTTAGTGGGTTTCCAAGCTGACCTAAGTAAAAGTGGCTTTCTCAGCCTGTGGGATCATTTTTTCAGTAAAGGACTTGGGAGAAGAGATTTCTTCCATGGGCCTGTTTGGGTTTATTTTATAACAATGCAAACATTTTACACTTCAGAAATATTGTCTTCAATTGTCCAGTATTTATAATGTCCCTATTCCCAAGCGGGCACCCTCCACCTTTCAGAACAGATCCCCAACCGTGTGTTCAGTCATTTAAACGAAGAGCAGCCTGTTTCCAGATCGCTATTGGGCAATACCCAGAGGCTGTAAAAGTCACTTGCTCTTTATAAAATGTTGGGGTGGGGAGAGGAATTCAGCTTTATAGCAGCAATCCATGGAAAATTTTCTGCTTGTTTTGGGGAAATTTTGCATCCTCGGGTATTACCAATGTCCACAGGATTAAAATTGCCAACCCAGAGGAATTTCAGCCCTTGGCATTCCTTCCCCTAATTTAGCTACCGCTCCTCTTGTTCTGAGTAGGGCCTACTGGGGGAGAAAAGGGGTCTGCAAAAGGCATACGAATATATTCATGTATTCATTTATTCAACAAATATTTATCAGCCCAATAATGGGCTGGGCACTATTCTAGGTGCTGGGGAGAGAGCAGTAATTAAAGGTTGAACTACGCTACACACAAACATGTATGATGATTATTAGCTTCATCATCACTGTTGCTTGGTAAATAATTAGGACTGAATCTAGCCTAAGTAGAAGGTGGAGAAGGAAAGACAGGGTAGGGATGATGGACATTATAACAGCAAAGAGCCACTGGGTGGGAAGATAGGAGGACTGGATTCTATGTCCTGGCACCATGTATAGGAGCTTTGAAGCCAGAAGAGCTGGGGTCGATTCCAAGCCTTCCTACTTACTAGCTAAGGTTAGTACTCACCCAGACAAGTTACCTAACCTCTCTGAACCCCAGTTTTCTCATATGCAAAATGCAGCTATTCATACCTCATCTGTACATTGATTGGAGATTAAATGAGTTTCTGTACCTCGAGCACCTGGCACAAAGTAGGGCATGAATACACGTCAGGTGTTATGATGAGGAGCGTCACTAGCTCTGTGGATAGCCTGAACCAGAAATGATGCTGGGCCTCAGTTTCCCCACTTGAAAATGTACAGATGGTGACTATACTGATCATAAGTTCCCTTTCTGAAAACCTCTTTGATTCTCACCCTCAGAGAAAGAAAACAACCTCAAGTCAAACCTTCTTTTCTTTTTCATAATAACTGGGTATTTTCCCATCCAACTTTGTAGAGCAATTGCCCTAAAGCTAAGAAATCAGATTGGGAACTTCAAGACGAAAGAAAATCACTAAGTCCCCAGACCGGGTGGCTGGTGGAAGGAGGGGGGCCCAGGGCCCAGTGTCTTGTTTGCTCAAGGCTGGGCTTGTTCCTTGCTAGCATTTGCTCAACCACAAGCAGTGGAAAGGTTACTGTTTAACCCTGAAAGGGCTGAAGCTCAGAGCCCAGCCCATTTGCATGGAGGGATTGGCCTTCCAGGCTTAGGGAGGACAGGCAGGGAAAGGCTTCTCTAAAATTCTTTCACAAGGATTTGCCTGCAGGGTTGTTTCAAAGTGGTCATTTCAGTGGCAGCACCTGCCTGGGCCAGCTATGCTTCCTGACAAGCAGAAAGCAGGGTGGCGTGGAGGCTGTGCACCCAGGCTTTGGAGCTGGAGAGATGCAGGCTCAGATTCCAGCTCCCCTGCTTACTGTGGGTGACCCTGAACCAGTGCCAAATCTGTCTAGCCGCAAACATTCTGTTCCTCACTTTCTGTACCTGATAAATGGGAACAACACCAAACTCAAAGGGCTGTAAGAATCAAATGAGGTCGTGCACATAGAGAGCTTGGCAAGTAGTGAAAAAAAAAAAGAATTTAATAAATGTTGCAGAACAATATGGGCCAGTTCTCCACCTGTGGCCAAATGCCCACAAGCCCCTCTCCTCAGGGCCGACGTCATTTTCCACCATGACCTTCTGGAAGCATCCAGAACTTCTCCCAACCCCCAGAGATGCCTTTAAGACTACAGGGTGGCAGCTGCCCCATCACCATCTTCCTGCAAAAAGATGGCCTGTGCATAGCCCTGCTCCCTGCTGGCACTCCCTTTCCAAGGGAAAGCAGCCAGCATGGTGAGGGGCCCTTTTTTATAGGGCACATTAAGTGGTTTCCACTCATAAAAGAGTTTGTGTGGCTTAACCCTTAGTGAGTCAGAGTTCGCTTGAGCTCACCTGGGCTTGTAAGCAAAGAAGGTCAGCATTTCCAACTGGGCAGGGAGCTGCAGGGAAAGATGTCCTCAGGGTGGGCACATGAGGCCCAGGGCCAGTGTAGCAGAAGGCCTTTGGCCGAGTCCTACCCTCCTCTGAGGCACAGTTTTTCAGGCGTAGAGTGAAGACACTTGCCCCAACAGCCTCACAGGACTGTTGAGATGGAATGAGATCGTGGATAACAAATGTGACTTGAGAATTGTAAAAAAACCTTATTATAACGAACTCACCCACACCCCCATATGCTAATGTAGACTTTCTGTGGTATATAGTAATTGCTTTCTGGGGTATAAAAAGCAATCCTTTTAATTAGAAAGTAGGGGAATTGTTGAATGCTCTTATTTCAGCTCCCTACTTTGCTTTCAGCATAGCTTTCATTATTTTCCTTAAAAAAAAAAATACCATCAAATGTGTGGAAGTAGAGACTTCAGAACCTGAGATTCCTGGGTTAGACTCTAGGTCCCATCTTTCAGCCATGTGACCTTGAGCACGTTAACCTTTCTGAGCCTCCATTTCTCGCACTGGTTTAGAAATGGGAGAGCTGGAGGGGGTTGCGGGGGAGTATTTGTTTCTCCTAAGCCTAAGGGCTGTTTTGAAAGATAAATAATTATAATGGGTCTAAAGATGTCTTGTCTAGCCCCTGGCAAACATGTCCCCCATCAAAATCAGTTTCCTTTCCCTTCTTTAAACATTAATTCTCAAGGTGTTCCTCTAACACATTTTATTTCTTCCAGGACTGAATCCCCAGTTCAGAGCCTAAGTGAGAATGACTCCACCCTGGGAGTCAAAAGCAAGCTGGGAAAAGAACTTACTTCTCCCCATCTTCTGCTGGAGGCAGGAACCTCGGATGGGGAGGCAGAGGAGGAATCCTCAGCCACCCTAGGTAGTGGTTAAAAGCAGAGTTTCTCAACCTCTCCACCACTGAAATGTGGACAATCCCTTCTGTGGGGGCTGGCCTGTGGATTGTAAGATGTTTAGCGGCACCCCTGGCCCCTACCCTCTAGATGCCAGCAGCACCCCCTCCACACACACCATGTCCCTGAGGCAAAAACCACCCCCAGTGGAGAATACTGGTTAAACGCTTGTGGAGGCAGACAGCTCAGGCTTTGCTCTTACTGACGTGACAAACTTAGGCTGTCCCTTAGCCTTCCTGGGTGCCATTTCCTCTCCCGGAGAATAGGCATAGGCTTGCTGGAGGGTTAAATGAGACAAGGCACCTCAAAGCCCACAGCAGAGTGCCTGGTACCTATAGAGTAATTGCCTGATCTGTGAAGGTTTAAGAGAATACACTGGGTATCAGAGCCACCTTTGTCTGTTCCCAGGTGGTATGTATTCTGGGGAGATAGTATAAATTATTACCTGAGCTATTAAAAACTGCACACACAAAGAAAAACTATACCTCTTATTTCAAACTCAAAGAGTGAAGTGTGACCGGGTGCGATGGCTCACGCCTATAATCTCAGCACTTTGGGAGGCCGAGGCGGGTGGATGACTTGAGGTCAGGAGTTCGAGACCAGCCTGGCCAACATGGTGAAACCCTGTCTCTACTAAAAATACAAAAATTAGCTGGGTGTGGTGGTGCATGCCTGTAATCCCAGCTACTCGGGAGGCTGAGGCAGGAGAATCGCTTGAACCCAGGAGGCAGAGGTTGCAGCGAGCCGAGCTCGAGCCACTGCACTCCAGCCTGGGCAACAGAGCGAGACTCTGTCTCAAAAAGAAAAAAAAAAAAAGGAGTGAAATGAAATGTAGATTATCCTGAGATTTTTTTCATATATATTCCCCTGTCCTTTTTCATAGGTAGGAACAATTGGAGGGAAGTGTATTTGATTTTGAGACACTACTGATTGTCCAGAGGTTGACATTTGTCCCAAACTTCACCTCTTTGTGCAGAAGTTTGTAAGACTCACAGTTGTGGGGCAGAATTGTACTCTTTATTTGAAGAGAAGGAGCCCTGTGTGCTACCCAATAGACTGAAGAACTGGCAAGTACAACATGCCAGGCTTCTTGCCAGGACCTATTTAGCCTTAGGCAGCAAGTCCCCTACAATGTGCCATCAGCTCCCCTAAAATTATGGGCCACTGGGGCTTGGCCAATCTGAAATTCTTTTTGCAGCAAGAAAGCACTGTTCTGTGCTAAATGACCACAGCCTGAGACATGGCGGGAGATAGGCCAGCCTCCGCATCTCACTTCTTTTAAGGGCAGTTTCAGGTACACACAAACTCCCGCAGTGCCCTGAGTTGCCAAGGACTTGGACTGCTTCTGTGCCAGCCACACAGAGACACATCCCAGCCCCATGCGCCTGCTTCTCCAGGCTTGCTTCGTCAAGGGCTTGCTTCCAGAAAAGCACCACCCTGACCACCATGCACAGCCTGGACCAATGAAGGGGAGCAGGGGGAACAGAGCACTTGGTCTAACCCTAAAGTTTAAGAGTCTCCTATTTTGGCTGCTGGTCAGTGGCAAATATGGGCATAGCAGAAGGTAAAGCCTAGCCACAGAGACTGAATCCCACTAAAAGCTGAGTTGAGAGGACACATTCAAGAGTGTGAGGAGCTTGAAAAGCAGCCTAGTGGTGCCGCATGTCTTTTTTTTTTTTTTGAGATGAAGTTTCGCTCTTGTTGCCCAGAATGGAGTGCAATGGCGCAATCTCGGCTCACCGCAACCTCCACCTCCCAGGTTCAAACAATTCTCCTGCCTCAGCCTCCCAAGTAGCTGGGATTATAGGCATGCACCACCACGCCCGGCTAATTTTGTATTTTTAGTAGAGACGGGGTTTCTCCATGTTGAGGCTGGTCTTGAACTCCTGATCTCAGGTGATCTGCCTGCCTTGGCCTCCCAAAGTGCTGGGATTACAGGCGTGAGCCACCGGGCCCGGCCGTGGTGCCACATGTCTTGAGGGAAGCTCTTAAAAGAATAAGCGCTCGTGATTCACACGGCCAGGGTTGAAATCTTGGTACTGTGGCTTGGTGGGCTATGTTGACCTTGGAGAATTTCCATCCTCTCTACCACCTCAGTCTCCCCACATAACAAAATTCCACTTTGGAAGGTGGAGCTGATATGAGGATTAAATGAGATTATTTGTAAAGTCCCCAGCATAATGTCTCATATGTAGCAAGTGTCTAGTCAATGTCTATGCTTATTAGAGGGTCTGCCCATGAGTCTCTGTTTAAACTGTGTTGGCTGGCACTGGGGACATCCTTGTGGTAGGAGTAGACTCCTCAGAAGCAGGATCATGGTTGGGAGCCCCAGGCTCTGGAGTTACATGGCCACAGATCAAATCCCGGCTTTGCCAATTTCCTAATGGGGCAAGCTTGGACAAGTTATTTAACTTCTCAGGACCTCAGTTTCCTCATCTATAAAGTAGAGATGACATGAAAAGTGTTGTCAAAAGACAACAATGAAATGATACCTGTAAAATGCTTGGAAAAGCATGACACATAGTAAGTATTTGATAAATGTTTGCTGGTTTTTATAATAATAATCATAATCATACTTGTAGTTTTTATTTTATTGAACTCTCAAGGAGGAAATTGAGAGCCAAGTTCATTTCAAGCAAAGCTTCAAAGCTCTCTTATCTGTACAGTCTTCTCCAGTTCTGGCTGACTGGCACAGTGGAGCCTAGGACTAGATCTCATGCCTCCCCACTCCCTATTCTGAGAGCTGCTGTGTAGACGTACCATTATGGCTGAACTATAAACAGCGGGGCTTGGACCCTGCTTGCAGAAGCCATGATGTTCCCCTCTGGCTGGGCACAGTTCTTACCCAAAGGACGAAAGCCATCCCTCCTGTCCCCCTTCCTCTCACTAGACACATTGCCAAGGCTGCCAAGAGCAGTGGTAAGGCATATGCTCCTAAGCTCTGTGTTGTCAAAGGCTTTGCACTCCCACATACCATAGCTGGTTTGGAGATGCAAAAAAAAAAAAAAAAAAAAAAAAACACCAGGAAGAGCAGCATGTCTAAAACGCAAGCTCCTGGTAGAGAACGGCTAAAGGTTTCTCTTTCCTCCGAGTCTCTTAGCACAGAGAATGCTCAAATACTGCAAAGAATAAGGTTTGCTACTTGGGAGGCTGAGGCAGGAGAATCACTTGAACCCGGGAGTTAGAGGTTGCAGTGAGCTGAGATCGCGCCATTGTACTCCAGCTTGGGCAAAAAGAGTGAAACTCCATCTCAAAAAAAAAAAAGAATAAGGTTTCGGATTGGGGCTAGGGCTAATAGGGACAGAAAAGCAAGAAAAAACCCTGGGCCACTGGCAGGGAACTGGAACCACACATCCCAAGACCCAGGAGGCTCTGCTCAGCCTCCGGATTCCTAACAAGCCCAAGGACTGCTCCACTGGCCTCCCTTCTTAAATATACAGAGTGAACCTCCCAGAAGAGACCAACGCAGGCCAGCTTGGGCCTGCTCAGCTGGAGGGAGGTCTTTCTTTTGCTCAGTGATGGGGCTACTGAGACTCAGGATTAAACACTTTAAAAATAATAATAATAACTATATTATAGTAATTAGGACTTACTGAATACTTAAAATGTGCCAGCTCTGCACTGCTGGCTTAAACATATTATCTCAATCAATACTCACAACAACTCTAGGAGGCATTATGTCATTTAACAGATGGCCTCTCTGAGGCACAGAGGAGTTAGGTGACTTGTTCAAGGTCACACAGTTTAGAAAGAATTGGAACTGGAAGAGAATTCAAACTCAGATTGTCTTGCAGTAAAACCTGGGAACTTGGCCACTCTCTGCTGAGAAGAGGGTGCTTTGCCAGAGAAGACTCATTTTCACTTTGACTCCCATTCTAGACATGGTCACAGCATTCTCCCTGTGCCGTCTGCTGCCTTACACCTTTATCAAGCTTATATACAAATATATGTATATACATTCATATGCATGCATATATACATACATGCATATATAATGTAAATTATCCCCCTATGACTCAATAAAATTATTTTAATTTTGTATTTGGGAAATCAGCTGGTCCATAATTGTTTATGCTTTACCTGAATCAGACCTCAGGCCAGACAGCATGGTTTGCTCCTGCTGCAAGGGTGAAGGTACACTGGGAACCACCAGGGCCACGGAGCAGATCTTAACCAGGGCTTGCACCTGCATTCCCTGTCCCCAGCCCCAGGGGATTGAGAGTCAAGGCCACCATCAGCCTTCTTCCTAGCTCCCTTATTCATCCAACCACATTATCCCCAAACTGCCACAGAACTGGCTGCCATGTGGGCATTTTTACCTCTGAAGCCAAAGGAGCAATTAGTCCTTTTAAATAATTACTTTTGTGATGACAGTGATACCCACACCATTCTCAGTCCTTAATCAAAGTTACCAGCAGGTGAATTCACAGCATTTGCCCTAAGGATGTTGCAACAGCTTACTGACTTCCTGTTTCAATATGACTGTCATTTCAAAGGACTACTCCCAAATAAGAGAAAAAAAAATTCATGTACATGTGAAAGGCAACTGAATATAATACATACAATCATTCGTGTTTTTACAAATGAATTGAATTGTGAATCAAGCTTGGGGAATGTATTTGATTCTCTTGGGATTACATCACAGATAATTTCATAGCCTTATAATGTGTTTTGAAACAGACATTTTTCACGTTCCCAGGGGCAACATCTGAGGTATTATTGCTGGGGTTTCAAGGGTTTTCATGACCAATAATGCAGCACTGGGAGGCCAAGTCTGGATCCATTATAGGTACACTTTATTGACTGTAAGCCATTTGGAAATATACATAGTATGCTGATCTTTATCAGTCTTGGTGTCAGACCCAGGCTAGGCGGCACATACTGACAGTGGCAGGCACCCAAGTTGATCAAAAGACAAGCTTGCCTAAGATGACCCCCAGGGCCTTTATCAAACCCATCAGATATGATTAAGAATAGGGCAAGCTTCAGATTGTAAAACATCACAGAGGCTTTTGAGGCCTCAAAAGAAGCTTTGACTCTCCTCTTCTTCCAAACATTTACATCCTCCTGGTTTTGCTTGTTTTCTGTGGGCCTCTGTGGACAATCTATCACTGTATTATTTGCCAACTTGAAATAAAATAGGTCCTAATGCTCAGTACCCCCATGTTGTTAGATTCAACAGTGTTTGGCTACTGAAACCCCAGATCTCTAAACTAAAATCTGCATTTCTGAGAACCTCCCTTAACGAAATCTTGAACACTCTCGCCATTGAGATTTTCTGGTCTATATAGACTCACCCACTTGCCTCCCTTCCCTTTCCCACCACAAGATGATCAACTCCAGGAGATACCAGCCTTGAAAGAAATGTCCATAAATGCAAGCAAGTCCTTATAGAGACAAAAGATTCAATGTAGAGAATTCAACCTCTAATCCATCTGCAGATAACCTACTATTATATTATTTGCCAACTTGAAATAAAACAGGGAATTGCTTAGTTCTATTAATACCAAATGGTCAAATTCAACAACAATTGGATACTCAAAAGTATGAGTTCTGAAGGCCGAACAGACAAATCTGGCCCCAGAATATAGCACTTGCAGAGGATCTCTCTGATGGTTACTTGCATCAGGAGCATCTCAAGGCTGGCCAAGCCACCCCTTACCCCATCCCACCTCCATCTCAGTCCTTCAAAAGATTACTTAATTACCCTGGACTTAAGCCCTCATACTGAAGACAATTAGTCTCTCAGCTTTCAGCAGAAAGAAACTATTACCAAGAAATGCTTATCCGGCCATTACAATATTGTCTCAGACCCTCTGTAATTCATACATATTTACCAAGTGTCTACTAGATGCTGGGCACTTTGCTAGGTGCTGGCGATACAATAGTTAACAAAACATAGACGCTGCCCTACCCTGATGGACTATTCACAAGGACAGGGCTTCCAAAATAATAGTGGCTCCTTCCAAAGTCATCTGAGCTCATTCCCCACCTCCTGTTGTGAATGGAATGGGGCAAGAGCAGAGAGAGCCGGGCAACCCTCTCTGGCATTTGAGAATGACCAACCTTGAAAAGAATTTCAGCTAGGCTTAAAAGCAGGACCAATCCTCTTCTCTCCGGCAACCCCATGCCCTTGGCTTCACAGAAAACTCTGACTAGGATGTGGAGTTGGCAGAGAGGATAATGCTTCTGAGTTTCACAAAGCAGCCTGAGCCAAAACCAATCTCCACTCAGGGCAGAATAAAGCAGTGGGTTGTCTGGATGGCTGAATGTCTCTCTCCGAGACAATGGTGTGTTTATGTGTAGGAGGGTCAGGAGCAGGTTGTTAACATAAAACCCACCGTAAACAGAGCTGTTAATTCAGTTGCTGGCAGGGGCTTCTGTTATCTTCTGAATACCTCCCAGAGGGTATAAGCCCTACCTTTTCATTTGAGTTGGCAGCAGAGTTATTTTTTTGCACCTGTTGCTCTGCTCCGATAACAACGCAGTTAAGCATTGATTTGTAGGAAAATAAACAGAAAAAAGCAAAGAAAGGCATCTGCCCAAACAGCCTGAGCTGGTTTGACTGAGTGTTCATGCCAATTTGTTTTTCCTATAAAAACCAAAGAAAAACCTGCGTTTTCAGTTTGGATGCTACATTTTCACTCCCTTGATATAAAAGGGGGTATCAAATAGGCCAGAGGGAGCTGGCAAGGCTGAGAAGCCAGAAGACATTGTACTTTTCCATTGGCTGGTTCTGTGAGGGCACTCAGGGGTGTCCATGGTCTGCAAAGTGACATGGCCAGGCTCCAGCCAGCCCAGGTTCAGATCATGAATCAGATTAACAAGGGCAGAGAAAAGACTGCTGGGATACGATCGAAACCAAAACCACACTCTTCCAAATGGTTGACTTCCAAAAGTCAATACGGTTTAGGGAGTAGATGTAGTCTCTAGGTTACCTCCTAAAGTGGAGGCTCAGTGTACCCAGATCTCAGTCTAGCCTCTCCCCCAGACATCCTACATCCAGCCCTGGGCAAAGAGCATAATTTGAAAACCCCTGGTTCCCGGACCACAGTTTTCCCATCGCATAAATGAGGCTAGCCACACCTACCTCAAAAGCGGGCTGTGTAGACCCACTCATCTCCTGCCAAGAGATTTGAGGTCTCAGGTCCCAGGTGGAAAGGGCCTGAGATGTCCTAGATGTGATTTCTGTCCTAATCCAAGCATCATCACATGCTCACTTCTCATTAATTTGTCAATGTCACATGATAAGCTAAGTCCAAAAAGGGCCACAAGGAGCTAAACAAATCGCCCAAATGGAGATCATGAACAACATTAATTAAGCAATGGCATCAGCACTCAGCCTTCAGCACACACAGTCAGAGGGAGCTTTTGAATATCTCTTTTTGGCCGGGCGCAGTGGCTCATGCTTGTAATCCCAGCACTTTGGGAGTCCGAGGCGGGCATATCACTTGAGGTCAGGAGTTCAAGACCAATCTAGTTAATATGGTGAAACCCCGTCTCTACTAAAAATATACAAATTAGCCAGGCATGGTGGCATGTGCCTGTAGTCCCAGCTACTTGGGAGGCTGAGGCAGGAGAATCACTTGAACCCAGGAGGTGGAGGTTGCAGTGAGCCAAGACTGTGCCACTGCACACCCAGCCTGGGCAGCCGAGTAAGACTCCGTCTCAAAAATAAAAATAAAAATAAAATAATATAATATCTCTTTTTAAGCTTTGTAGAAGAAAGCACAGTCAAGGCAACATGCAACATTTCCCCAGACAAACACCTTGCCCCAGTTTTCTCCGGGCCGTTGGGGGTTCATTACTACCAGACCACTGGCTTCATGGGGGAGGGGGGCTTACGGCAGTGGGGCCTCAGAAATGTTGCCTCTCCAGGAGCATTAAGAACTGGGTGTTCCGACAGGGGAGGGATATGGCTGGCTGAGCGTTCCCAGGCATTCTTGTTATGAGCAGCATAGGGAGTGGAGTGCTTAGAACCAAATCGGGCAGCAGAAAAATAAAAGATTTAACAACACCCTTAGTTGACTGAAAAATAAATAAGACCAACTGTGCAGGAATGTAGGAAGGGTGGAGGACGGTAAAGGGTGGGGATTGGAGCCAGGGAGGGGTCAGGATGAACTAGGACAATGGATTTGACCATTTCAAGAGTCAAGTTTCCTCCTAGGAAAAGAGCAAGATGTTCAAGTCAAGGAAAGAGCAACAGCCCCCAGCTCAGAATCTTGAAGATTATATAATTACAAAACAACAACAAAAACTATGACAGTGATAATAGTTCATATTTGTTGAGGGTTTAAAATGTGCTAGAAATAGAACTAGTCATTACATGAATTACCTCATTTAATCCTCACAATAACCCTGAATGTTAGTACTAATATTAGCACCATTTTACAGAGAAAGGTTAAGCAACTTTTCTAAAGACATAAAGCTAGCAAATGGACTGGATATATTATAATAAGTGTACTTGGGAAGGGGTGGGGAAAGCAACATAATTCTTTTGAAATTACTTGAAAATGGATCCTTGTGTTTCTAAAGAGAAGGAGGATGTCTGTTAGGACCTTATACTTTTAATTTCAAAGTTGAGATCTTTAAGCACAATTCCCACAACTCTTTCCCGCAAATATAAACAGGAGACATATTGATCATCCTTGTGCCCTAATATGGAAGCTCCCTTTCAGTGCAAATCAGTCTGGATGCTACAGAAACACAGTTCACGGCCACTCAAACCCATCTATCAGAACTTCAGTCTGGCTTCCCGTTGGAGGCCCCAGATTGACTCAGTGGTTAGGACTGGCTGCCTGAAGCCACCTCAGACTTATTAGCCATGATAAAAGAGCAGTAATAACAGCAAGAAAAAAAAAACATTGGAAAATGAAGGGTGAATTATGGCTCTTTTGGAAGAGCACCTGATGTCTCAGCCATCACAGATTGGTCCTGATGACAGGCTTGCTTGTGTTATGAACGTCACTGACTGACCAGAGAAAGACCATGAATATGTTGTTGGGGGAGCCTGAATTCCATCCCTCAGACAAAGAAATCGAGGAAAAGTCTTCCCCTCTTCCACCATCACTACGTCCACATCCCTGTTTTGAATTTTGGAACAGTCTATAAAAACTTAGCCCTAAAACACCAACAGAACTTCATGAGAATTATTCATTAGCATCCTTGCAGCTTAAGAAGCAAATAACATCTGAATTTTCTCACAAATTAGACGACCTCTCCTTTAGAAGAAGTAAAGTTTCCTTTTATAGAGATAATCATTCAATAGCAGGAAAGCTGAGTTTGTTTTTAGAGCCTTCCTATGAGAACACTAGACTCGTGGCACACCAGGTCTCATTTTTCCTTCCAGAACAGACTTTATTCTGTTTCTCCTGGCTCACTGGTTTACGTAGCAAGCCCTCTGTAAAATAAAATCATGAAAAACCCACCAGTATTGCCAGCAACTCCCTACCAGAAAGGTTTTTCAAGGGATTAAATCCCTTTCAGCCAATTATTCAGCCATCCTTCCAGTTGTTTGGAGGAAACCTTTGGAGCTCACACAAAACTGGAAAACTCACTAACTCAAAAACGACATCCTCCCTCCTCAACAGGCCATAGCTTTCCACCAGAGGTTGCGTAGCTGAGCCTGATGAAAATGAGGAGGGGGCTCTCCGCAGCAGCTTCCCAGACTCCCAGTCTCAGGAGTTGTCATACATTCCATTTCACCGTAACCAGAGGCAGGACCAGCTACATCATTTGCAGAGCTCAGTGTAAAAGGAACATGCAGGGCCCTTTGTTCAAAACTTACGAAGAATTTTAAGATGGCAACAGCAGAGCCTTAAACCAAACATGGAACCTTTCTAAGCATGGGGCCCCGTGGAACTGCACAAGTTGCACACTCGTGACATCAGCCATCTCCAAGGGGTCAGTCCCCACTTTTGCCTTCACCTGTACCCATGTTTCATTACCGTGGGTGGGCAGGGGATCTCTTCTGTCTTTGTTCCATGCACTACCTCCTGAGGTCATTGGGAGGATTAAACTAAACATGACATTGAACAGGACTGTAACCACCTGGCTTACAGCAGGCACTCAACAAATTACCATTATCATTCTTATATCATCTTCATTATGCCAAAGTCCCTTCACAACTCCAAGGCTACCCATAGGCAGGAACATATGGGAAGATCATACTCCCCTTTTGGCAGAGAACATCTATCAACTGGCGCTGTTCAGAAGTCATTTCGTTAGTCGTGTGTGAGAGAATGCTGTAAATGAGGTGTTCTTAACCTTTCATCTGTACGATGGATCTGTTTTGTAATCTAGTGAGGCCTACAGGCCTCTTCTCAAAATAATATTTTTACATGACAAAGTAAAATATTATAAGATTTTTAAAAATTTATATTAAAAGACAATGTCAAAATACTTTTTAAAATAAATGTGTGATATCATATTATGTTGGTGCAAAAGTAATTACAGAGTTTTTTTTATTTTTTAATTTTTTTGAGACAGAGTCTCACTCTGTTGCCCAGGCTAGAGTGCAGTGGTGTGATCTTGGCTCACTGCAGCCTCTGCCTCCCGGGTTCAAATGATTCTCCTGCCTCAGCCTTCCGAGTAGCTGGGATTACAGGTGTGTGCTACCACACCTGTATTTTTAGTAGAGATGGGGTTTCGCCATGTTGGCCAGACTGGCTGTTTTTGTAATTATTTTTAATGGCAAGAACCACAATTACTTTTGCACCAACCTGATAACAATATATGTGCTTCCTTGTTAATACATTAAATAAGAATATCTACCTAGGGCAGATCTAACTTGATATCAAATACCCACTTTTTGTGATATATGTAATAGGTGTAATAAGACATGAAAATGTGATTTATCCTGGTGATAGTCACAGTTGCAGCTAATACTACCATGGAGTTTTGCCTACATTCATATTGAAAGAAAATGTTAAATTCTAGTTAGAGATTATTGAAAATAAAGACAATTTTTTTTTACATCCAAGTTCACAGAAACCCTGAATTTACCCTTGGACCCCAAGTTAGGGATCCTTGCTGTTTTACTAATAACAAGAACTACTTGTTCAATTCAAATAGCCTCTAGAAACCACATTTGCATGACCAGAAACCTCATTTGAATAATTTACCAAGAGGTAGACCCCAGAGTGTCTGGGCAAAAGAAGTAAGTAGAATTTTTTTTCCCAAAGCCTCTAGAATGCCCAAGATTCATGACCTCAGCATCAGTGGTCAGTAGACATCTGGAGACATGATCAAGAATTTTAGGGGTGGGCAATGGTATACTCACTCCTAAAAGCTAGTCATGTGAACTGCCTGGAGGAGAATCAGTATTTTCTGCAGGTCCCTACTTGCCAGGCATCAGGACACAAGAACAGGAATGTGCTGCATACCCAATCACGCCAAGTCACCCCAGGTCTCCCAGGACCTCCTTGGTTGTGGTTTGCAGTTGACTCAAAACAAGGTTCAATTTGGAGGTCCCCCCTTAATATGGTTCATGCATCTCCCTGCTACCCACCTTCCCAATAAAAACCCTATTGCATTTCTTTCCTAAGGTCACAGTGAAGAACCAATGTTGATCGCCACACACACACACACACACACACAAACCAAAATCCCAGAATTTAATATCCATTCACTCTGACCCAACAGAAACTCACTGAAAACACCCAAATTGAAGATTTCCCTTGATGTTCATTCCACAAATTACTAATTATTTACTCACAAGCTTTTGTTCAGGTGCTTTCACATTCTTTGTTAATTTAATCTTTACAACAGCCCAATGCAGTAGATGTTATTAACTCCATTTTCCAGATGAGAAAACTTAGATGCTAGAGCTTATATAACTCACTCAAAGTCATTCAACTACCCAGTGGTAGAGTCCAGCTTAAACTCAGGTGTCTGGACTCTAAGTCCAGTGTTCTTTACACCACATCTCAGCAGCTTCCAAGCCATAAAATCTCTTAGCCTCCTACCCCTTCAGATACACATGCAGTCAAATTTTACTCCATCAACATTCCTTGACCCACAGCCTTCTGCCTAGTGGAATTAAGATGACTAAAAGGTGAGCTAGCTGCACTCTAATTTTCTAAGTGGGCATGATCAAGACAGAGGCTGAATTTAGAGTCAAATCTAGAGTACACTGCAAAGACAAAGCAAGTCTTATCATTAGTCAGCCTCATGACTAGATGAAATGAGGCTGACTAGATGAAATCATGACAAGATTGAAAATTGCTCTCATCTTTCAGACTCTGCTCACCTTATTGTCCAGAATATATCATCAGCCCTATTGAGGAGATTTTTTTTAAGGTTCCTAAGAAGAAGCCTGGAATAACCTCCACAAGATGACCATATTCTCCAATCTCCATTGCTCTATTCAAAAAGTAGAAGACCCTCTTCTTATTCCAGGAAAAGCTCAACAGACTTTTGGGGGATGTTGTATCAGGCTAAGAAAGGGCTGGACGGGCAACTGAAATGTTTTGAAGCCACAGTTGGGCCAACAAGAGCCCAGCCCCCAAGATTATTTATTGTGCTTCTGTGATAGAAAGTGGGGTGGAAAAGCAGCTATGAAATTTGATGTTCATAATTGCAACAACATCAAAGAAAAAGGACATTGAGACAGGGTCATACAAAGGTAAAAATAAGTTGTTATGGTAAAATGACAGGGTTAATGAGGTGGTCTATTAGTCTAAAAATCCAACTATTATAATAGGCATTTTGGTTTCTTTTTATTTTTGGCTTTGTTTTAATCAGAAAGCACATTTTGTATGCACCTATACTGGCCATATTTTAAATAAGTAGGCAAGTACCCCTAATAACAACTAAGATGCTAAAAAAACAAAACAAACAAAAAAAAAGAAGGGAGGAAGCCTCCCAGAGGCCAGGGTGTGTGGTGAGATTGGAGGAGGAGAGATAATGCAGACCAATTGACCAGAACAAGGGGCCCGGCCCCGTAAAACAAACCAAAGACAGAATGTGGTTAGGTGCTTGTGAAATAAGTTTTCATAGGAGTATTTTACAGGGTGTCTCTTTTAAAACAAGGTCAATTAAAACCCTAGGAGCCTCTTTAAATGGGCCACCCTGCTTGGCCCTGTTGCAAATTCTGGTTTCTCCAGATACAAGGTTGACGCTTTCTGGGCACATCAGGGTCTCCAGGTTAGGCTGCTCAGTGGTTGGGGCAGCCACAGGGTCTTCCTCTAGGAGAAGTGAGTCCACATACGTTCGATCTACTCAGTAAGTCATGGATAATCAGTCAAGCAAGCTCATCAGTACCATACAAACTCAGTAGACACCATGAGTGCCTAAATGTCCATTTTCTGGCGGGCTGCTTTGGCGTTTTATAGAAGACACCAGTAGAGCACCTGCCCCTGTGCATAGGCTGTTCCCTGCCATCACAAAACAGTCTGTTTCATCCACTTCTACATTCCCACCAGCTTGAGACACATGAGGCAAATTGGCAAAGCTGGGATGTTGTCATGGGAGTGGATTCTAACATCCTTAATAAAGGCTCCAGGTGTCAGGTCTTAGTACCTCCACTAGTATAGCCTTTAGCCAAAATTCTGAAGGCCCTAAAGAATCCATTTAAGGGCTCTTGCTAATCTTTCCTGCCTCATCCTTAGAAGGCTTCTCCCACCTGTTCTCAGCTCTCACAGATTCGTGCTTATCCTGCTGACCCCCAGGTACTCCCACCACCCCCAATCACCACAGCCACAAAATCTGAGGGTTAAAATGGATCTTAAAGATGGTCAGGTTCAAACCCTTTTGCCTAGAGGAGGAAACTAAAGCCTGGCAAAGGGGAATGTGTGCTCTGGGCCACACAGCTCTGCCAGTGCTAGAAGACCAGGTCCCTAGACTGCCGTCCAGCACACCACCTCACATCCCGCCTTCCCTGCACTGTGCTCCCATCACTCCAAAGCTGGAGTTCGAAATTCTTCAAGGCAGACTCTTAAAGAAATATTTCCACCCCCCTCTGAAGAATAATAAACATTTTAGCAAATAACTCTGAGGGATCCCTGGAAATTTCTACTTCAGCACATCCTGGTTTCCGGACATCAATGTTATTTGGCTTGAAATTATGTCCCACCCTAAGAATAGCTGTGGTGAGGAGCCATTCTCCTCACTGCACTGTTTGTTTCCTGCACAGCTTAGTAGCTTGGCCCTTTGAAACCCCGTTCAATTTAAGTAAACACGTTTTTAATAACAGCAAGATTGTTTGCTCTTTAGAACAAATCTATTATTTTAAAATCATATTCTTAAAAATTAGATATGAAAAATGTCAAATAAAGTTAATTATGCCCTCCTTTCAGTTATAGAGCAAGAGATTTAAGAGAACCTGGGCAAGGTGTGGCTGCCCTCCTGCCTCTGTCTTCAGATGGCAATCCCCGCCGCAGACCCGGCTTACCCAAGCTGAAAGCCACAGCGCCGCGTTCGGTTTCCCAGTAACAAAGGCAGGGTGAGAATGTGGTCTCTAGACACCCAGGCTGCAGTGGAGCCAATGCCTCCCAACCAGGGCCCCACCCACAACAGAAATGAGTGTCACGTCAACTCTACCAGAGAGCGATCTTAACAAGAGAAATGGGCTGAAACGGCAGCAAAATGGTATCCCTGAAAATCAGGTTCAAGCTTTAGATTGAGTTCCTTAAAACCACAACATTGCTTCTCAAGTGTGTTAGCAGATTCTGCCACGGGATTCTTGCTCACCACCCCACCCCTAACCCAGAGGTCTTCGTAAATCACATCTGTATGAAAGGGCATAGAGATGACTCCATATGGAGGAAGGGAGAAAAGACAATAGCTTCTCAATAATTTGTATAAGCTTCTATGTCTGTGTTTGATACTGTGACATGAAGCAGGGGTCTTGCCCTGGGCTTTCAGAAAAGCAAGATGGTCTAACGATCACAACCCAGTGCTCAAATCCCCAAATTTGTGGAGATTGGGTAGGTCGGGGGCATGGGAAAGATATAGAGGGAATAAAATATCGCAAGATTCCAGAAAGCGAAATTCTACTTCCTCAGAAGTGAACTTTGGCCAAAAGCATTCACGTTCTGACCTGAGACCCGATAGGAGTTCCTTCCAGTTTCCAATTCGCTAATTGAATGCAACCTAGTAAACCTTTTAACCTCTCAGTTTCCATTTTGTCTCATACCTTCAAGGAGTCAGAAAGATATTGAAAGAAGATCAGGGTAAAGTTGGTCAATTAATGGGAGCATTTAGGGTACCCATAAACATGGAATTGCGAGTGGGAAAGTAGGGCTTTCCTGACGTCCACAAAGGCCAAAGATACTTCCATTGGGAGATCACGATAGACTAATAGATTAAAAATGAAAACAATATGGCTGGGCACGGTGGCTGAAGCCTATAATCCCAGCACTTTGGGAGGCTGAGGCAGGTGGATCACCTGAGGTCAGGAGTTCAAAACCAGCCTGGCTGACATGGTAAAACCCCGTCTCTACTAAAAATACAAAACTTAACTGGGCATAGTGGCGAGCACATGCAATCCCAGCTACTCGGGGGGCTGAGTTGGGAGAATCACTTGAACCTGGGAGGCGGAGGTTGCAGTCAGCCAAGATCATGCCACTGCACTCCAGGCTGGGCGACGGAGAGAGACTCCATCTCAAAAAAAAACCAAAAAGGATTGTTTGAATTTAACAAATAGGTGCTTTTTAACCAAAAAAATAACAAATACAATTGAATTTGAGCCTTTTCATAACAAACGAGGCCTGAATCAAACACGTCACCCTACCCACACTACCTTGAGAGGTCTTGATGAAGGCTACCATCTTGCGCGGTCATGTAAGAGAACTTACAGCACAGCTATTCCCTCAAAGTGACTTTCATTTAAAATGCCTCTGTAAAATATTTTGGAAACACGGTGAAGTATTGTCTCCATTACATTTATTATTTTTTCAAGTTCAACTACAGACCTCCAAATGACTCCCAATTCACATTCCATCATGGTTTTTAAATACCATTAGCCATTTGTGTGAAAATGGTGTTGTCTACCTGACTCCATATTATAAGAAGATGGAATTGGTGAGTTATTTCATCATCCCAGAATTTTAGGTCACAAAAAGAGGAAAAGTGGATCCTCTGCAAACTTCAAATGCAGCTATTAAAGTCATCCTTAAAATCTCTTAAGAGCCTTTTCTGATAGTATCTCCTAGCCATGAAATTCTTCCTAATAACGTATCTTCTTCTTTTCTGTTAGAAATAAATTTTTCCCCCGACCCCAGTGGAATTAACACACAGCCACACAGAATCTCTAATTGCCCTTTTACACATTGAAAGACTATCTGAACACATCTTTACCTCCATGGCTGCAGAACCAACTCCTGAATTAGACTTCCATCAGTAAGTTCTTGGAATCCATTCACTCACTTTCTCCCTGTTACCAAGGTGAGTGCAGATAACCAGCAGAGACACCTGTGAACTTGAACCCAGAAGCATACACTCTCCATCTTAAAAACACACACTCCCACCATCCTGGGAGCATGGTAAATCAGCAAAGATGGACGGTGAAAATGTCGCTTTCTCACCTCAGCCTGATATTTACCAACAAGAAGTTAATTTCCCACTGTTCCCAGGTCAGTACACATTGGGGCTAACACTTCTCCACAATGTCCAAGCAAAATCAAAAGAATCCCTGTCTCAGAAGGCATTTGTTGCTGCTGAGTCACAACTGCCTGTCTGATCATAGTCTCCCAAAATGGAGTAAACAAAGGGTTAGTTTGTCCCCTTGTTATACAGTGAAGCCCTTTGCCAAAACTGATTGTTGTATTTTCTGGACAAAATGGAGTAAACAAAGGGTTAGTTTGTAAACAAAGGGTTAGTTTGTCCCCTTGTTATACAGTGAAGCCCTTTGCCAAAATTGATTTTTGTTTTTTCTGAATTTTTGTTTTTGTAGATATTCAGCTCTCCCCAGTACCTCTGCCTGCCTTGGATGCCTGGCCACTTTTTCCAGTGTGATTGTGTATGTTCTTGCCTATTTCTAGCCATTTTCCAGTCCTGGAACATATTAAAAACAAATTGGCCTTTCAATGTAGCTCATAAGTCAGAAAAATTACCAGCAGAAGACATCTCTAGAAAGCGAGACCGTGTACTCTGAGCCCGAACAGCTACTTAGCCAACCACTTCTTCTCTGAGCTATATCAGAGCCACCTATCTCTAGCTGCCTATTTGTTCCAGAAGAATTCAACCCAGGGGAATGGTTTTGCCACCCAGGCATAGGGAAACAAGGGGACTTTTAAATTCACAGAGATTAGAAGTCCAGACAATGCAGGAAATTCACAGATAATATCCAAAGTAGCCAACCTGCCCTCCAAAATAAAATTCTGATTTGACCCAGTGAGGTAAGCCCAGGTAAGGTGAGCTTCACTTCCTGCCAGCCGTCTCCAAGAGTCTGTTCTAGTTTCATCTGTCCAGTTTAAAGCAGGCTTCTCTTTCCACTCAGGTGTTCGGATTCCAGATTCAAAAGAAGTTTTAAAAATCAGGACTTACCTCATTTACCTAAAGATTCTGGGTGGGAAATCCAATAGCTGTGGCTGATGGAGGGGAGGCAGCAGGCTGCAATCTCACCAGCTCCTATAGGGATGGGGCACCACGGGCGTTATCAAGTCTGAGCCCTCATCAGAGTGAAGATAAATGCATATAACAATAATTTTAAATCATTTTGTAGGATGTTAAGCAATAAGCCACCAACCGGGAATTCCCTAAGTCACTTCCCCCTCTTCTGATTGGCTACCTAGCCCTTTAAAAAAATAAAATAAAGGATTACAAACATTGGCTCATTTGCATTTGGCCAACTCACACGTTAGTGTTCAAACAAAACAGGTCTAACCAGGTAATGCCTGTGTCTCAAGAACAGAGAGACAACCTGTTAATGGATGAGGAATTGATTTGGTGGTGACTGTTCTTTTCAGCTCAGAGGCTGTTTCAGGTGAAAAGCACCCTGCTCACCAAAGACACCATCGGGAAGAGGGAATGTAAAAGCAAAGTGAGTAGAAGTCCAAATCTGGAGGAGATGATGGTATGGGGGGGCCCTCTTGAGCACCTGTCTCATTTATTAGTCTGTATTTAGTCCACCCTGCTTTGGCATCAAGATCTTTGCCCTAGCTCTATAAGTACCAGGCTCTGAAGGGGCTCCCAGCAAGTTCCCTCTCCAGGCACCATGACTGCCTTCTTGACAGAGACTCTTGGCAATTCAATGGACTTTGAAAAGCCTATCTCCCCTGGCCCCAGGTAAGAGCCTTGAGAGGTTTGAAAGGGAAGGTCCTGGGAGGGAGGGTACCTTATGAGGAGATGCTTAGGTCAAGCAGTCAACTCTCAAATATGCAAGAGCTGATTATCCGGTTGGTGGATTATCTAGGTTCTTCACTTCCTCTTGACACTTACATGATCTTTTTTAAAAGGTTTATTGACACTCCCTATAAGAGTTAGAGATGAGAAGACCAAAATGCTGAAACTGGAAATAAAAAAGCACAGTTTGGACAAGAAGAAGGTGGAATATTAGGGAGGATCTACAGATTCAAATACCGAGGCAACCTCTATTCCCTTGGGCCAAGGGACATATGGGGAGTT
This sequence comes from Pan troglodytes, assembly GCF_028858775.2. Taxonomy (NCBI): domain Eukaryota; kingdom Metazoa; phylum Chordata; class Mammalia; order Primates; family Hominidae; genus Pan; species Pan troglodytes. Next base: position 38,629,242 of record NC_072407.2, on the reverse strand, counting down.
ACCTGTACCTGCTTCACTGGGTCACAAATGTACCTTCTCCCATACGGGTGAATGACTGCTCCTAGCAAAGAAAAATACCATCCCCCAACCATTAACTTTCTCTGTTGAACCTTCCAGGACACTGGCCTGGCATGAGCAAAGTGTCTAAGCAGATTTCTTTGACTCAACGGGCCTCCCTTTTGTGGGAGAGGGAAGGGAAGTTGAGATTTGGCAGAGATAAAGATTTTGTGATCAAAACCAAGAAGTTCCTTGTGTTAAAAAGAAAAAAAAAAGGTCTGCTTATGGTCAAAGGCCGACTGAATAGAATAAAAACTAGTTATTATATTAAGGGGGAACAGTGAGTGTGCAGTAGTATTAGTCTTTTCTTACTTATTTTTTCTAGTTTCTACACGAATTCAGAGGTTTCTGAAAGTGTAAAAGACTCAGTGGGAAAACAAGGGTGGACTTGGGAAGGTCTTGGAAGCTGGGCAGGTCTTGAAGAAGGGCTTGAGGCTTTGGTCAGTGCAGTTTAGGGGAGTTCTAATAAATCCCTCTGCCTCCCTAACCTGCCCCAGACATTCCCACCCTTCCGTACTGTTCAACCCTGTGAACTTGCCAAGGGCCCTGTGAAAATGCAAATGTAAACCCCGCCCCATATACACACTGATAAAAACAACAAATGTCATTATTTCCCATTATCACATTAGCCCCAATTAGTCTATCAGTTCCAGATCTGAGAGCAGGGCCCTGAGGGAATGGCCTGCTGGAGTTTTGCTTGAGAGACAAATCAGGCACAACCTGAAGTAACTACATGCCACCCACTGCAGGGCATTTGTGTGTAGTGATGGTGAAGGGGGGTGGGTGGTGGGGCACTCATGAGAAAAGGGAAGCATTAGTGCTAGAGCCCGTGGGACTCCAGGGAAACAAACTTGGCCTTCTTTACACCATTGCCTGAGATTAACCTGAGACAGCAGGGTGGGAGTAGAAGGGGTAGGGTTGTGTGGTCAAGAGATAGTGAACTTCAAATGCAACCACAAAAGTGATGTGGCTCTCTGACCCAGTCCCAATCACCTTTAATTATAGGCCCTTTAATTTATAGCTGAAGAATTCTGGTTAAATCTCCATTTCTTTATCCACTTGTATTTAGTCCATTTTAGATTGGAGGGCTATTGAGATGAGTCATATTGGGGTAGTAATGGTGGGAGGGGAGGGAAAGATGTCACCTCATACTCACAAGCCACTTTATTTGTGGAGGTTTTTTTGTAAATAAAGTACCTAAAAGTGTGCCTGCTACTTGCTGGGTACTTATTAAGTATTGATTCTTCTTTTTACTTGGGTCTTAGTTGAACCTTCCAGAAGAAAAACAAAAATGAAAACAATATCCCTCACCCACAACCTAAAAAAAAAAACACAAAAAAGCTAGAATTGCAGGTATATTGCGTCCATAGGGAAAGTCCTTTGGAGTTTGAGGTCTTTCACCCTACTGCCAACTTCAACAAGACAGTACTGGCGATAGATAGATAGATGATAGATAGATAGATAGATAGATAGATAGATAGATAGATAGATAGATAGATAGACAGATAATGATGGGATGAGATGGATGTCTCAAGGCCTTCTACTACAAGTCTCAGATATATCAAGTATGTCCTTTATGGATAAGAAGTTTAAAGTGTAATCACAAAATCATCAAACACAGCAGATCCTTTATATGTTCACATTGTAAGTTCTCAAGGAGGACTCTGGCAAGAGAGACCTCCAACACTTGTTCTGTGCTCCTGAATTCTCTGGGGGGCTGATAAAGACATAGCAAAATGAACAGAGTGATAAACAAAGCTGATTGTCTTTATTCTGTGGATGGGAAGAATCAAGAGAGAGAGGCCAAGCAGCTTGCCCTCAAATCAACTGAAACAAACTCTAGAAACCCAATTACTCTGCATAGAAATCTTCCTGGTTGTCCCTACAGGTCAAGGCTCTATCACCGTCTCCAACCTGTGCACAGACACAGAGCCCTTGAGTTGAGTCCTGTGCTGGTCCCCACAGAGGAAAAGGGGAACAGAGCAAAGCAAACCAGGTTGTGTGTGGTGGCCCGGAGACCCGGAGGTCAGTCGGGTTGTCTCCTGGAAGATCCATACTGTAAAACCAAAAAACCCTAGGGATCTTAATTCCCAAATCAAGGCCAGGACAAAGAATCTCTTTAAGCCAAGTATCAAGCGTTAAGGAATCTGAGTCTTAACACCAACACAGGCTGTGGCTACAAGATTAATGGAAGCTGTGTGCTTGCTTTGCAAGAAAGAGGATGCTCACACACTTTACACAATACCTTTTAACTAGAGGGCCTATATTTATTTTTGAAAGCAAGTGTGTGTTTGTATATATTTCTGTCTATCATCTCTTCCTAATGACGTGGTGTTACCTCCAGGGCAGAACATGGCATCTATTTAGTGAAAGCCGTACAAGAATATTAATGTAAGACCAATGGGAAGAAGAAACTCCTTCTGGTCTTGTGAAACTTATGGGGAGGGGGAATTAAATCGAGCAGAATATGATCATTTATTATACTGGTTACAGTCAAATAAGCAACAGAATTAATAAGTATCATTTTGCTTCTTAATGCTGCTCCCCTCTAAAGGTCACATTTCCCAAATCTTTTGGTTTTGGATTAGATGAGGTTCCTGGGGATCTTCATTATCCTCTAAGGACAAGCTTCACAGTCTCTGAAGGGGGCACCTGAGTTCTGTTTGGGAGGTCACACGCTGACAGTTGTTCTAACAGGTTGATGTGACACACACCAGCAATGCCTCCTGCCATTATGTCTGTGTGCCTGCATTCTGAGCAAATCCTGGCCCAATGGCATGTGCCACTGGCGTGCCAAGGTGGAGGCCACTTTGGTGCTGGAGGAGGGGAGAGTGGCTCACTCTTCCTGAGAAGAATGACCCACTGCGTACACACACACGTGCATGCCCACACACATACACACACAAAACTCAGGCATCTGAACATGTTGCTAAACTTACCCAAGCACCAAGGATGAATTTTCTGGACTCCTCCTTCATATTTTAATTATTATCAAGACGCCTCTATTCTTGCTTAAACTAATTTGCCCCTGCCCTGTTCCTTTGGTCTCGCCTGTATTTTATCAATCTCTTTCTGGCCTTATCTTTCCCCACAAATAGCTTTACACTGTTCCCTGACTTCAAGCCAACCTCACTGCTACGATAAGCATTTTGGTTCTTGAATCCAACTGTCTTAGTTTCTTCACAGTATTTCCATCAGGGTCTTCAAGAAGGCTCATTTCTCAGTCTCAGAAAGGGAGGGAAAATCATGAAAAAGGTGGCCATTTTCAGGCAACCTTCCTGTGGCCAGAATTTCTTCTTTTTTGTATGAGGAAGATTTCTTTATAAGTATAGCACTTAGGATTTTTTTTGTTTGTTTTTCCAGGTATTATTCTTTTTATATTGACAAATAAAATTTGTATATATTTATGGAATAAAACATGACATTCTGACATGTCATATATATGTGTGTGTGTATATATACATAAACATATATATATATACACACACACACACACACACACACATTGTGGAGTGGCTAAATTGAGCTAATTAACATGGGCATTACCTCACATACTTGCCATTTTTGTGTGTGGTGAAAACACAATCTACTCTCTTAGCAATTTGCAAATACATGATACATTGTTATTGACTATATTCACCATGCTGTACAATTAGATAGCAATTGTTTTAACATAAGAACTCTTTGTCTACTACCATGGAATCCCAAAAGTAAAAGAGATTAAAGAAATGCAGCCATATATGGACCGGAGGTAGGGCAGCTACAGCCCCACCCCCTTGTTTTCCCTTCCCTACCCTCATAGGCATCCAGCCTTCTCTGCTATATAGTTCTCCCTGCTGTGTCCTTTCTAAGCTAATGAAGCATCCAAATTACCTTTACAAATTCAGACTCCTGAGTTCCTCCACACATCTACCAAATCAGCAAACACCTCCAAGGGTGAGGTGATAGTGGAGAAAACCATCCATTTTGCATTCCTTATTTTCCATTCATATTTAGTAGGCTCCCACATTGTTCCACACATGATCAACCAGAGAACTCATTCAAGAAGATATTTTGGTAGAGCCAACCTTGGGTAAAGGTCGCAGGGCCTGGCCTCTTTCACCCAGGAACCATGAGAGACAGCAAACTCTCAGGTCCAAGTAGAAAATGTATAAAATCTCCATCCAGATGCCTAATTATTTGGGATAACGTGTGGCATCTCAGAGCCTATTCCAACAGACTTACAAAAGCAAGGTGGCTCTGCTCCTCAGAAGCAGCCTGGTGCAGTGAAAGGACATTGTTTTTAAAGCCAGACGGCCTAGGAAAACTTTGCCATATTTGCTCAAACTTTAGGTCTCAGTTTCCCTATCTGTTTATTGGGGATATTAACATACTCAGTGAGCTGTTTGGGGGGTTAAATGAGAAATAGTACAAAGCATTAGGAGATTGCATGGCACTTGGTGGGCTCTCTGGAAATGCTTATTTACTCCCTCCACTAAGTGTAGAGCTTGAACTCCAATACTTCCACCTTAGCAGGGAATGAAGTTTCATATGAGTGGCCAGAGAACTAACCCTCCGTGTTTCTAAGAAAAAGTAGAAGAGGCCAGGCACAGTGGTGCAGCATCCTGTTATCCCAGCACTTTGGGAGGCTGAGGTGGGTGGATCACCTGAGGTCAGAAGTTCAAGACCAGCCTGGCCAACATGGTGAAACCCCATCTCTACTAAAAATACAAAAATTAGCCAGGCATGGTGGTGGGCACCTGTAATCCCAGGTACTCGAGAGGCTGAGGCAGGAGAATCGCTTGAACCTGGGAGGTGGAGGTTGCAGCGAGCCAGGATCATGCCATTGTACTCCAGTCTGGGCAACAAGAGCGAAACTCCATCTCAAAAAAGAAAAAAAAAAAAAAAAAAGAAAACAAATGAAAAAAGAAAAGGAAAAAGTAAGAGAAGGAGGTGAAGCTGGAATGGCATAGAAAAAAAGAAACAGAATAGTGACTATTCAGATTCGTTAAGTTTTCATCTTGTCCCAGTGACTAGACTAAGAATTTAATTTGCATTACTTCATTTAAGCCTTACAAAAACTCCATCAGACAGGTACTATTCATTTTCTCACTTTACAGATGAGAAAACCGAGCCTCATGAGCCTGATAAGTTAACATGGCCAAGGTTGCACAGTAAATAAGACAAGTAGCTGGAGCTCAGACCAGACAGCGTCATTGCAAAACAAGATCTCTTAACCACAATCCCCTCCAGAAAAGAGAAGCTTAGCAGCTGGCTGAAATTTGAATTACAAGATCTTACATGGACATGGAAAGTCAAGCTCAGTTCTGGAATGCAATTGGAAATGTGAATGTTTCTCAGAAGAGCGAGATCGGAAAGTTGAAATGAAAAAAAAAAGTATAAAATATACAAGCAGGTTTGGATCTTACAGAACAATGTTTAGCCCCTGCCCTCCAGAGCCAAATATTTAAAAAGCTAAATGCTCAGAATAAGAATCGAGGGGAAATCCATTGGAAAAGTTGTGACTTGGTCTTGCCTGGGAAGTCATGAGGCTTTTGTGATACAAAGGTCACTCTGCCACCCACCAGGTTTAATAGCACTGAGCAAGCTTAACACCCCAGGGAGATCCTTAGGCATTTGGATCCAGAAATAGAGCAAAGAGTTGCTGTGATAACAAAGGCATTAAATATGAAGGTCAAGGGCCGTAGTGAAACCTAATTGGGGTGAGGGTCACTATCAGTTTCTCCATCCTCATTCTTCGTATGCAATTGAGAGTGTATCAAAGTAGTATAAAATCAACCAGACTGCTGCCCATAATGCCTTTCAGATAGAAAGCAGGAGATCCAGACCAGTGCCTTTCAGATAGAAAGCAACAGATCCAGACCTGCTCATGCCCATGGAAAGAATGTATCTACAAACCCCCTGGAAGTGATATTGGAGAGTTGACAGCACATCCATTGCAATTATTCAAAAAGACTCATTTGTATAAATAAATTATCCATTCAGTTCATTCAAAACATATGCACCTGCACACTGGTGGAATGTCAGAAAAGAAGCCCTTGGAATTATTTCTGAATAATTTCATACTCGGGGGAAATTCAGATGAAATCTCCCAATATGTGTCATGGCATGTCTATGACTTTTGTCCCCTCTCTCTCCCCCACCCCTATTCTTAGCAATCACATGTGAGCCCAGGGTTTGGAATTAGTCAATCTGTCTTCCTGGACAAGGAAATTAGGCCAAAAAGTCCTATTTTGAGACTTAGTTTCTTTTATGACAAGGCCCTAGGAAAGTTTGATGAGAATTTTGATTTAAGTTTAGAGGTTAATAGCTCTGAAATTCTAAGAACCAAAAAGTATTATGTAGGTGGGTGTACAGTAAAACTGAAATAAGGAAGTCTTCTGCAAACTGAGCCAAAAACCTGCATAGTCAATGCATCTGAAAACTTTTCGTGTGAGGATAGCCCTGCTGTGAAACAGACCAACCACACTCGGCTCACTTCCTTACAGTGGAAACATGGAAGCTATTAAGCTTGGTTATGCTGGAAAGAATGGGGTAAGAAGAGCAAGGGGAAAGAGACATCTCTGACAAGGGGAGTGGGAGAGAAGGGCATGCCTGGCTTGCTGTGGACTTTGTCAATTAATGCCAAAAATACTTTAAAGTCTTCTTAAGGTTTATGATCCTCAAATTCATCAGTCTGTGGCTCTCCAGGAGTTGCCAGAACCACCAGGGCAGAAAACCTCAGGGAGTCCAACTTTAGATCTCACAATTGTCTATGGTTGTGGTGGGGGATGGTGCTGTTGGCAAACATCTGATTTTTGCAAATCCATTTTCTTTCCAGTTTGGCAGGTCACCTTAACTTGGAAGTTCAATGCCCAGCTGGGAATAATATGCTTATTAGGGGATGGGCCAATGGTCTGTGAACTTGAGCCTTGGCTGGGGGTAACATTCTTTGCACAACCAGGTAAAACAGGCCTGGAAAGCCACAGCATCATGCCAGTGCAGGCATCATTACCAGGCACCCAGACCCACTGGGGGTCACTGCACGGCCCACAGCCTTACTCAGAGTAGACCTGTTTACTCTTTGAACTGGAATCCCTCCCATTCCTCAGAGCTGTTGGCAGCAAGCATGGGGGAGAAGGCAGAGCTGCTGGGAAAGAGGGCAAAGTGAGACCAAGAAGAGAAAAGACAGAGAGAGAGAGAGAGCCGTTCTTGCATATTTCATCTGGATGACCATTGAGAGACTTTGAAATGCCCCCCAAACTTGCGTTGATAATATTTCTTACCATGTTAGTCACAATTGTGCCAACGTTTTATGCACATATCTTCCACTCAGTACTTCCTCACGTGTGTAGTCTTCTCAAAAAGCAACTGAATCATTTCTTCTTTCAAAAATCTTTGTCAGTTCCCCAGTTGCTGGAGCTGTGGTCCTCAGAGGGAAGTACACCTACCTCATGTGGTAGGCAAGATGATTCTAAGTTCAAATCATAATTTTTATTTTAACAGCCATGTGTGTTTGATATGAAAACAAATGTAGTTAAAAAATAAGTCACTTGAAGGAAAAGTGTTAAATAAGTAATATAGGTAGGTACACAGACATGGCAAATATGGTGACAATGGAATGAGGGGGATTGAAATTTGGAGAAAAAAATGGCTTAACGACAGGCAGTCCAAACTGCCTGAGGGCATGGCATTCTCCATCCTCCACCACCTGGTCTCCACCGTCATGTCCAGTCCTCAGGCCCTTGGTCTCCAACTCTACCTCACGGGGTCCACCCCAGGTGCAGTGGGCCCATGTCACTTCCGCACAAGCATTCTGTGCTCCTCCGCTTCCTGATCCCAACACGTGGTATCCAAACCGTTTCCAATGCTATTTCTCCATTCAGTCTTCCCCAGATTGCCTTCATCAGAATTTAAATCTCCCTGGACCATTGGTTTGTACTTGGAATTATTCAATAGTCTACATTCCACCAATGTTTCTGGAGTTTCTGCCATATTCTGGGCACTGGGGCTTCAGCTATAGAAGTAAAAAAGAAAACAATTCCTGCCCTCATGGAATGGAGATTCAGATGAAGCAAGATGACAGCATGTTTCCTATTCTGCCATGTGGGGCTGGTTTGGGGCACCATTTTTCCACATCCAGCCTGGTGAACCCTGGCAGACAGCGCTTTTCATCATGGTCAAATACCCGGAAAGTCCTGACGTGACTCCCTCCAAGGAGGAGGGCATTCAAACCTGCTTGTTGAACTGAACAAGCAGGTTGAATTGAAAAGACATCTTTGAAGAAAGAAACAGTGCAGAGTTGCTTCTGCCATTCTCTCTGCGTCCTACTCTTCTCTCTCTTATCCCCATCCCTTTTCCAGGCCCACCAACCAACCCTCCACGGAGAGGCCGCATATAGAGTAACCAACTCATCTTAGACTTTCCTGATTTTAGCACTGAATGCCCCGCATCCTAGAAAACCCCATATTCCCAGGCAAACCGGGAAGGTTGGTCAATCTAGATGCACACACATAGATTTTGCTCCAATACTACTTTCTCCAACAGCTATGTGTCCTTGGGCAATTACCTACCATCTCTGAGCCCCTATTGTCTCATCTACAGATGGAAATAATACCATCCCCCAAGGCTGCTGTGAGGATTAAAGATATAATGTAAGTTTAGGGAGATCACCTTGCACCATGAATGGTTGCTGTGATTGATACTGTTGGTGGACTGAGAGCAGTGCAAAAAGAGAGCACTGTGCTGAATCCAAGAACCTCTGATCAAAGAACCTTAATGCCTGCTGAGCAGCCATCTCTCTTTTGGAGGCTGACATGCCAATGGTCTTGTGGCCACAATGGACATAGTTTGGCCAGGGTCTCTGAATGGCAGGAAACAAGCAACTTGCTGCCAAAGTGCTGTAAACAAAACCCTCAATCTACCCAGCTCTGCCTTATTATTTTTATTAAGCACTTACTATGTGCCAGATACTAAGATCTCATTTAATCCTCACAAAGGCCCCACAAAGTAGCATCATAATCCCTCATCTTAAGATGAGGACATTGAAGCTGAGAAACATTAAGTAACTTACCCAAGGTCACACTGCTGGGAGGACAGATAGAAACCATGTCTGCCTGATCTCAGAGCCTCCACCCCTAAGCACCACCTACCTATCCACAAGAAACATCCTCTCCCTGTGCCCCAGCAGGAGCTGACAGCTTTGCTCCCCTCCACATAGAAGGAAACTGGCATTTTACTAGGCACTGGGCAATCTGATCAGTCTTGGAAGAAAGGGGAATTAGCGGGCGAGCCCTTGCTTGCTGGGAGATGGTTTACCCTGAAACCCTTCTGGGTTTCCCAGAACCCTGAGTAAATATTAACATAATCTCATTACATTGCTCATTATATTGCTTCAGATTGAGGATAAAACATAGAAGCAACCTGGGCCAATGTACCCTTGTGGTTTGAACGGATTGTTTTTCAGTCCAACAGTCTAATTTATGCAGACGGCATTATGGAGGAAAGGGTTCCTGACTTGGAAACAGACTGGGGTTTTCATCCCAAGTCTACCACTTACTAGCTATGCCACTTTGGACAACTTGAGGCTCAGTTCTCCCATCTGTAAAGTGGGTGTAAGTTTGTCCCAGCATCAGCATTAGCATCCGCATCACCACTCCTCGTGGAGTGCTTCAGTTTGCTAGGCACTATACTTGCATCTTTGCATCAATTCCTCTCAAAAGCTCTTGGATGCAGTTACCATTTTTATCTCTATTTTATAGTTGAGGAAATCAAGGCATAGACAAGTTAGGAAGGTTGGGCCAAGGTCATACCTCTAGATAAATGGCAGAGCCAGGTCTGAAACCCACCTAAGAACCTTGCTGTTTATCCCTGTGTACTACTTGTATAACCTGTGCTGTAAAGCTTTCATTGAGATGACACGTATGTACGTGCCTGGCTCATAGGTCACCTATGATAGCATCCTCTGTTCCGTAATTCTCTGCCACTGCTCCTTACGCATGCCTGGAAAGAAGAGAGAGGGGATCACCCTCTCCATGGGCGCACCCACGCCTTCCCAAACTGCACTGCTCTCCAGGGTGACAGCGAATGATTCACCAGTTTGGATAAGCACAAGTGAGCCTGCTAGTGACTCAGGGACATGCAGGGACCAACGAAAGAGCCTCTACCTACAGAACAAAGCCAGACAGCAACTTGTGATGAAGATAATTACAGGCTGGAATGGCAACACCAAGGCCAAGGACTGTCTAGTTTATATGGTAATTAATCACAACCTCAAAGACTTTGAGGAGGTCTGGAGGCTCCACTGGGGACCAACTAGGATTTTAAAAACAAAAACAAAAAACACAAAAACTTCCCCCAGTCCCTACTACCACACTGCATAATCTCCTTGCCTTTCCTCCCAGCATACGCACAGGCCCAAGTCCCCCAACACTGCCCCCAACTAGCCCAGTATTCTCAAAAAGGGTGATAGGAGGGCATAGGGTTGGGAATGTGGTAGAGCTGTCAAATATACACAAATCTACAATGTCAGTTCAAAAACGGAAGTCATGATCCTTCGCGTTGTCCTGCAACAGGATAAAAATAGCTCATCTTTCATCAAGGCAGAAGAAAACCTACCACTATCGTATCTGGTAATCTACAACACCACCCTCTACCTCCAAGTTGAACCCTGCCGTGCTGAAATCGAAGCTATATGCAGCATTTTGGTTTAAAGTCAGATAGACCTAAGTTTGTATTCCAGATTTGCCACATGTGGCTGTGTGACCTTGACCTTGGCCAAGTAATTTGACTTCTCCGAGCTTCTGCTTCGTCTTTTTTTTTTTTAATGTGGATCCTGACAGTGCTAACTCTATAAGGTTAAGAGGATTAAATTACATAACACACATAAAAGGCTACTTTTCTCAGTCATTTCATGTATTATTCCTATAATTCTGAATCCTCTCTCCTCCTTCCCCGGCACATAGCCATCTACATTACACAATTTCCATTCTTCACCATCTCCCTAGTGCTCTTGGCTTGATCCTCTGTCCCTGGTTATGAAAATTTTTAAATGGGCCAGTTGAATTGATGACCAACTCCAATCTCAGGTTCCTAATTCTTTGGTCATCCCACTCATGCCAGCAGTGGGGCCTGTCTTCTTAGTGATCCAGTTCCAGAACTTTCCATTGGCCCCTTGTTTTAGGTTGCAGAGGCTGGAGAGGCCCCTTTCGCCCTCCCCACCCAGGCCATCCCTTTCTGAGTGCTCACTGTCTCACCTGTACACAGCACCAGAGGTCATGGGATACTTCCATGGAAACGCTATTTGGTTGCCTGGTGTTTTGCATTTTGTAACACCAAAGGCCTGATAGAACCAGGTTGTGGGACCAGCCACAGCTCGACAATGACAAAGACACACTTTTTAAAACTAACACCTCGACCTCTTCATACCTTCCTCCTCTCTCTGACTATCCTCCTTCCAAACACAACCGAGATCTGTGTGTCAGAACTTTCAATAACAACAATAATAATAATTTCTTGTGTCAGGTGCAAAACTCTCTGCTTAAAGTACATTTCTCCATTGCTGCTACATTTTATGTTTGGAAATGTGAATATTCCATTGAACCCTCACAGCCAGTTTCCCAAATACCCTAGGGCTGGTTCTTACCATTTTATTGGGTAACCATGTCTCGGATGGCCCTACCTACTGGTGTTATATAAGAACAGGCTTGTCAGACAGAGGAGCAGTGTGATGAAGCAGGCAGTGGCCACATGACCATTTGAGGGAGGAGGAGAGTTTCAAGGTTTTAAAAGCCTCAGCAAGGCTGGGCACAGTGGTTCATGCCTGTAATCCCAGCACTTTGAGAGGCCAAGGCGGGCAGATCACCTGAGGTTGGGAGTTCGAGACCAGCCTAACGAACATGGAGAAACCCCATCTCTACTAAAAATACAAAATTAGCTGGGCATGGTGGCACATGCCTATAATCCCAGCTACTTGGAAGGCTGAGGCAGGAGAATCACTTGAACCTGGGAGGTGGAGGTTGCAGTATGCCAAGATCATGCCATTGCACTGCAGCCTGGGCTACAAGAGTGAAACTTGGTCTCAAAAAAAAAAAAAAAAAAAAAAAAAAACCTCAGCAGTCCAGACATGGTGGCTCACGCCTGTAATTCCAGCACTTTGGGAGGCCAAGGCAGTCAAATCACTTGAGGCCAGGAGTTCGAGACCAGCCTGGCCAACATGGCAAAACCCCATCTCTACCAAAAATACAAAAATTAGCCAGGTTTGGTGGCACGCACCTGTAGTCCCAGCTACTCCAGAGGCTGAGACATGAGACATGACAGTCACTTGAACCTGGGAGGCAGAGGTTGAAGTGAGCAGAGATCACGCCACTGCACTCCAGCCTGGGCAACAGAGCAAGACCTTGTCTCATGAAAAAGCTTCAGCAGAGGTGGTAATGCCTGTGGTTGGTCCAGGCATGGAAGGCAGGCACTCTGTTTGTGGGAGGGTGTATTTGTACACTCTTTATGAAGAGCAATTTGGTAGTACCTACCAAAATTTAAAATGCTGGTATCCTTTGAGTCAGCAACCCTATTTCTAGGAACTTCTCTCATAGATATATGTACAAAAGACCAGAAAAAATATATGATGAAAAATTGCAACTAACTTTAATCTTTACCAAAAGGAAAATGCTAAATAAACTATGGTTCACCTAGACCATGAAATAATATTAAAAAGACAGATCTATATGCCATGATGCTGAAAGATTTCCATGTAATGTGAATAAACAAGCTAAAAAACAAAGTTTATAATATGATTATTTTTTTGTTTGAATATATATTTTATATGTGTCTGGGCAGATATACAACAAAAAATTAATAGTTGCTGCTAGGGGTGAGATTGGGGGCAAGGTTCATCCTTTTTTAAATTTTATGACAGATATATTTGTTCATATTTATATAGATACATATTTGTATCTCATATGATAAAAATATTTCAAAGAATGGATTTCTCAGTTCCTCTCCTTCCATCCCTCTGGTAGACTGTTCCAGCAAAGCAGTTCCTAATAATCCCAAATAAACACTTATTCAGAGCTTTGCAGTTTATAAAGCAATTTTGAAAAAAAAAAAAAAACTTGTTCAAATATCACACCATCACCATGATTCCCATTTTACAGATGAGGAAACAGAGGCTCAGTGAGGAAAAGTGCTTCTGCCCATGTCAAATGCCTAGTGGCTGCAAGAGCCAGGACTGGAAGCTCAGGTCATCCATATCTAGCACCAGGGAGCTTTTCCAGCCCTCTCCAACTGATACCTGCTATACCTCTTCCATGGCCAAAGTCAGATAGATCTTCTCTGGCACAGGTGAAAACGAGATCTGGACATGGCTTAGAAATTTGAGGGTGGAAGGGAGAAGAGCAGAGAGAGAAGGGGAGGTGTAGGGCATGGTGTAGAAGAAAGGTTAAAAAGTGGCTTGGCATTCTGTTCTACAATTAAATGCATAGGCCACCAGCAAACCAGGTAAGCAAGATCCTAACCGGGGCCTCCTTCCTATGCCTGCTCTGTTGTTTGAGGATGAGTCATTTGTCACCATCTTGCTGTGAGCTCCATGTGAGCTGAGCCTGAACACCAGTTTGGTGCTGCCCAAGACCACTATAGGGAGCTGTCCCCAGAGCCACAGTTTGGAGAAGAGGAGATCCCAGAGGCCTTCCTGGCCTTTCTATAATGTGCATCTCCTTGTTCAACACCCTTTGATGGCTCCCATGCCCTTTGGAGTAAAGTCCAGCCTCCATGATACTATTCACAAGGCCCTCTGTGACCTGGCACCTACCTATTTCTGCAACCTCATCTCCACCTGTCTCTCACCTGATTTTTACATACTGGCTCCTTTCATTTCCCCAAACAGGCAGGCCATTCTCCCATTCTCTTTCTCTCTCCTTCCTCCCCACATTATTGCATAGACTGCCCCACATGCCTAGGTACATTTACTCCCTGTCTTCCCTGGCTAACTGCTGCTCATCCTTAGACCCCAGCCCAAACACAGCTTCCCTGGGGGGGCCTTTCCTGATGAGCTCACCCCGCCACCATTCAGTCCTCACCTGAGTTGTTGCCTCTCTGCTCCAGAGTCTTCACCTCTCCAGCACATACCACACTGTGTGGTAACGTCTCATGTACTTCCTCTCTCTTGAGCTGGACTATCACAGCAGCTGGGGCATTTTAGGAATCCACAAATATGTATTGAATGAATGGAGAATGACATGGTGTGGATGTCACCCCACAGCAGATGACAGGTATCAGACTTCAGCAATGGAACTTAGCCCCACCGGCTTGGCAGGTGTCACGTAAATCCCACTGCCTTGGTCCACATGGCCAGTTTCTCTCTGTCAATGCCTAGGAAATCGTAAGTCTTGAATGACAGGCATGTTGAAAAGGGCAGTGACCAATGGAAGATTGATTCATTGTGAGAAATTTCTGACAGGTTCTAACCACAACTCCCTAGGGATAAAAACAGAACAACCTCAGGTTTACAAGGTGGTAATAGAACCAAAGGGCTGAGACCAGTGTCAAGAGGTCATTGAATTCATTCCCCTGCCTTCAGGCAAGGCTGGCTCAGTCACAGACCAGTGGGTGTTTCCTTATATTATTAGCAGGAGTAATTATTATTATTATCATTATTTTCATTAATAGCAGTATACCAAGGTTTTTATTAAAAATAAGCACTCACAGGGAACATGGTGGGTGCCTGCCTGCATCACCCTTCCCAATACTCAGTAGAACACAGAATCTGGTCTCAAAAATGTAAGGTCTGACTCCATCTCCCTCATGTCAGCATGATTGCTCAGTGGGAGAATTGAAGCAAGCAGGTTCTCATTTAGAAGACAGCAAAGAAAATGTTCTAGAATCAGGCTTTGGGAACTCTCTCTCACAACAGCCCCAAGCATATGAAAAGTCATGGGGCCACCATCAGGCATCCCCTTTGCAATTTATAATCGGCCCAGCTGTTTCCCTGTGCAGAGGGCACGCAGTTCAGAGTCCTGCCCATCCATGACCTCAACTGATCTTCACAGCAACACGTGCATCCAAGGAATGGGAATAAGCTGAAGGTGGGACAGGCTGTAGGTTGGGTCACCAGAGTTCTCAAAACTAAGTGGGTGAGTGGGCTTGAGTAAGGAACGAAGACATTCGATCACCAGTCGGACCCTCCGACTTTATATTCCGCTTCTCAGTCTAAAAAGAGTCAATAAATATGTGAACACCTACTATATTCCAAGTACTGTTCCAGAGTCTAGGAATACAGCAATGAACAGATTTTTAAAAGACAAAACAAAACCAAAAACTCTGCCCTCGTGGAGCTTACATTCTGGTGCTGTGGTATTTATAAGCCACTTTCAGTAACATGGTTTTAGATAATAGGTGAACCTGGAATTAATCAATATTGAATCACATCATGAGAAATGTGTGCCCTTTCCAATTCTCTTAATTCAATCCTTCACAGACTTTAGAGGAGGTCTCAGTTGACTGATATCACCCTTCAATGAAAGGAGCATAGGCTGCAGGATCCAATGAGACGTTAATCCCAGCCTTGGGTTTCATCCTATTTATTAACAGTTACCTTCTAGGTGTAGCCAGCGTTGCTAATTTTCCATTAAAGGTAGTGATATTATTGCTTTGTAAATAAATGCACATTCTTTAATAAGTGAGTCATTAAAAAAAAAAGACCTAAGAGTCTAATAGGACAAGTGGTAAATGAATATAGCAAAACACTGGATGTTTAGAAGGCTTGAACTAGGTGGGGCCCTCAGCCTAGAAATAGCCAAGGGCACTTCTGCTTCTAAAGACCCAGACAAACTAAGGTTGCCTCACTTTTAGAGCGGGATAATCTAAAGGTTCACTGCTTCTTTTCTTTGAGACAGAATCTCTCTCTGTTGCCCCAGCCAGAGTGCAGTGGTGCGATCTCCGCTCACTTGCAACCTCTGCCTCCTGGGTTTGAGAAATTCTCATGCCTCACCCTCCCGAGTAGCTGGGATTGCAGTGCACCACCACACCCAGCTAATTTTTGTATTTTTTTAGTAGAGACAGGGTTTCGTCATGTTGGCCACGCTAAACTCGAATTCCCAATCTCAGGTGATCCACCTGCCTTGGCCTCCTAAAGCGCTGGGGTTACAGGTGTGAACCACTGCGCCCAGCCACACTGCCTGATATTTTAATTAATCCCACCCCTGTCACCTTCATCTCTCCACCCACTCTCCAGCAGCCACTGCACTCAGTGCACACCATCTCCAGGAGGGACACCACAAGGGCTAAGCCTGGAGCCTGACAGCAAACACCCTACCCTTCCTCCTAGCCGCCAAGGATTTCTCTCTCTTATCTCAATCCCCACACTTTCCCTGAAGGCAAAGGTCACTGCAGGAAGCTCCCCAAAGTTAATTAGCCCTCATTCTCGGAAGCCAACAGCCTCCTACTCTAAATAAGGAAGAGCCATCCAGTCCCTTTGAACCCGCGTTCTCCTTATGTAAATGGGTTCTGCACAAGCTCATTATCAGAATCACCTGGGAGCTTTACCAAACTACAGGTGCCTCGCTGCCTACGACCAATTTGCTGAATCAGTCATTTCAAGATGGTGCCCGGAAAGCTGTATTTTGTGCCCCTTTGGAGAGTCCAATGTTCAGCCAGATTTAGAAGCTGATATGCTTCATTGGAAACAACTTCTCCATAGGCTCTTTATTTGGCCAAGTAACAACCACAATTATCTTATCAAGGCAGGAAGTGTCGTTTAGTACACAGGCTTTGGAGTTGAGCAAACCTGGATTCAAATCCTGGGCCCACCACAAGGAAGTGACCGAGTGGCCTCAGGTTAGCTGCTTAACAACCCTGTGCCTCAGTTGTCCCAGCCATAAAATGGGGGTATCAATGGCACCCACTCATCATCAGGTTGTTTGAAGGATTCCATAATCTAATGTGAGCAAAATGCACTATGCACTGGCTTGGAGTAAAAGCGAAAAAAATACCAGCCATAGTTAATGTGGATTGGTTTTATCTTGGTAACCAAAGGAGACTCAAAGTGGTTTTCAGGGAAGACAAGAGGAGAAGGGGACAGAGAAAAATGAGAGGGAAGGCAAGCTGAAATAATTTTTGATGTTCAGATCTTATTTGCCCCTTTCCCTTTAACAAGTGAGGCTCTAAGGCCAGAGGCCAGGATTCTAGGTCATTCCTCACCCCTTTCCCCACCTTGTGATCTAGAGATCCCACACTGGATAGGTGGCCAAAGTTGCTGAGTGACACACAGATGTGGGGTAGACATTCGCCAAGAGAAATCATCTGAGTTGACCATTGAGAAGGGCAAGCGAGGACCCCTGTGTAATGTTAGTATTAAGGGAGCTTGGGAAGGCCCTACTCTTCCCTGACACACAGCAGATAATCCCGTCTCCCCTCCACTAGCATACTTCTTTTCTTCATTTGGAAATGGAGGGCTTTTTCCTTGTGGTGGATGATTGGTTCACTCACTCATTTACTGGTTCCCTCATTCAGCAGATCCCCACTGATTGCCTGCTGGGCACCTCATCCTGTTCACATAGAATATGCTGCTGGGGCCGGACATCTCTGGCTTGCCTCCCGGTTTTACCGATTAGGAACCTGGGACCCAAGGTGAAATGACTCAGCCACAGTCTCGCAGCCGGCAGGTGGTAGCACTGGATTTAGATCCAAGTGTCCTGACTTGCACTCCACACACTGCCTGCATGAAGGGCGTGGCCAAGTTCTATAAGGAAATTTGTCTCTTCACCTCCATCATTCACCTGGCACAATGTCTGGAGCTCGCTAATTGTTGGCAGGTGGAATGAATAGTTTGAAAGCTAAATCTGAGAATGATTGTGAAACTAACACAAGAACAGAAAACCAAACACCGCATTCTCACTCATAAGTGGGAGTTGAACAATGAGAACACATGGACACAGGGAGGGGAATATCACACACCGGGGCCTGTCAGGGGGTGGGGGGCTAGGGGAGAGAGCATTAGGAGAAATACCTAATGTGGGTTGATGGGTGCAGCAAGCCACCATGGCACATATATACCTACGTAACAAACCTGCATGTTCTGCACATGTACCCCAGAACTTAAAGTATAATAAAAAAAAAAGAAAAGAAAACTAAATCTGTACTGAGCACAGAGCCATATAATGTGAAAAGGGCAGTGTTTCTCTAACTGTAATGTGTACACCAATCACCTGAGATCTTGTTAAAATCATGGTGCTAATTAGGGGAGTTTGGGGTCAGCTGGGGATTCTATAGTCCTAGCAAGCTTCCAGGTGTGGCTGACATTGCCAGTACCAGACCAGAACCTGAACAATGGACAGCACACTTTGAAGCCAGAGCGCCCAGATTCGAAGTCCAAATTTGCTACTTATCAGCCGTGCAGCCTTGAGCCAGTTATTTAAACTGACTGTGCCTTGGTTTTCTTGCCTGTAAAAAGAAGGGTGGTGATGATAATGGAGTACCTGCTTTACAGGGCCATTGGGAGATTCAAGTCAGGTAATAAGTGTTAAGCACTTTGTCTAGTGTCACTTGTGCATACAAGGCACTCAGAGGGCAGAAGTTGGAAGGAGAGCCTTCCTTGAAGTAAGGCAGCCTTCTTGCTTTCTGCCCCAGACCCCACCCCAGAAAAGTCAACGTATTCTTCTCCGGGATACAGCTAGTCTTGATCCAAACCATCAGACCACCCTTGAACAGCTCCTGAAAACAAAAATGATGGGCTCACTCTAGCCAAAATAATCATCAGATTAGCCCAGAATGTGACCCCAGCCCCAGCTGTTGCACAGCTACGTGAGCCCAGCAGATGAAAATGTTCCAGCAGGCAGATGTGGCAGGGTGCTGCTTTACAGAGTTGAAGTTCCAGCTGGCAGTCGTTTAGATTTGTTTCCCCTAAAAGCCTCTTTCCTTGAGCACACTGACAGCAGAGACCCTGTCTGATTTATCTTGGATCTCTGCACCCTGCACAGAGCTGGCATAGTAAATGGGCCAAGGTGAATTCCAGGCCCAGACCTTAGAGATAAGGGAAGGGCTCCTTGAAAACTGCTCCTGTTTGTCTTCAGGGCTGAGGCATGGCTGAAGGAAAGGGCCCTAGGAGGAAAGGGGCAGCGGCTGCCACTGGACGTCAGCCTGGGATACTGCAGCCCCTTAGAGACTGTATGTCAGCTCTCTCCAGTGAACAAACTCAGTTTGATCGCCAGTTTCTCTGGGCGGGCCAGGTTCTGGCGTGTGCAGGCAGGGAAGCACTAACCTCTGGGTTGGGCATTTTCTCAATTGTTTCATTCTCTCTCTCTTATCTCCAGCTAGTTAGTGATTAACTGCTCTTTGAAAGTTTCCCAGCCTCCCCCAAGCTCCCCAAGAGCACAGGTGGCCACTGGGTTGGAGCAGAAGAACCTGACTCAGGGCCCAGTTCTCTTTGCAGGACAGGGAGGACCCAGTGGCTGTGCCTCTGGGTCATGGGCCCAGTGGGGTAAGGCCAAGAGGTTTGGCGCTGTGCTGCCTGCCAGGGGTTACTGGGAGGGCACCAGAGAGGCATGTCTGCAGGCGCCGGTTCCTTGGAAGTCTGTGGGTGAGTGGGTGGGGGTGGAGAGGGACAGGGGATACAACCAGGATCTGGGAGAGAGAGACAAGCTTGACATTATCTCCCCACCACCAGGAGCTTTCTGTACAAACCCTCACCCTGGGCAGCTTTCATCAGATAACACCTACACTTACAGACAGCCCCCATACTTTGGAGCAACCACCTCCCACAGCTTTTTCTAGCAAGCCCCACCCCAGCTGAACCACAAATGAGACCAGGTAGAAGAAGCAGCTGACTTGGTCAAGGAAGCACCATCCAGAACCTTCCAGGAGTCGCTGAACCCTTTACTTTCAGAGTGTGGGCCTCTCCTTCATCTTTTCCTTTCTTTAACCCTGGGATTTTTTATTAGAGGTTTATAATTCCACAGAGGGACTTTCAGGGAGACCTGTAAACCTCTAAAAAACACAAAGAATATGCAAGATATGTTTTGGCTGAGTGTAGAAGCCCATCCTAGAAAAATGTACTTAGATATGTATTGGATTTTCAGCCCCTGCCCGCCTTCCTGTCTTGCTGCCTCTTCTGTGGGTTGCTCCCTCTCCTTCCTGGAAGCCCCTCTCTCTTCTGCCTGCCCTGTCACTGACCTAGGCTCTTGGCTGGCTCAGGGGAGAAGCAAATAAAAGAATGATAGTGGTCGGGGGTGGACAAGTGACAGTGGAAAGGAGGGATCATATTTGGAAACTGCTCTCCCCCTGTGGTCGCTTCAAGACAGGAGCAGGAAAAACCCGGGCAGGAGGCTTGATTAGAAACTAACCCCAGATGAACTCTCTGTCTGGTATTTCCGGTAGGGGGTAATGACACTTGCTTTTGTGGCTGGTTTGTGAAAAAGAATGGGTCTCCTCATAAAGGAGAAGAAAGAGATAATCTTATGAGTACTAGCCCTGGGAATTCAAAGACAGATGATGGGGAGGTGGGGCAGGAAGAGATTAATTTCAGAAGAATTATGACTATGGCTTCTCCACCTCTTGGCTAAGATCGAGTGCAGAAGAAGTATGACTGATGCATTAGTAAAGGCAACCAGAAGAGGACTGGGCAGTGTGTTCTGTTTGTTTTTGATGGCACCATATTGGCTAAAGGCTTTCTATCCTTTTGTGCCTTCGCCAGGTTTGTTAGAACGGCTTCCAGCGGCAACTACCAATAACTCCTAGGGGACCACCTCAAGACTGAAGGTGAGGCAAAGACTGTGAACTATGAAGCACCTCTTTGTAGCCCAAGTAGCAAGAGGAGCCTAGCAAAGGAAATCAGATGGCAGCAACACAGAAGAAGCACATGGACGAATCCTCAGAAGCCACAGTAGAAGAAACATTTGGGTTCGGTGGATTACCCTGACTTTCAGATATGATCCGTCCCTTCCAGAGGTTGAACAGGACCTTTCTAAAAATTTCCCATCTGCAACTTCAGCTGGCAAAGTGCCTTTGTTTCTTCCAGGGCTGAGTGGCCATTTTTACACCAGTAAAATTCAGAAAAAACAGATGTTTATACAACTGATTTCTTTTTCATTCAAGTGAAAATTACTTTATGTAGGTGAATCCCAGAGTGAAAGAAATACATATTCTTACAACTCAAATTCACTGCTAAAAAAAAGAAAGCACAGAAGGAAGTCAATAAAAAATGAGCATCATTAAACACATAAAAAGATGCTCAATCGGCCAGGCGCAGTGGCTCGTGCCTGTAATCCCAGCACTTTGGGAGGCCGAGGCAGGCAGATCACTTGAGGTCAGGAGTTTGAGACCAGCCTGACCAACATGGTGAAACCCCGTCTCTACTAAAAATACAAAACTTAGCCAGGCATGGTGGTGCATGCCTGTAATCCCATCTACTTGGGAGGCTGAAGCAGGAGAATCACTTGAACCCGGGAGGAGGAGGTTGCAGTGAGCCAAGATAGCACCATTGCACTCTAGCCTGGGCAACAAGAGCAAAACTCCATCTCAAAAAAAAAAAAAAAAAAAAAAAAGACGCTCAACCTGACTGATCATCAGAAACACTAACACATGAGAAGCCACTGCATTTCCTTCAAATTGGCAAAATTAAAAAATCTGATGATAATAATTGTTGGCCAGGATGTGATGAGGAAGGAATTCCAACCCACTGCTTGTTCAGGAGTGTTGATTGTTATAAATACTTTGGAGAGTGATTTGTTAATATCTAGAAAAGAGGAAGATGCACATGCCCATAATCCAGCAAATATAAGCCCATGGAAACTTTACTGCATGCTCACAGGTACAAGGATATTCAATGCATCACTACTTGTCAAATGAACATTTGGAAGCAAAGTAAGTGCACCTCAGTAGGAGAATGGATACATACATTGTGTCAGCCATCACCATTTGTTATTTCATTTATTCTTTTATTCATTTTTCATTCAATATATTTCCATGAGTTTGTATTATTATACTATGTAGAGAATCACCTGGGAAGATTGTGAAAAGGGCCGAATTCCTTGTCCTACCCTCAGAGAGATTGAGTCTGGGAATGAGTCCAAGAAACGGGGCTCTTTTGTAAGTGCATGTGATACAACTGCATGTGGTCCTGGGTCACACCATATATAACCATTCATTCTGCCATTGGATTTCAAGTTGGATTACAAAACTTGCAGGGCTACGTGTGGCCCCTGTACTCATCACTTACTAGGAAGGAGGCCTGGATTGCTGGAACATGGGAGCCTGAGAAACTTCTGGGTCCTCAGGCATCAGGCCCAGAGGAAGACAGCAGAAGAGGAGATAAGGGGGTACAGTGAAGGGGAAAGGATAGGGAATGGGTCTGAGGGCAAAGAGGCCTAGAACAGCACATCTTCTGATCTTTTGCCTAGACACAGGTCTACCCACAGATCTTTGTTAACAAAATTTGTCTTGGAACTAAGAAAGCTACCCTCCTCTCTCCTGTCCCTCAGTAACACTTAATGATTCAACTCAACAGTTTTTTTGTGTTTTTTTTTTAAGTCCCAAAGGCTAAGGTTCTAGATCTGGGTCACTTCCCACACATGACCAAGATTCATGAGAAAAGAGATGACATTGAATCAAGCTTTTATCTGAACCTTTGGTCTATTTTTCCTTGTCCACAGAAGTAGGGAAGTAAGTATTCATAGGGAATTTAGCCAACCTTTGTCCAAACAGTTTAACACCAGCCACATAATTAATCAGATAGTCTGGCTTTTATAGCTATATCTAATATGCATGTATTAATTTTTTTCAAAGCCTTAGAATCTTATATCTATATTCAATTGAGAAATGGTCTCTAAGCATAACTTAATGTTTCTTTGATGAAGATGCTTTGGGAGTGCACAGGAACCATGAAGAAATTTAAGGAACTGGAAGTCCCAGTTAATAGAGAGTCCTGGTTAATGCAGTGCTGATAAACAGAGAGTTGCTGTATATAGAGGTAGTGCTGTGGGCTTGTTTGGAAAACTGTTCACTTAATGGGCAGCTTACTTACCCTCACTTACTTAACCTGAAGGGAGAGAATCATAGAAGTGAGAAATGGAAGGAAAAATTGAGCCAACCTCTGTTTGACCCTCTTGTTGTATGCAAGGAGACTCTGTTCTGTAGAGGAGAAATGCTCCCTTGAGTTCAGCCAGTGAGGTGCCTGCAAGGACCGGAGAAAGAAAATGAGAAGCCAGGGTATTTCTCTGCTCCCTCTCTGCCCTGAGCATGCCTCCAGCAGCTACTACATTTCCTCCATGGCCCCAGCGCCCTCCAGACAAGCCCATCAGGGATTCCGGGAACACTATCTCCTCCCTTTCTCTTTTCAGCCTATGAATACTAGTGACTTTCTGCTCTTATTAACTTTTGAGCTATCTCTTTATCCCCTCTTTGGCATTGCAGCTTTTCTAACACTGGTGTGACCCATTCCCTGCATTAAATTCCCTCTGTTGAAGACACTTAGGTTTCTTCCTGATTAGACTCCAACTGATAGAGGAGGTGACTGGTCTTTACTTTCCAGACCATATTCATTTTACAGAAGAAAGAACAGATTTCTAGAAGTTCAAGTAACATGCCAATGTTGCACAGCTACCGAGCTAGCAACCAGTTGTCTCGTGGCCAGTGTTAATTTTCCTACAGTATTCTGGCTCTTCTCTCTCTCCCGCAGTCCCTACCAGCAAAGATATTCTTTCTGGGTCAAACTAAGGATTCATTTGCGTCTCATTTGCACATGATAAAAAGGTGCCATAACTATGCAAAGTGCACATCCAAAGGAGTTCAAGGGAGTATTCATTTCTATTTTGGTCTTTATAAGAATATTTTGCATTTGAGTCAACAAGGCTTTGTCAGCATTCTGTAAATCCCAGGGCAGTATTTCTCAAAGTCACAATTCCCTAAAGGGCATGAGGGTGCACATCTTAGTCCATTTACGCTGCCACAAAGAATGTCATAGACTAGGCTACAAGCAATGGAAATTTATTATTCAGAATTCTGGAGGCTGGGAAGTCCAAGAGCAAGGCACCAGCAGATTCAGCGTCTGGTGAGGGCCCACTTCCTAGTTCATAGATGCCATCTTCTCACTGTGACCTCACATGGCAGAAGGGACAAGGGGGCATTCTGGGGTCTCTTTTATTAGGTCAGTAATCCCATTTATGAGGGCTTCATCATTATCACCTAATCACCTCCCAAAGCCACCTGGTATCATCACAATGGAGATTTAAATGTCAACATATGAATGAGGGTGGAACACAAAAATTAATTCTATAGCAGGGGATACTTTGGTAAAAACACAGATTTCCTGAACCCACTACCACCTACTGAAATAGAAAAATCTGGGGATGGGAACTGAGTGTATTTTTAGCTAGCAACAGAGATAACTAGTATTAATAACTAGCAACCTGGATAATTCTTATGAAAACAAGTTTTGAGGGCCACTGTTCCATTATGTAGAAAAACATTGTCTGTGTACACACAGAAGAAGGAAGGATCAGGAAGGTGACTAGAGAGCTGGCTTCTGGCCAGTCAAATAAAGGTCCAACTCCTCTGGCTTCCATCCCGTCAGAGGTACCACTTACTAACACCCTGCTATGTGTCAGGCTTAGCACTATACATTGCAGGTACCTGGTTTTAGGTACTCTTTACAGCAATGCTGTGAAGTGGCTACTATAATTTCCGTTTAACAGACAAGATATCTGATTCTCAGATTAAATAACTGTCTCTGGATCACCCAGCAATGAGCCAAATTCCAACCAAGTTCTGCTTGACTCCAATGTCAGACTCTTCTCTATTCAGGTTGCCCTTTCCAGAACGGAGCCTGCTTCATCCCCAGATGATCAATGCAAACAATGATATGCTGAGTTGGCTCTTTGTGGTGTGTCCTAATCCTGTACTCTGGGCAATCTGGTGTTTCCTTTCTGCTTGTTCTTGAATGAGACATTGGTGTATCTGCAAAGGGGACAGGTGAATGGTATTCCAATTCCCTCTCCTGAGACACCCCCTGATGGGATGAGATCCTGCAAATGGAGCTGCCGGTGGTTTCTTGATTGTCCTTCCTAGTTTTCCCAGGAGCTCTTGGGAGCTCTTCTGCCCCTGCCCTTGGCTCAGAAGCTTCCAGTTTTGCCCCAAACCAGTGGGAACCAATCAGAAAGCCTGAAGCGGCAGATGTCTGCACTAATCCATACAGGGAGGACCTGAGGGAAGCAACTAAGTTTTTGTTCTTATCACAAATGTTTAAAAAATCAACAACATGAACGGGCAAGTGTGCCACCACACAGTGCTTGACATCTGGATGATCTTGCATCATCTGAGCTGCCTTTTCTTTCTTTCTGACACATTGCTTTACGTGCCTGATCACCATTCTTTTGTTGACATTGCTGTTTGGATCAGCCAGCTGAAGACACAGCCAGATAGAAACTGGCTGAGGCAGGGGTAGGGGTAGGGGATTCTCTGATCAAGCTGATCATTCAAAGGGTTGCAGAGAGGGCCACTGGCCTATTAAAAAAAAAAAGTCCTACGCTCCCCACATCTTTAGTGTTTTTCTTTTATGCTTCCCAAAAGTTTGGGATCCCAACCTGCATATTCATGTCTCAGTAGGCATTTGCCATGTATGTGAGGCTGCCTGGTTAGCTTTAGACAGCACAGGTTGAGTTCAAATCTCAGGTCAATCACTCACTAGTTCTGTCTTCATACGTATGCTAAATAACGTCTCTGAACCTCAGTTCACTCATTGGTAAAACAGAGACAATAATAACATACTAAACTTTTAGAGCTGCTGGAGGAGAAATACTTAATTTCATATAAAGTAGTTATCAACAGCACCTAGCTTGACAAGTATTTCTTGAATTCCTTCTGCATGCCAGACACTATTCAAGGCACTGGAGATAATTGTGGTGTACAAATAAAACAGAGTCCCTGCCCTCAGAGAGCTTATACATTAGTTAGGGAGGCAGACAGTAAACAAATGGGTACGTTTATAGTATACTGCCACTCAGTGATATGTGATATAAAGCACGGTGAGATGATGGAGAATGGCAGAGGGGAGATGGAATGCTGGTTATTGGATAAGGTGGTCAGAGAACCCTCTGTAGAAATCACATTTGAAGAGATGGGATGAGGGATTAAAAGATGAGAGATTAAAACAGATGGGCATATGGGAAGAAGAGCATTCCAAACAGCAGGCAGAGCAGGTGCAAAGGCCCTGAGGCTAGGGCAGCTTTCCTTATTTAGGGGACAGTATGGAGGCCAGTGAGCACAGTGAGCCATGGGAAGAATGGGGTAGTTGAGGTTGAGGAAGAAGCCAAAAGTCGAAGTATAAGTGAGATGCAAGTAGGTAAGTTAACAGGCAGGTAGGTAAGACTAAAATCATTCACTTAGTCATAGTGTCTTTTTATCTTGGGTGGAAGTCCGCTAGATACCATGAGAGACACAGAGATGAACAAGACAGAGGATTTATCTTTGATAAGCCTTGAACCATTAGTTTAGTAGAGGAGAAAACTATCTAAATAATGAGATAATAAAATAATAGACACCATGAAAGAAATATGGGTAAGTCCTAAAAGCACCTGAAAGAAAGTTTTTGTCTCTCATAGCCAGTCCCTCCACCAGAAATGTGGAAAGATTAATAAAAGAGAAAGTATTTACATAAAGACTGTAAAACAACAGTGCTCACTATGCTCAAAGAGATGAACTTGAACTAAAAACGTTTCGGCAGTCAGCTGAAACAAAATCAATGCAAATTTGAGGAAGAACCAAATAGGAATGAGACTTTTAACATTTAAAAACCCAATAAAAAATGAAAAAGTCATTCAGATAGGTTTAATAGCAAATTCAACACAGGTAAAGAGATAATTAATGAACTGGAAGGTAGATTAGAAGAAACTACCCAGAATGAATAAGAAAGAGATAAAACAATGGAAAATATAAAGGTGAGAAAAATACAATGATCAGACTTAACATATTTCTAGGAGTCCTAGAAAGAGAAGTTAGAAGAACAGCAAAGTCATCTCCTAAAAATATGGAAAAAAGGAAGTACAAAAATCACAGCAAAAATTAATGAAACAAAAAAATACAATAGACAAAATTTAAAAGGTAACAATTTTTACCTTTTAAATGATAAAATTGATAAACCTCTGCTGAGACAGATGAAGACAAAAAATGGGAAAGGCACAGATAACTCATGTCAGTAATGAAAAAGAGAACATCTGTGGAGAAAGGAGAACCCTTGTACACTGTTGGGAGTGTAAGTTAGTACTGCCATCATGAAAAACTATATGAAAGTTCCTTTAAAAACTAAAACTAGATTATCATATGACCAAGTAACTCCACTTCTGGGTGTTTATCCAAATATTGAAATCAGATTGTCTAAGACATGTCCTTACTCCCATGTTCACTGCAGCACTATTTACACTAGCCAAGTTATGGAATCAACCTAAGTGTCTATCAATGGATGAATGGATAAATAAAATGTAGTATATACATGCAATGGGATAATTCAGCCTTTAAACAGAAGGAAATTCTATCATTTGCAACAACATCACTGAAACTGGAGAACATCATGCTAAGTAAAATAAGCCAGACACAGAAAGACAAACACCACATGTTCTCACTTACATGTGGAATCTCAAGCAATCAAATCAATAGACGCAGAGAGTAGAATGGTAGTTACAGGGGCTGTGGGTGAGGGGAATGAAGGAGTGATGGCCAAAGGGTACAAAATCTCAGACAGGAGGAATAAGTCTTTTTTTGAGATTTATTGCACACCATGATAAATATACAGCTGCTTCTCAAATTATGATGGAGTTATATCTGGATGAGCCCATTGATATTTTCAACTTACTATGGGTTTATCCAGACATAATCCCAACATAAGTCATAGAGCATACTGAATGTATATTCCTTTCACATGATTGTAAAGTTGAAAAGTGGTAATTCAAATCATCATAAGAAGTCAGGAACCACCTGTAGATAATAATAGTGTACTGTGCATTTTTAAATTGTGAAAAAAAGTGAACTTCAAATGTTTTCACCACAAAAAAATGATGAGTATTTAAGGTGATGGATATATTAATTTGCTAGATTTAATTATTCCACATTGCTTTCATAAATCATAACATTGTTTTGTGCCCCATAAGTATATGCAATTATAAATTGTCAATTTATAAGCAAAAATAACATTATTACATGTGTTGCAGACATTAGCAAGATAATTAGAAGATATTATAAACAACTCTATGTGAATTAATTTTTAAATTTTGATAAAATAGACAAATTCCTAGGAAAACACTACTTACCAAAATTAACAAAAGAAGAAATAAAAAATCCAAATAATCCTATAACTATTAAAATCATTGATTTAATAAAAAATCAACCTGTCATAAAATGTTAAGATTTGATGGCTCAAGCAAATTTTATGAGATAAAGAAGATATAATGCCACACTTATGCAAACTCTTCCAGAAAATAGAAAAAATGAGACTCCCTATGTTATTTTGTGAGGCTTGAGTAATCTTGATACCAAAACCCAATATGAACAGTATGTGAAGGAAAATCACAAGCCAATTTTATTCTTGAACATAGGCTCAACAATTCTAAATAAAATATTAACAGGCCAACACCAGCAATATATATTTTAAAATACATCGTGTCCAAATTTGGCTTACTTGAGGGTGCTAGTGTAAAAATTGCTTTAACTTTGGAATATCAGTGTAATTTACCAACTTAACAGATCAATTGGGGAAAAGTCATATAGTCATTTCAATACATGCAGAGACAAGCATTTGCTAAAATTCAACATCCACTCATTAATGGATTAAAAGTCTTAGAAACTAGAAAAAAGAAAACATGCAGGTAATCTGGTGAAGAGCTGCTACAATAAAACCTATAACAACCAGATTGTTTAAAACAAAACTGAAAATTTTCCTTTTGAGGCTGTGTACAGAACAGGGATGCTCACTATCACGACATCTATTCAACAGTGTCTGGGGAACCCACATGGGAAATGCAAGAAAGAGAAATAAAGACATAAGAAACAGAAAGGAAAAAATTGAAGTGTCATTTTTGTGGATTATATTATTACCTACATAGAAAATCTATGGGAAGCTGCGGATAATTTTTAGAATTTAAGAAAGTTTCATAAGGTTACTCAATAAAGTCAATACAGAAACATGAATTAAATTTCTATATACTAAACACATATATTAGTAAAATGAAAAATATATAGCAATAACATTTACACTAGCATCGTAAAAATATCCAAAACCTAGGGGGAAATCTATCAAAAGATGTGCAAGAACTTTGCGCAAAACATTACAAAACACTCGAGAGAAATTAAAGAAGACCTGGAGTAAAAGAGAGAAATTCTATGTTAGTGGCTTGGAGCACTCCCTAATTTAAATGTCAGCTCTCTCTAAATGAAGCTATGGATTCAATAAAAGTCTCAGCAGGATTTTTAAAGAACTTAACTAGCACTTTCTAAAGTTTATATGGGATTGCCAAGATTCCAAACTAGCCAAGACCTTCTTGAAGAAGAAATGGGGTAAGAGGACTTGCTCTACCAGGTATAGAGTCTGCTTATCTTACTGCAGTAATTAAGACTGTCATTTTCATTCAAGGATAGTTAGATGGAAGTGCACGTCACTAGCATTTTCCGGTATCTGGGTATTCCCTCCTTCCAGGCAAATCACAAACAGCACGTCACAACCTTTTGCAGGTGGGTGGAACTCTGACTGGTTCTGACAAATAGGCTGTAACAAGAAGGGAATGATGGGTGATGCTTTCATTCTGGGTCGATGAAAACCTCGTGGACCATTTCCAGTCTCTCTCCCCTGGATGGAGAGTACTTCCAATGGTGCAGACACTTCACCTTGCAAAGGGCGGTTGCCCTGATGCATCTCCTGCATCAGAAGTGAACTGCCAATGGAAAACAAAAATGACTTTAGTATATTCATCAGTGAGATGTTGGGGTTCTTTGTTACCTGAAACTAAGCACAGCCTATCTGATCCTGTTCAACTTATAGACAGACCAATAGACTCCAAGAGTGCCCAGAAGGAGATCTACCCATGTATGAACAATTGATTTTTCAACAAAAAGTGAAACTGCAAAGTAGTGGAGAAAGGACAGCCTTGGTCCAACTGAATATTCATTTGAGAGAAAAAAGTAGAACTCGTCTCTACTGCATGCCATACACAGAAATCAATTCTAGGTGGGTTATTAACCTTATTTGAAGGGCAAAACTGTATAAAGCTTTAGAAGAAAATATGAGAGAATTCTTTATGACTCGGGAAATGATTTCCTAAATAAGAAACAAGAATCATGAACCATAAAGGAAAAAATAGTTCAATTGTATTCTATTAAATTTCACAAGAAAAAAAAAGTTTTGTTATAAAAGGAAATAACAAAGTGAATACCTAAATTTTAATAATTGTTATCTCTGGGTGATTACAGGCTGAATTTATTTTTCTGATTTTGCTTATCTCTTTTTTCCAATTATTCTGTGATGAATATGGATCTCTTTTATAATTTAAAAAAAAGAAAAAGAAAAAACTAGAAAGTTGTTAGTTTTTGTTTATGTTTGTAATCAAGAAGAGGTGGTAATCCCAGCACTTTGGGAGGCCAAGGCGGACGGATCATGAGGTCAAGACCATCCTGGCTAACACGGTGAAACCCTGTCTCCACTAAAAATACAAGAAAAAAAAATAGCTGGGAGTGGTGGCAGGTGCCTGTAGTCCCAGCTACTCGGGAGGCTGAAGCACGAGAATGACGTGAACCCAGGAAGCAGAGCTTGCAGTGAGCTGAGATCGCATCACTGCACTCCAGCCTGGGTGACAGAGCAAGACTCGATCTCAAAAAAAAAAAAAAAAAAAAAAAAAGAGGCGCTGCAAAGTGAAGATGTGGAATAAGAGTCTTCCAGACTTTACTCTTTCTTGGTTGCTAACCCAAAAGGAAAAAAATCCTAATGGTGGGATTTCAGGCAGTGAGGAAGGCGGATGTAGGTGGGATTTGTTGGTCATTGTGGCCTTTTTCCATTCAGGCACTAGAACACCATCCAGGCATTCTGCTATCCCTTGTTTAAAACTTTTCTGTTGTAGATTCACAATCTCTACTTCTAGAGGGAGATGCCCTTGAGAGGTCTCCTCCCCTCTCCCTTTTCCATTTATAGTCTTCTTTCTTCGATAGAAATATATTTTGACTCAAGTGTCTTTCATAGGGCTTAACAGACCTGGAGATGTGGCACCACTGGCCCTGCCCCACGTGGCTGTCCATCTGGTCTCCCAGTGACAGACACTGGAGCCCTCTCTCTTCCTTTGGTCACACCACGCCAGGACCTTTGTAGAATGTTTATTAGGCACACGTTTGACTCTGAGCAGCTTGAATATAAAGGATCTTAAGATCTAAAGCGCAAGCAAACAGACTTATTTTGGCTCTTGGTCTTTATAGTTATATTGGCTCTTATTTATTTCTTAAACATTTATTGGGCACAGGTAGTAAACTCATCATAGACCATGGCTCCTGAAGCCCTGATAATTTAATACCTGATTTCTGGAGTCTGGGGAAACATGGAAGGT
The DNA here is from genome assembly GCF_028858775.2 of Pan troglodytes. Taxonomy (NCBI): domain Eukaryota; kingdom Metazoa; phylum Chordata; class Mammalia; order Primates; family Hominidae; genus Pan; species Pan troglodytes. The sequence continues at coordinate 38,597,650 of NC_072407.2, read as the reverse complement.
GGCCTGTAGGATGAGGCAAATTAGCTGTCAATAGGCAGAAATGGCCAGCCATAGAGAAAAGTGGGCTTTAAATGGGTTTAGATATTCAAAAGTGCCTCACGATGGTCAAAAAGAAGGCTCTGGAGTAAGGGCGGGCATTAGTAGCCCCTATATTCATCTCCACCATTAGTCTTTATTGAATACTTACTATGTGCCAGAAACTGCTAGGCCAGGTACTTTACATACATCATCTCATTTAATACTCACAGCAATCTTGGAACATATATGATATTATCCCCTTTTTGAAGATGAGGAAATTGAGACTCAGAAAAGGTTAGGTAATTTGCCCAAGGTCACATGGTTAGAAGGGGGTGGTGTTGAGCCAGGAATCCAGTCTATCAGACTGGAAATCCTTATCTCTTTTTCTGACAGTAACTACTGCTCTGGGCACTGACCGTCATTTGTCTACATCTTCACAAGATATTTCCATTTCCATTTCATGCACTTTTGAGGTAAAACAGGATCGTTGATTTCTGAAGACTGTTTTTATCTGACATCCATTTCTTCAGGACGACTTTCTGCACTGCAGACATTTGCCCCCTGTGATGATGGGGTCCTTGCTACAACATGCTGTCACAAGGTCCAAATGAGATCGTGCATATAAAACATGTCACTCAGAGCATGACACAGAGGAGACTCTCAACACACTAGCTTCCATTAGGACTGTCGCTCCCTCAGTCCCAGCACTGCCTGTTCCTCTTTACCTTTGCAGGTAGTGGGGAAAATATCCAAGGAGACCTAGATTCTGAGTGTTTCTTGGACACGGGTGCTGGCAGCTCTGTGCAGGAGTATCTCTCAACATCCCTGGAGTCCACATTCTGAATGTCCTGTGTGATGCTGATATCACCAACTCTGTAGACCCTGAGCCTGCTCACTATCACTGAGCCTTCATGTCAAAACAGGAAAATGCTGAGAGGTGACTGGTGCTCCGGTAAGAAACTCCGATAAGTTTCTGCATCAGATCCTGTACATGAGAAAAACTGTCATGAAGAGGCAGCACAGCATAGAGGCTAGAAGATCAAATCTGGAATTACACAAATCAGGGTGTGAATATTGGCTCTGCTCCTTCCAGCTCTGTGACCTGGGGCAAGTTACCTAACCTCTCTGAGTCTCTGTTGCAGCTGTAAAGCAGAAATAGTAATAACTCTTTCACAGCTTTATTAGCAAAAGTGCATGATATAGTGATGTTAAGTGCTTAACACAGAGCCTGGTCCACAGGAAACACTAAACAAATGTTTGTTGTTATTATATCGTTGTTAAAAGCAAAAAAATAAAATAAAAACCTGCTATGAGACTTGTTTTGCAGATTAATAAGCAATTACTTTAAATGACTTTTCTCCCCAACTAGCTAAGTCTGCTGTTTGATAGATTTGAATGAATCAGTCAGCTGTTGAAGTCTCACTGAGCGCATGCAGCATGCCCTGGTGTGTATAGATGCAGGGGCTTGGCAGGCCCGGAGGCCAACAGGCTTAACAAGGTGCGCTAGCTGAACACAGCAAGATGAGATGATTGAAAAGTCTACTTGAAATGTTTAAATACAAAGTAACTTGGCAAGGAGATAGAATCAGGACAGCTGACCTGCTCTAGGCCTCAATTTCCCCATCTGCACAAGAAAAGGGCTGGACTTTGTGTCACTTTCTTGCATCTCTGACCTTTATGAGCGAATGAGTCTAATTCTGCCAGGACCATTTTAGCTGCCCTATGAGTGCATCTGGCAATTCCTAGTTCTGCATGGTCTCGTAAAACTTGGCATCTGATGCCCCTCTATAAGTCAGAGTTTTGCAGGGCTCATGCAGGCCCACCAGCTAGGGCACATCTCCCCCACCCCCAAGCCTCCTGAGGACCCGCCAATTCCAACATCTCCCACTTCCCACCATACGCAATCACAGGAGACATCATTCCAACTGGAGTTCCCAGTCCACGAAGAAAAGAGAGATCTCTCTAAACAGGGTCCTATCTGTTTCCAGCATAAACCACCTGAGATGTTCAGAAGGAGAGTTCTTTCTTTCCTCCACAGCTTCGGAAAATCATTCTTTTGCACGTTCAGAGGGGGAAAAAACAAAACTTGACTTTTTACCAGAATGAAAACTTTCTTTGGGGTTAAGGAAACATTGCCATCTGGTGGCATAATATAGAAATAACTGGACAGAGTGATGAGTTTCTAACCCACAAAAGATGAAGTCACAGGATTCCAATCAGAAAGAACTAGAAGAGTCCTTAAAGCTTAGATCCAATGCTTTTACTTTACTGAGTAACGGAAATATTGTATAGAGATGGCTTGTGAATTTCAAGACTAGAACTCAGATCTTCTCAACTTTATGTAATTCAGCTCTCTCTCATCTCCACAACTCACTCCACACCCCAACATATACACACCTCATACTTAGGACTGAAATGCTTTAATAATTCAGGCTGGCAGGACCACGATCGTTTTCATCCTGCATGTGCCCTCGTGCTTTTTATCAACATCATGGGAGGCAGAAGAGGGAGATCAGAGGCACTTTCAACTAACAACCAGCTACAGGGTTTACAAAGATAAGGAGGAGGCCTATCAGAAGCCAGAGGAAGAAAGAATGGATTGATTAGGGAACTGAAACTTCTGTTTCATGTTTCCAGCTCAGGAGGCAGTGGGGCTTGCATTAACTCTCTAAACCAGCAAGAGCTATTTGAGCTAACAGTAGGGGATGCCTTCTGTTTGGGGATTTTGGATCCTGAAGACAGTAAGTTCAGTGACTTGAGTATAAAAACCCTCATTATTTATGCAAAGTGTGAAAATCTATTATTGTGTAAATTGAGCCATGTAATTATAGGCATAGTCATTTCCACCTCTTATATTTGCATATTGCTTTGCAGTTCACTACATGCTTCAACGTATTTAAAATTATTTAATCTTTATAAACACCCTATGGTGGGAATTATTACTCATTAGTAATGAGGAAATAGAGGTTTGGAAAAGTTAAGCAACTTTCCTGAAGTCACAGCACTATCAATGGCAGCACTAGGACTTGAAAGAAGGGAGGAAACTTAATATTTAATCTACTCTGGGGCAGGTGAGGTACAAAGTGCTTCCAAGGAAGCTATCAGTGGCTTCTCCCCTTGGGGAGTAGCAAAAGATCAATCACTCATTCTTTGTTCTTCCAACTTGACCACTGTAGAGACACCCAGTCTTCCTGCAGCTACCCTATCCAATTGTTATTTGCTTGACTGTAGAACATACCAAAAAGCCATATGACATTCATGTTAATTTAAATTTGACTTGGAGAAATTTTTCCAAATATTACAATATCCTCTGAGGCACAACAGGACTCAGCCAGCAGGCCACCAGCCTGGGTCCTTGAGGCTGTTCGAAGGGCTTTTCACCCAGTCACCACCTGAACTATTTCCAAATAGCCCTTTTGTAATGCCCTGCAAAGAGGATTCTGTGTCTCCTTTCCTGGGTCCTCACCTCTAAGCATCAGGGCCTAAAGCCCAGTCCTCAGACCACTACTCTTCTGGATCTAATCTTTCTATAAGGGGGGTCACCTGGTCTCATGCCTTTAAATGCCATGTGGACACAGATGATTCATATACTGATACCCAGAACCCCAGCCTCTCCCTCTGCACTCCCAACTCATACGTGCAGCTGTCTACTCAACATTTGCATGGAGATATCTAAGGCCCATATCCAAACTCCTGGTTTTCTCCAATCCCTAAATCATCCTTTCACAACCTCTCCCATCATAGTAAGTGGAAATTCCATTCTTCCAGTTTCTCAGGCCAAAAACTTTGGCAACATCCGTGAGTCCCTCTTTTCCTCTCATGAGCCAATCCATCTGTAAATCCTGTCAGCTCTGCCTTCACAGAATTTTCTACTTCTCATCCTCCATCGCTACCTGGCCACCTTCACCTGGACAATTGCAATAGCCTCTGAGCTGGTCTCCTTGTACAGCAACTAGTGTTTCTTTTAAGATGTAAGTCAGAACATAACACTCTCTTGCTCAAAACCTTCCAAGGGCTTGACATCTTGCCCCGGTTGCTCCATGATCTAGCCCATTCCCCTCTCTAACCTGATCTCCTACCATTCTTCCCCTGTTCCCCCCTCTTTACCATATTGCTGCTTTCTGTCTCACCCACTCAACATGTAAGAAACTAAAGAACAGGGGTTTCATTCCATTCCATGCTGTAACCCAGGGCCTAAACAAAGTCTGGAGCATGGATGAGGCTCAATACATCTTTCCTGAAACACAAACGCCTTTTCCCTCAGCCTGGGTTGTTCCTTGATACCATCGATCCAGAGCCTGATGTAACTGCCTCCTACTGCATTTTCACCGTGGCCCTTCTTACACTGTGCCCCATGGTGAGGGAGTCCTGTGAGCCCCAGGGTCTTCACACCACCTTTCCCACTCCCCGCAAGGCTGTGATGGGCATGCCCTCCAGGCTTTTAGCCATCTCTTCAGGGTGCGGTTTCTCAATGACCATGTGATCTTCCCATTGGCAGTTCCAGATAAGTACAAACAGCTGAATGGTGCCAGACAGTAGAGCCAACCAGGAACTGAGAGAACACTGATTCTGCTGATGCACCAGGTGTGCTCAGATGCCAGCCAAGACCACACAAGTCAGGGGCTGACAGTTCTAGATAAGCACAAACAACTGAATGATTTCTTGATCCCTTTCCCCAAGTCCATATAACATCTGCCTCAGTTACAATTGAGAGGTTTAAATAAGGAATGAAAGTGGAGGGGAAATAAAGAGCTAAAACTAAAAAGATTGAAAAAGAAAAAGTTTTGAGGGGTAATGAGGAGCATCAGGGTACACGCTTGGATTGGTTGTTTGTCACTGAAGAAGACAGTAACCTTTTGGGGGGAACCAGGAATTCCAAAGATGTTCCTCACACCTACAATGTTGCCAGACATTCAAACCCTATAACCTTTGGGTCAACAAGACTCCTTTTTTTAAAATGCAAGTGTTTCCAGGCCATTAATCATTTACAGCTTACTACAAATTGTTGCTGGCCATTTGGTATCAACCCTATTGTAGAAATAAGAGTATTGATGGGAAGCAGATGAAAGGGAATGGTACTCTGTGGGACAAATGTTTTAAAAGATTAGTTTGGCAAAAAGTGGGGTCCCTGCGTAGCCAGAGGGCCATGAAAAGAACAAAGGATACTTTGGGAAGCAGACAGGCTGAGAAGAAAAAAAGGATTATCTCCTGGAGACAGGGAAATGGCTGAAAAAAGAAGACAGCTGGGCACCAAAGGAAAGCAATAGTGCCAACTCATGATAACTGATTGTTAAGTTCTCAGAGATTTTGCAAACCACTTGTTAAACCCAGCCATTATTCAAAATTAAAATATAAACTTAAAATTAAATAAATTGTATTTAGAAACAAAGGTAATAAACACTCAAAACTTACCAGTTCTTAATTATGACTACATTTTACTATTGTCTATGCTCTGGAAATTATTTATAGCCACTGTAGCTATAGAGTGAGAATACTCTATAACGGTGTACTTTACACATCTCTTCCCAACTCTATGTTTTGCTGTGTCATGTTGGTAGATAGAAATTGGCCATGATGGGAGTATTTACACCATGGAAATTGGCAGACACTACAGATCAAGGCTTGATTTATTGTTTTGTTGACCACCCAGACCAAGGCTTGGTAAATCTTATTTTGCAAAAGGCCAGATATTAAATAATTTTGACTTTGCATCCATTAAATCTCTGTCCAACCTACTCGACTCTGCTTCTGCTATTGTAATACAAAAGCAGCCATATACAATATATAAAACTAGTGGACATGGTTGTGTTCCAGAAAACTTTATGTACGAAAACAGGTCAGGGGACCAGATATGGCCCCTAGACCATAGTTTAATAATCCCCAGTCTAGACTTATAAAAAGTGATGGAGAAATGCTAATAATGCAGGTTAAATTTTAAAATGTGACTGTAGCCAATGCATGGTGAATAACAGAAAAAGACTGAGGAAATATTCTTCCAGTATTCAAAAACTATTATCCAGTTCAACAAAAATGTTGCTCATGTTGTTAACAAACGATTGAAGGCCCAATGTTTAGCTCTGTTGTTTCCCTTTCTTCTTACTCATTAACATAAAGGGAAATCTCAGCCCACATTCTTATCAGAATGGCACTTGTCCATCAATTGCAATAATAGATTGGATACACTATAGATACAAGAGCCTCAAACAAAACTCAACAAGAGCATTCTATGGGGATCAATTGGTTATAAGGAATTTACAATCAAGAATACTGTATATTTTAAATTGTGATTACACAATCTTTGTATCAATAAATATTTACCAGCACACCAGGAAACACTACTTTTTTAATGTCCCTGAAGCTATTTTGTTAAAGCATCAGCCAGGTAGTACAGGGTTTTACAATATTTGCGGACGAATCATGGACCATCAGCAACATTTGTTCTTTTTCCATCATTCACCCTCTGCCCCATCTGTATGGCAGCTCAGAGAAGGTCTGTAAGGATCACAGCCCGACTTCCCCAGGCATCCACAAGGGACTGCCTAGTATAGAATCCCTGAGAATCACAGGGATCCACATGAGATTCACTGCCTTTTCAAACTGAACCCCAAAGTTTCCACTAGAGACATACATACTAGGACCCTTAAGTTCCTACACACCACTCCTGGGAAGTAAATGCTATTTTCAAACCAAAATTGGGTATATGTCTGACAAAGGTGTTGCACATGTAAACTAAGCGTATTGTAGGAAATTTAGACCATGTGGTCATATTATTGAACACCTTATTTTCTGCCTCCATTTCCAATAAGCCCGTTTGTGAGAAAGTTTTAAAACGTTGACCAATGAATTCATGGAGATCAATGATTTAGCAGAATATCTGAACTTAAAAAATAAAGATGATTTTAAATGTGTTATTATTCTTGAGGAACACAATTTCTAGCCAAAACAGAGAATCAGACCAGTCTAAGAGTGATGTTATTTTAAGTCTACTTCGGAAAATGCTGCCTAGATCCAGGACCATTAACGATACTGCTGCATATAGTGTGGTCAAACAGTCAAAACATGTAGCCCTAGAATTATGACCCTAAGAATTGTATATGATTCTATAACTTGCTCATGTTAAGTTTTGGCTTGGGACCCTGTTTACATTCCTATTGCCTCTATTAGGCTGTGTGCTGTTAAAGGCAATGACTATGTTTTGTTCTAATTTCCCAAATGAGTGACACCTTTCACAACACAATGTATAGCCTCCATCACTACACAAGAGAGAAACAGATTTTGCACAGCTGTTGGGGTGTAACTTAGCATCCTCAAACACTGCACTGGGACAGAAAAATGTGCAGGCACCTTGTTCATTCTCGCACAGAGAAAGAAACAGGTTTTGTGTACCAAAAAGAGCAGCAGACTTGTCATGAGAGCTGGGTTCAGATGCCGGCTCTGACCATGAACAAGCCTCTTGCTTCACACATCCTGCATCCCTCCATTTATCCCCATCTCCAGGGATGCCCTTCAAGTTCAGCAGTCATGTCTCCCATGTCCACCAAGGTCGCATACAGATTCTTTAACAGCGTGCACAAATGCTTTATGGTCTTCTCCCTGACCCGGTCCCTGTTGCACTTTATGCCATACCATTCCATTCTTTGTTCCAGCCGCATTGGCCTTTCAGTTCTTCGTATATGCAAAGCCCCTTCCTGCCCCTGAGCCTTTGCTCATGCTCTTCCCTCCCTCTCTCCAACCGTAGACTTCATTTCATCTGGCTGACTCTTCCTTATCCTGCAGACTTAATGCACTGCTTCAGAAAAACCACCTCTGAGCCCCAGACTAGGACAGCTTATGGCCTTTATACATTCCCATAGCATCTTGTACTTCTTTTTCATGACACTTGTCTCAAATGTATTTAATAGACTATTTGTGAAATTATTTATTTAATATCTGTTACCCTTGGAAACAGACTAGGCTAGACTAGAAACTCCAAGAGGCCAGGGACATGTGCCTCTGCCCCCTGCAGTATCCTCATTTTCTAGAACATAGTAGATATTCAGTAAATGTGTTGAATGAATGGCTGGAGAAGTTTTATCTCTCTGAAACTCATTTACAAATGGCAATAATTCCCACTTCACAGGACCTTCATGAGGACTACATCGGATAACCCATGTAAAGCCCTTGCATGGTGTCTTCCATATGGCTGACAATAAATGTTTGTTGAATGACTATAAACACTGTAACTTCTAAGATGCCACCTCTTTAAATGAGTATGGTTTAAGGACTAGGTTAGTAATTAGCACTTGTGAAGGTTTCTTTATTAAGTGATTAATGCAACTTAAACCTTGGGTGTTGAGGCTAAGGTATTATTAAGACAGGTGTTGATTGGCATTTGCTGGGAATAGGTAGTCACCTCGTGCCAGACCAAGACACATAGAAATGTTGTCCTGGGGGATGGGTTCACCATGAGCTCAAGAGACAGAACAGAGCTGTCTATGGTTGAGAAGTGCAATGGGAATCCCTCATACAGATAGAGGCACAATGATCCTTCCAGGGTAGTGACTTTAATATTCATCCCACAACTCAAAAAATCATTTCTCTTTCATTCTTTCTTAGAAATGTCATAGATAGTATGTTCAATCAAAGCAAAGAAATAAACTAAGAGACAGAAAGATATGGGATCCAGGACACAGTTGGTCTAACACAGGAAATTGGAGACCAGAATCCCCAAGATGATGGAGATAAGAAAACCTAGGAGGACAAGTCTAACACAGGAAATTGGAGACCAGAATCCCCAAGATGATGGAGATAAGAAAACCTAGGAGGACAAGTGAGTGACCAAGCAGAATAGCCACCTGAGCAGGTTGAAGGGCTCTGGAGCAATGTCAACAAGGGGAAAAGGTAGAGCTGAGAAACTATCTTACTGAGAGAAGAGTTGGAGAAAGAGCCAGGAGATAGATTTTAGAAAACCAAGCAAAGGAGAAATGAGATAACTGTGAACTCCAGGGTGAGATTGGGGTTGGGTGGTGAGGGTGAAGGAGGATAAGGAATTAAAAAAAAAATTAACCCTAGCACATTACATAAACAATATTTACACAATCATAACATAAATACTGACCTGTGACTTAACTAAAAGAGTAATATTACTTCCATGAGGACAGGGAAGGTGAATTGTACATATAGGTGGGGAAGGTGAGCACGGTGTCAGGAAGACCCTGTAAGTGATCTAATCTCTATTTTTCATAGCAATAAACTCAACAAATAATAAATAAATAAATAATACAAGGAGCCAGAAAATACATTTAGGCATGTTATTGAGAAATACAAAGACCAGAAACAACATCTGAAAGGACTGGAGCACAGGGCTAGGAGGAGGGGAGTTAGACCGCTCTTGTTTATTACGAACCTGTAGTACTATTTGAATGTTTAAACTATAAACATGTATTTCTTTGAGTAAAAAAAAAAGAAGAAGAAAAGTAGATTTAAAAGGAACCAGGGTGGAAGTATGGCAAACAGTGAGTGATTTTTATTTTTCTGTATTTCTCAGTTTTTTGAGAAATGCCCATCTTTACATCCCTGGCAACCACCATTCTACTTTCTGTCTCTATGAATTTGACCACTCTAAGTAGCTTATATAAATGGAATCATATAATATTTGTCCTTTTGTGACTGGCTTTATTTCACTTAGCATAATGTCCTCAAGGCACCTCCATGTTGTGGCATGTGTCAGAATTTCCCTCCTTTTTAAGACTAATATCCCACTGTGTGTATATACTACATTTTGTTTATCCATTCATTCATTGGGTTCTGCCAGATGTTAGCTATTGTGAATAATGCTGCTATGAACATGGGTATACAAATATCTCTCCAGGATCCTGTTTTCTCCATTCTTTGGGGTATATATCCAGGAATGGAATTGCGGGATTGTATGAGAAATCTATTTTTTTTTAAATTTTTTAAAGAGCCATCATACTGTTTTCCACAGCAGCTGCACCATTTTACATTCCCACCAACAGTGCATGAGTGTTCCAGTTATTCCACATCCTTGCCAATATTTGTCATTTTCTGGTTTTTTTCATAGTAGCCATCCTAATGTATGTGAGGTGATATTTTAATGCAGTTTTGCATTTCCCTAATGATTAGTGATGTTGAGCATCTTTTCATGTGCTCATTAGCCTTTATTTTTGACGTGCTGATTTCAACAAGTCATGGCTCATATTGCACCTGTGTAATCCTCCTTTACTGCACCTGGCAGAGAGCATGGGCAATTAGGCACTAAAAATACTTAATGAAGAAGAGAAGAGGTAGTAAAACTTCATGGTTAAGCACATGGGTTTTGGAGTCTCCTAGACCTTATTTGAATCCCCATTCCACACTCATGAGCTGCTGGGTATATGACCCTAGGCAAGTTGCATCCCTCTGTGAGTTTGCTCATCTGTAAAACAAGGAGAGCAAAAGAGCTTCAGTCACAGTTGTGAGAATTAATTGAGATAATGCAGAATATCTGTTCCCTATTACGTCCCCTGTCCTATTCCTAGAGGAAAACATTTTTCACTTCCTTAAATTTTTCTTCTGGCATTTGCATCCATATTTCTAAATAATATGATATGCTGCTATTCTTTGGCATGGCAATTTTTTAAACATTACGGTAAGTGAGGATTTAGGTCTCTTACACCCCACTGTGCCTACCCGTGCTTCCAAATGTCACAACTTTGGGTTAACTCAATAATCAATGTTTGCATTTTAATAACTATGTACATCTTCGTTTTTCACCCATTAGTCAAGAAGTATACCATTATTTCATTTCCTTTCTTGAATATTGTTTTTTGTTTTTCCAGTAGTTAACCATTGCCTTCTTTACTTTTCATCTGCTTGGGGTTTTTTTTGCCTTTTACTCTTTTTTGGCAAATGTAACAACACACCTGTTATACACATTTTTAATACTACTTTCCAAATGTTTATGGCAATCAGATATTCATTTTGTTTTTTCCCCTGGTGCTGTCCCTTCTGAAGCTGTCCACTCCTTGTCACACTGGACATGCTCTCCCTGGGATCCCTCTGGCTGTGCCTCTGTATCATGTGATCCCCTGATTCCCAGATCTGATTTCTTCCACTTTCTTGAACTATGTCCTTGTTCTAGCAAAGTGTATCTTCCTGAGATACTTGCCAAAATTAGGTGCACAGGAGGTAGAATTTTAGAGTTATTATATGCCTGAGAAGATTTGAATTTTTTCTTTACAGTGGGTTTTTTTATTGAGATGGAAATTGAATTCTAGTTAAAAATCATTTTCTTTTAGCAAGTTTAAGGTATTGCTCTTTTTCTTTCACCATCCAGTATTGATATGGAGAAGTCTAATGCCATTCAAGTCCTTCGAATGGATTCCCTCTGGAAGATTTTAGGATCTTCTTGTCCTAACATTTCACAGGATAGGTTCTGATTTAGTTCTTGAAAAGTCAATTTTTTCTGGGTACAAGATGGATTTTTATCAATCTGGAGGCCCATGACCTTTTATTCTTGAAACTTTTCTTATAATCTTCCTTCCTTTCCTCTATTCTCTTTCTGAGACTTCTTTAGTCACACACAATCTCCTGGGTTGATTCTCTGTTGTTTTTGAGATCTAAAGTTCTCTCATTTCAACATTATGTTCTAAATTCTGTTTAATTTTTTTAATTTTTATTTTGTCTTTTATGTCTTTAATTTCCAAGATCTCTTTCCTCTTCACTAATGAATCTGTTTCCATGGCAACTTGTACTTGTTTTAGGTAGGCAATGTATTTCTTTATCTCTGCAAAGGATTACAATTATATAAAAGTTTCTGTTTTTTAACTTAATTTTCATTTCCCTGCCATTTCTCTGCTCTTTACACTATCAGGTTTTTTTTCCTTTTTTTTTTTTTTAAATTCTTTCATTAAAGTTGGAAGTTTCCTCAAAAGCGATCCTGTCTTTGATCTTTAAAATTGAGATACTAAACAACCAATTAAAACCCAGAGGTTCGTAGTGAGGGCCTGATCAGGGGTCATCGCTGGAAACTGATCAAGTGTTGAGCTGCATTTTACTGGAGAGCTCTAAAAAGTAAGAATCTGAGCTGTTATCTCTTGGATGAGTCAGTTTCTCCAGAAAGGGATCTTTCCATCTTCTGCCTGGAGCAGGGCAGAGAGGCTGATCTAAGCCTGGCTGCCAGCATTCCAGGAAGAGAGCAGGAGTCTCACCTGCAGACTCGAACCTCTTCTTTATTTTCTAGATGATATTGCACCCTGTACTTGGCTGTCTCTAGATCTCCCTCACCTAGAGAACAAAAAAAGTCTCCTGGTTTGAGACGAGAAAAAAAAAAAAAGCCTCTTACATCAAAATTCTCTATATTCTGAAGTTCAACAAATCCCCCTGTTTACTGCTACCTGTAGTAGCACAAGCTGCATCCAAGCCTCAGTCTTTCTGTAGTTCTTCCCAGTAAAGCGGCTTATTTCTCACTGGTTCCACATCCACCTCATTCCCCACACTCACATAGACTACTTCTTCTGCCACTCTGGTAAGTCAGTTGCCACTTCTCCGTATATTTTCCATATTCCAAAACTTGTTGAAATGTCATGTTCAATAATGTCTCCTTTCCTCCCTTTTCCTTGGTGTTTGTTTCTACTCTTCTTTAAATTCAGGTAAAATTCACATAACAGAATTCATTTTAGCCATTTTGAGGTGTACATCTCCATGGCAATTACTACATTCACAGTGTTGTGCAACCATCACTTCTATCTAAGTCCCAAGACATTTTCATCATCCCAAAAGGAAACTTCATACTCATTAAGCAGTCACTTCCCTGTCTGCCTTCTCCCCAGCACTGGGAAACTACCAGTCTGCTTTCTGTCTCTATGGATTTGCCTACTTTGAGTTTTTCAAATAAGTAGAATCATATAATATGTGACATTTTTGCATCTGGCCTCTTTCACGTAGCATGATGTTTATGACGATCATCTATATTGTAGCATGTATCAGTACTACGTTCCCTACTGTGATTCAATAACCATCTATTGTATGTATATACCTCATTTTGTTTAGCCATTCACCAGTTGATGGACCTATTCCTAGTCTTTTATTTCTTTTCTATCATGGGCGGTTGGAATCAGGAAGGGGAGGTGATAATGTGGGCATTTGATCTGACACTTTAGCCAAAATAATGCTGCCAAGTATTAATGAAAGCTTTATCTTACCAACCAGACAGCAGCCTGACTTTCATTTTTCACATCTGTTTAGAAAATAAGCTCTGTGACAAGTCCCCAGTAGAGTCACCACCAAAAGGTTGTAGTCCATTCCATCAGTGTCACAAATCAAATTCTCTTTCTCTTCCCTGGCTGGGGGTCTCTCAATCAGTTGAAGAAACCCCCAAAAAATGCTTGGAAAGGCAATCCCAAATTGTTTGGAATAGCATGACTGTTTGCTTATTAGATAAGTATGTTTTATTCCCAAGAGTATTTATAATTAAGTATAGAACTGATAAATTATTTCAAATCTATAGAATAATATATTATCCTAAAGAATACTGTTAAAGAATATTTCATGTTAGGCCAGGTGTGGAGACTCATGCCTGTAATTCTAGCATTTTGGGAAGCCGAGATGGGAAGATCTCTTGAGCCCAGGATTTCAAGACCAGCCTGAGCAATACAGAGAGATTTTTTTGTAGAGATACTGTCTCTACAAAAAAAAAAAAAAAAAAAAAAAATGCATGTTAAAGATGCTAAGGGATAATTTATATATACTTAGTATTTTAAGAACATATGATCTCATGCTACAGAATCTCACACTTTATGCCCTAAAATTGGAGGCAAGTAATTTTGAGACATGGGCAACATCCAGTTTGGAGAATTGGCATGAAGAGATAAGTATACATTCTTAGGTGTCACTGTTCATTTTCAAAATATCCCAGGTGGATACAATGTGGTCTGTAGAAAAAATAAAAGGTTATGAGATGCCACTGTGTCAGAATTTGCTAAAAAGATTAATCCCCAAGTCAATTCCTAGAACAAAAGCTTTAGGGAGGTTACATTAAAGTGCCTAACTCAGACTCTCGAATTTCTTAAAAATATAAAATCTGAAGCACTTCTGGAGAAGATGGTGCATACTTCCCTAAAGTCCAGCCAACAAGGTTAATGAAAAAAACAAGCCCCCAGGAAAAGAGCTTAAGGCAAATTCTTATTTTAATCCAGCCTTACCTTTTGGCACTACTGGGCACAATGCTAACCGTCCTTTGTTCTGATCTTGGAAGAGAAAGCCTTTCCTCTGCAGCTTTCTTGGGATCCCCAGGCGAGGGGGGATTCAACCCTTCTCAGGAGGCTTCTGTGATCATCTGGGACATGGAGGCAGCAGAACTGAGTGGAAGATTTCCTGGACAAGCATGTTCCAGGCGCCCCTGCCTAACCAGGTTTGGGCATTATCCCCAGTTTTGCACTAGTGTTATGCGTTTGATTCCTGCAATGTCTGTCCTCTCTCATGACAGGAAAGGCACAGGTCACTTCTTGCATAAGGCTACAAAGGGTCATACTCTGTAGGTTTCTAGCCCTCTTTCCATGGTCCCCAGGGGCTGAGAGGCAAGTCTCTTGACATAAGGATAAAATAGTTGCTGGGAGATGAATGGCCCTGCAGTGAACAGAGATCTTAATCATCTACGGGTTTTGTGTACAGCAACTGCAGTACTAGGCTTTACCGAGAGACAAAGACCCAAGAGCACAGTGGAGGGCACACCAGCAAAACAGATCAGCAAGGCAGAGAGGCCCGGAAGAAAGGCAGGGCGCAACATGTTAGTCGTCAGCATATTGGTAAGGTGATTAAGGTAAGGGTTCCTAGGAAAGACAAATGAAAATATCGATGTTGTAGTTCGGGTAGGAACTGTGAAAGTCTTCCCTTTCTGGTCATATTCATCACCCACAATGTGACCATCCCTGTAACAGTCATCATATAATCAGCATCATCATCAGTGCAGATAAACTAAATGAGTGACAATATACATCATGCTATTCATCACGCCCAACACACCCATCCCTGAAACCATCATCGCAGCCTCACCATCTTTACCATCATCAGCACCAGAATATCTGAGGAAATGTAAATTCATGCATCATGCTGTGGTCTTCCATTAAAAGGGGAAGAAAAATCTAGATCCATCCCAGCCCTCTAGGAATGCGTTATTATCATTACTGTTATTATTGGCTAAAATGTATTGATGCTTACCACAGGTACAGTGTAAGAAACCTTACAATAACCTGTAAGGGGTTAATGCCCTCATATTACAGGTGAGAAGATAGATTCAGAGAGGTTAAGTGATGTTTCCAAGATCACAGAACTAAGGAGTGGTGGAGCTGGGATGTGGACTCAGGCTGTTCGGCTTTACAACCCACACACCTCACTGGGATATAATATTGCCTCCTACAGCCTCCTCCAGTGGTCTGCAAATTGGGGTATGTACAAGAGGATCCACTGAGGGGAAGATGAAGATATTAGAATTGCTATTCATTTTTAATTCTCACTTCATACTTTTAGTTTCTGTTTTATAATATGCTTAATTTACCAGTGTGATAGAGTACATAATGCAATGTATAAGTAAAGAATTTATATTGCGGAAAATAGTACGGGTACATGCTTAATTATCTACGGATAGAAGTGTGCAGCCAAAACAGCTAGGAGGCCGGGCACGGTGGCTCACGCCTGTAATCCCAGCTTTGGGAGGCCAAGGTGGGCAGATCTTCTAAGATCAAGAGGTCAAGACCAGCCTGGCCAACATGGCAAAACTCCATCTCTACTAAAGATACAAAAAAAAAAAAAAAAAATCCAGGCATGGTGGCAGGTGCCTGTAGTCCCAGCTACAACTCAGGAGGCTGAGACACAAGAATCACTTGAATCTGAGAGGTGGAGGGTGCAGTGAGCCGAGATCGCACCAGTGTACTCCAGCACAGGCAACAGAGACTCTGCCTCAAAAAATAAAAATAAAAATAAAAAAAAAGCTAGGAGACCCTTGGTCTGGAAAAAACTGACGTGTCCAGCCCCATAGCTAGGCAAATGGAAAATTATATACAGTGGATCTGAGATTACCTCTGGACAAACACAATCAGTGTATACAATTGTGAATCCTGGTATGATGTTCTGCAGAATTAAAGTCTTGGTTTCAGCAAGTGACTAAAAATTATGACATAACTTTCTTAATGGCCCTTCTAAGTTTATCTGACAAATTGATCTCACTAGTCTATGTATAATAGAATAATCCTATTATTATGGTATCCGTGTTGGAAACAGTAAACATGGATTAGTTGTCTGATACATTTTTAAATTAAAGAAATATAGTTTCTTCCCTTTCTAAAACCCTTATGAAAATGCACCTAATTGTTCTTCATTTAAAAAGTAGATATATGTT
Source organism: Pan troglodytes (assembly GCF_028858775.2). Classification (NCBI taxonomy): domain Eukaryota; kingdom Metazoa; phylum Chordata; class Mammalia; order Primates; family Hominidae; genus Pan; species Pan troglodytes. The sequence continues at coordinate 38,581,260 of NC_072407.2, read as the reverse complement.
TTAAAGGGAATGCTTACGTTTAGGACATACATTGTGCAATACTGAAGTCACAAGATGTCTGAGACATGCTTCAAAATAAACTGAAGTCAGAGAGCAGATGGGAACCAGAAGAGGCAGAACTGACCACAGGTTGATCACTGTTGAGGTTTGGAGATAGATATTAAGGGTACATGATGTTATTCTGCCAACTTCTGTGTATGTTTTAAGTTCCATAATGAATAGTTTAATACTTAAAATATTTTTTAAACTGTCACAACTTGATTTTTTTTTCTCTTGAGCACTGTCAGAGCCCACCTCCCAACTGAGAAAGGAGAGGCATGATCTAATGTGGATTTCACAGAATTTATAGTGTGCCCTTTCCTGCCTTCATGAAATGTGTTAAATGTGCATACATCATTTGCTATTGTGTTAGAATCAATCTCATCCTATAAATACAATTAATAGGGGGAAAAGAGGATCTGATTGAAAAAATCATTATATAGCTGTACAGGGAAAAATTAAGGAAGGAAGCAAATCTCATGTATCATTGAATCGAATGTCCTTTGAAGACATTTTTCCACTAATATTGTTGGTGTGGGTAGCAATGATAGGACTTTTCACACATACGGGGTCATATATGATCTCTCCCTCCTGTGGTTCTTTTTTTTTTTTTTTTTTTTTTTTTTTTTGAGATGGAGTCTCACTCTGTTGCCCAGGCTAGAGTGCAATGGCACAATCTCACAATCTCGGCTCACTGCAACCTCCACCTCCCGTGTTCAAGCGATTCTCCTGCCTCTGCCTCAGCCTCCTGAGTAGCCGGGATTACAGGCACGTGCCACCACATCTGGCTAATTTTTGTATTTTTAGTAGAGATGGGGTTTCACTGTGTTGGCCAGGCTGGTCTCGAACTCCTGACCTTAGGTGATCCACCCGCATAGGCCTCCCAAAGTCCTGGGATTACAGGCGAGAGTCACCGCGCCTGGCCTCCTGCGGTTCTAAAGACTGAGACCATTGACTTAGAATCTGAGTTAGAATCTGAGTGTCCGCACTCAGAGGGACACGAAGCTGTTTGGAGGACCCCAGACACGTTCAAGGGAAACACAGTGAGATGCAGACCAGAGTTCTCATAAGAAAAAGAAACCAACAAATGGTGACTGCTCTACCACTGGAATTAAACTGTGGAGCAATTCACCCACATCATCACTAAACAGTGCAGAGAAGACAAGGAACAGTGGGCTCGATGACAGCCCAGAGCTACTGAAAAAGCAAGAAATTGCTCCCAAAGGAAACACCCACCTGTGGGCCATACCACCGCTCCAAGAAACAAGAGCCAGATGCCAAGAGGCCTCAGGGAAGAGTCCTTCCAGAGTTCAGCCTCCAAGCACTCTTCAGTCCTTTGTGTTCTGAGTAAGAATTTCCACACTAAGAGCTCAATTCCAATTACACCCCAAGATAGTATCAAAATGATAGGTAAATACAGTCCCAGCTTTCTGGCCAGGCAGCCAAAGCACACAGTGCCACAGGGGAAAAAATGGGCTGATTCAGATCTCTTGTGGTTATGACGTCTTCTTGGAGAGCAGCTGAAGGCAGCCGCGAGCGGTGTTTGTCAGGTGGTGCTACCAGGAAAGCACTGATGAGAAGCACAGGCGCGCTTATTGTGACATGGGCTTACCTAGGAAGGGAGAAGAGGCAGCCATCTCTCAGTGATGTTTGAGATGAAACAAAAGAGAGTTATGGATGAGCCAGGGTGATGTGAGAAGCTGGAGTCCCTGGGTCCAGCTGGAGTCTGTGCAGTGGCAAGAGTCCTAGATTCACAAAATCTCAGAGATGGGACAGGTTTGACTAGTGTCAACTCTCCCCCAGGTAGGGGAACCAAGGGGCGGTTTGGGGTGTGGCTTTAGATTCCCCATAATCTCAATTAGCAACCCTCCAAGTCGCCCCAAATAAACACACACTCTAAAGGAAAGAACAGTGCTTGATCTGCACATGCTGTTTCAAGGAAAACTCCCATCACCCCTTATGAAGAGATCAGCACCCCTATGCCTCTCCTACATAGGAATTTTGGAAGCTTCACTGCCCTTCCCACCCTTCCTAGATATCTAATACTTGAATCAGCCCTACCAGTAGTCAACATCCTTTGAGATTAGAGCTTGTGGAAGCCCACTCCATCTGTGAATGGCACCTTCTGAACATTTTTTTCCTAACCATTTGGTAATACAGATTATGAGCCTGAAAGGTTCACATTCCTTATAAACCGGTAATTAATTTCTTGATTCTGCACAGAGGAAGTGCCTCTCAATATAAAAGTTCAACACAAAAATATGTTTTCACAACACTGTTTAAAACAGCAAATATTTGGAAACAACAGAATACTAATAATGGATGGTACACCCACTGGATTCTATAATCTTCAGCCATTAAAAATGATGTTCAAGGCTGGGGCCAATGGCTCACACCTGTAATTCCAGCACTTTGGGAGGCCAAGGTGGGCGGATCACCTGAGGTCAGGAGTTCAAGACCAGCCTGGCCAACATGATGAAACCCCATCTCTACTAAAAATGCAAAAATTAGCCAGGCATGGTGGCATGCACCTCTGGTCCCAGCTACTTGGGAGGCTGAGGCAGGAGAATCATTTGAACCCAGTAGGCAGAGGTTGCAGTGAGCTGAAATTGTGCCACTGCACTCCAGCCTGGGCAACAGAGTGAGACTCTGTCCAAAAAAAAAAAAAATTCCTATAGAGAATATAGCAATACAAGAAGAATGTAGAATACAAAAACATGTTTATGATGCTGAAATGTTCAAAGAAACCAGTACACTAAATTCAATATTCATTAGGCTCCATTCATATTTTTAAAGGAAGGAAACCGATTATAAAAATGACTAAAAATGATCCCACTTATAAGAGGCACCAAGAAAGTCAAATTCATAGAAACAGAAAGTAAAATGGTGGTCACCAGGGCAGGGAGAGGGGAATGGGGAGTTGTCATTTAATGGATATGGAGTTTCAGTCTGGGGTTATAAAATCTGGAGATAGATGGTGGTGATGGTTGCACGGCAATATAAATGTACTTAATGCCACTGAACTCTACACTTAAAAATGGCTACAATGGTAAATTCTACGTTACATATATTTTACCACAATTTAAAAATGCACCTAAAAAATGACTAGAAGGAAATAAACCAAAAGTTAAGAGAAACTGTATTTGCGTAGACTTTGTTTGATGGTTTTTGTTTTGTTTTGCTTTTTCCTATTTCTAATTTTCTGTATTCTCTAAACTGTCTACAAGGAATCAGTTTAGTTGTTCTTGGAAAATCCAATAGGTCTTCTTTTTAAAAACTAAGTTCAACATGATATTAAATAAAATAATGTCTAATGTCTTTCTACATGTTTTTCAGGGCACTAATAGCACAATTTCCTCACTTAGGTTAAATATTTTGCCTAGCTTGATTACCCTGCCCATTTTACAGGGGAGGAAACTGAGCCTTATAAAGGTCAGGTGACCTCCTGGGATCACAGAGTGTGTTGGCAGGAACAGTTTTGAGAATGATAACCATCAAAACCTCAGGCCATTTTTTTGCTGAATGTGGCCAGCACAGATCACCAGGATTCAGTTTGCCCTTGGACACAAGTTTCTTCAAGAAGGAAGAAATCCATCTATTAACTGGAATTCCAACTAGCCTCTACCTTCAATTATTTTTTTAGCTTTCATGATAAAGAAACTTCTGATTTTTTAAAAACTATCTTGAATTTAATCCAAAAAAGTCAATTTCTTGATGGATCGTATAGCCAACTAATAAACTTCAGCAAACTTCTAAAGTTTCTGCTTTTCAAGATTAGGGCACTGGGGACTTGAAACTCTGGATCATTAAGGACTCAAGCACAAGAGGTGGGACACACTGAGGCAGGAAACTTAGACTCAGCTATTTTGGAATAGTTTTTTACGGCAAGGGCTAGTAGTGTTTAATATTATAATTTCATACACGTTCATCAATTAGAATATGAAATTACCCAAAGCACCCATTTCTCCCACATTCTGATTATTTTTTCCTTTAAATAAACAAGCAGAGAGTATCCAGAGAACTTATATCTTAGGCTCTGAAAGGTACAATGAAGATGATCCCACACCTGTTGGTGTTCTAGGCATCACTTTTCCTAGTCCCCCTTCATTCTGATTCCCAGCTAACTTTGATTTGCCTTTATTGCCAGCTCAGTGACCTGAAGAATAAAAAAATCAGGTAGTTCATGCCAGACACAAGAAATATTTATAAGCCCTTTGCTAAATCCCCTGAAACAAAGAAAAGCAATTCTAGTATCCAGCACCTAGTAATTAAGGAACAACTCCTCATTAGTAACAGAAGGAATATAGAGCAATGAGAGGTCTCAGCCCAAACTCCTGCCGAGCCTAAGAACCAGCTGTGTCAGTGGAGGAAACAGATACCAGTGAGTCAGTCATGCTTAGTGTGCACTGACAGCCATCAAATTAAGAGGGCATTTTGTGAATCCACATGGGATTGTCTTCCGGGGCTCCAAATCCCGTGGAAGTCACAAGAATAAGATGGAGCCCCTTGGAAATAGTTAACTCCAGAGAATTCATAGCAAAAGGCCTAACCAGGCATAGGGAAGCAGCTTCATTGCAAATGTCAATTCTGACCAATGGGGCCATGCAGGATGCTGGATTGCAATGGGTCTGAGTCTATGGTCACAGAGAGGAGAAGTGGTGTGCACTCTTGTGAACGTGTCGGGAGACAGGGGCTGGCAGCAACCGTGTCAGGCATTTATTTGCCATCTCTGGCCCAAACTGTCATGAAAATTTCTCTTCCAAAAAGAGACTGCCCAGGCAACACGAGTCTTAGGCAAAATTGAGAAGAAGATAAAGTTCACTTTTAGCAGACCTCGCTCACTTTCTTCTAACATTCCCCTTCTCCCAGTCTCCATCACCCAATTAACTTTATGTTTTCTCACTAATATCTCAGCCCCTCCATTTTCTCCAGGGAGCTAATGACAAACAATGTTTTGAAGAATGTACATCTTAAGGGAATCAAAATGTCCATCCAACGAGCTGGTGCGTGGGCACTGGGACCACCAGATGGTGAGAGGAGAGGAAAGGGATTCTCCTCACTCCCAATCCCATCCCTCCCCCACGGATGTCTCTGACAGAAATCCCTGAATCTGAAAAAAAAGGAGAAATCAGTGTTTCCACTGCTTCATCCCACCAGCCCTAACTCTGGTTTCCTTCTGTTACCAGCACAAATACAAAGAGTTTTCCAAAAAATCTCCGGAAGAGTCCCAAGACCCACGTTAGCCTAACTAGAAGCGTCACACTGGGCCCAAGAAAGAAGTCACGTGACCCTTTTTCTGGGTTTATTGCCTTCCTCCAATAACTACCACTAATTCACCTACACCATCCCTTCTCTCACCCCAGACCTGGCTCAAGGTGCCAAGAAAGATAGAAGGATAGAGAAGGAGAAATTCAAACAATGGAGGAAGAACGGACATTGTGTGGCCAACACTTAGATACCAGCCTTCTAAGGGACTTGCATGTGTTCCATTTGACTCTGTCCCATAGACAGATGCCCCTCAGAACCTCTCTTCCTCCTCAAAGTCCCAAGGATTGGCATCCCAAGCATCTGGCTTGCGGTCTCTGGCATCCCTGCCCAGGTCTCAGAAGCCCACTGCACACAAACAGGTACATCTGCAGGTGGAAGAAGGAAGGGGATGCACACCCAGAAGCCATCTTTATTCCTCGTCAAGAGGAAGGACAAAGCAGGCTTGGACAAAGGCAGAGGAATATAGACAAGGCTCTCCCTACCTCACGTCTGGGGTAGTACTCTGTCTGACCCAAAGGTGAGACTCCAAGCTTATTGCTATAAAATCTAGATCCAAGCCTAGCAGGCTGAGCTCACTAGAGTAGAGTGCAGTCTTTGTTCTTGCTGCGTATGCTCAATTTGCTTGGGAAGCAGACCCAAGGTCACCCGAGGACACTTTCTATTCTGTTCTGAACCAAAGGAGTTTAGAAGCTACCCTTGCAAACCTCTAGGTCTCTGGACCCACTTCTCTGCCCCCAAACATAGCTAGGAAATTTTTTAAAAATAATGAATGAATGTTAAATAAATGGGTGAACTAATAGCTAACTCAGGCCCTTCAAGACCATAGGCTATCCCCAGAGACAAGCTTCTTTGACTAAATCCTCAGCTGGGAAGGATTAAAGGCCGGTCACCCCACCCTCTGCATGGAGGCAGCTGCTCTCAGCAAGCCTTCTTATAGCTAAGTTAGACTCACCAAGGGATTCTCTGTTACCTCCTACCCAGTCTTTGTCCACCCAGTCAGGACATGGTGCCTCTACTGGGCCAGCCAGCCCAGCACTCATCAGGCCAGCCTGGCTACTCCCTCTTCCCTGTGCCCACCAGGGAGAGAAAGGCAAGTACGTGGCACAGGTGAATTGCAAGGACTGACTTCAGTATAAATCATGGGTCAGTCATTTTTGGCTGAAAAACTCAGCAAGTTACTTAATTCCTATGTGTCTCTGTTTCCTAAACTGTAGTCAGGGGATAATGACATCTACTTCATTGGTATTAGACTCCCTTCACTAGAATGCAAATGTCACAGAAAGGGGATGCCAGGATGCTTAACCTCAGGGCACACCATTCATAAGGTGGCCCATGTATGTGGCTCCCCCTAGAGTTGTGTGCTGTTAATTGCATGTAGTAGCCCTGCCACCAGAACAGGGATTTTGTCTGTCTTGTCCCTTGATCTAAATTAAGCACCTAGAATAATGCCTGGCTCATAGTAGGAACTCAATAAATATGTGTTAGGTGAATGAATAGAAGCTTTGTAAGGATTTAAGTAAATAATTTTCATAAAGGGACTGTCTTTTGAGTCAATGCTCAATAAATGGTAGTAGTGATTATTGTTGTTGATAATGTTATTAAGTATAATGGGAAAAACCTTTCCCCCCAGCCCTGCCTTTTATAAATCCATGGGTGTGAACTTGAATGTTGAGGGCCATTCTCCACCAAGCCTTCAGCTCCAGATGAGAATGGCTTAGCCCACATTTTCTCACCAGGTTGCAGGAGACTTTGCCCTTCTCACCTGTCTTGTCCTGGCCTTCCTGCCTTCAGCCCAGCTCTGCCCCTAGTCTGACCCCAAGGCCACTACAGAGCAACAGGACTGCCATCTGGCTGCCACAGGGCTGGCTGTCTCATCTTCATGTAAAAGTCAGGACTTTCCTCTTCTCTGCCTTTTCTTGGCTCCCTCATTTGGCACCAGGGCCCCTATTCAGGAGCCCAGTCCTACACAAAGGCCACAGCTCTTTCTTGGAAATGACACAGACCTGAAAACAAGGGGCTCAAATATCTTTGCCAACAGGGACATTGCATAACAACAGCACCGTGTTCTGGGTGAAGCGAACCCTGTTCCAGAGAGGAGAGGGAATTCTTCCCTCCACTTGGGAGGCTGTGTGGATTTTTAAGCCACTTCTCCTTTGTAAGGACAGATTTGGTTTTGAAAATCAGATGATCTTGGCTTCAGCCTGCAGGTGCCTCTCCTTTCCCACCGTCACCACACCCACAGGGACAGCCTCCTTTCTGGAGACAATAGGTGGCTGCCACCTTTGTAGAAAATGAAATGTCAGGAAGGAACCCACCCCAGAAATAGGACCTTCCTGAATGCCTGGGATTCCACTATTAGTGATTCACTCCTTTGAGTTCAGCACCACCCACTCTCTGACTGTCTTGGAAAACACAAATTCTCTTGGGGGGGGCGGCGGTGGAAACACATTAAGCTCCTAACACCTTGAGTGAAGAAATTTATCAGGTATGTTATTTCCTCCTGATGGAAGCAGTATCTGGGTGCTTGGCCATGCATACTATGGGGCTAGAGTGGGGCTCACCAGACTCAAAGAAGAGAGAAGATTTGGAAGTCAAACTAGGTCAGGGTCACCAGGTTTCCCAGAGCCGGGCCTGCCTACACCCTCCAAAGACAGCTGGCTCTGGAGCTGTTTATTTTCATGAGTTGATCACCAAAGGATTAAAAGAGGCAACACACAAAAAGGGCCTACCTCCATACCCCCCATGTAATAGATACTTAACAAATGTTAGTCTCCACTACCCCTCCCATGAATGGAAGAATATATTTGTCTTTCTGGAGAGGGCTGGTCTGTGCCTGCCCCTCATCTTCAGGGACAGGGCGAGTCAAAGAAATCAGGTTTCTCTTCCATTCCTCTTTAGAATGTGGGTCCACTTCTACCCAGCAAGTCCCTTCGGCCCATCGCTCCTTTGCTGCTGCTATAGGAGAGAAAGTAAGAGAGGGCCAGGTGAACAGGCTTAAGTGACTGCTCACTGGAGACCTGGTTTCTCAGGTCCCAAGGCTATGAGAGTCTGCAGAGTCTCTTGCTTGGCATTGATTGGAAACCTCTGCTTTCTGATTCTGCAAATTCTCTCCAGAAATCCCAGCCCTGTCTGAAGAGAATTGCAGAGCTGGAAAGGGTACCTCCTTTGCCCTCTGGCTTCCAGTTAGACTCAGCCAATGCAAGGTACCAGCAGGAGACTCCAGGGAAAGAGGGGAGTGATATGAACTCTCTATTTCCCCCACTCCCTCCGTACAGGGCCAGAGTTGTGGCCGTAGCTGTAATGCCCTAGCTACGGCCCCAGCTCCTGCCAGGCAGTCCCCTCACCCACAGTGCCAGCAGTCACTAGGTCCATTTACCTAGTGGTGGAAAAGGTGTCCTGCTCTTGCTAGTTCCTGGTGCTTTGCCAGCTCTTACTGATCATCATCCCTCTACCTCCCATCCATCAGGGTCATTATAAGGGCAAAATGAGACTACAGATACAGTTTCTTCACAAATATCTGCTGAGAAAGGAAACAACCTTAAGAAAAATCTTCCCTTAGGAAGAGGCCACATAGATCAGGACCACAGTGAACATCGATAGGTCACCCTGTCTATGCTCAGCCAATCCGTTCTCAGGATACCTGGGCTCACGCTGAATGTCCAGATCCACTCTGTCCATGCGCAGCAGCACTTCATCCATCTGTAGAGCACAGATTTAAAAAAAAAAAAACTTCTCCTTTTGGCTGTAATGGTCATTTTTAGTCACTTCTCTGGGCAGTGAGAATTTCCCCTCGAAGTCTACACATTGGCTAAGCCAATGAGAATTTGATTTCAAATGTTACACTTCCCCAAAGAAGGATGGAAAATAAACAGAAACAAGTTTGTCCCTTTTAGTCCCTTTCTTTTTGAAATTATTAGATTCACACTTTAAATCAGAATGCAGGTTGTTCTCCCAATCCCGGAGTCTCTGAGTGACCAAAAGAAAAAAAGATGACAGAGCTGCAAAGACTCATAGAGTACAGCATCGAGTATGGCAAGCCCCCATTTTCAGCTAGGGAAATGGAAGCTCAGAAGTTGGAAACGACCTGCTCAAAGTCACAGAGCCTGCATCAAAACTCAGGTCTCCTGGCACCCCAGATCAGCAGCCTTCCCACCACCCCAAGGACACAGGCAGCCTAGCCCCCATTTACCCAATTAGAGCCCTTACTCTGCTGAATTTACTCATGTTTCCCCTACAAGACAGTAAGCTCTATGCAGGCAGGAATCAAGCCTTGTTTGCTATTTATCCCCTGCCTCTGTGTCTGGGGCACTAATTCCATCTTGAATGAATGAATGTTTTGCGTACACATCTCTGTGTTTCTGGACATCAGACATTTTAAAACATGACCACTTCCATCAGCCCTCATCTGTCAGCATCGATGAAGAGAGCATTCAAAGTCATAGCTCTTAGAAAAAGCCCCCCAAGGCAATCCTTGTGCAAGCCCCACTGTGGGGGTCCTCACTCCTGAGCTTTGTATACAGGAGAAATCTGGGACAAATGAATATCCAGAAAAGCCTTGGAAAGAAAGAACTGGCCAATCCCATTTACTCTGAGAAGTGACTTTGAGGCGACAGAAGAGCAGCTTGCTGGGAATGTTTTCATGAAAGGCAGCCCACCACTCGGTTATTATTACTTATTAATAGCTGCCATTTATGGGATGCTTACTACCTACCAGTCCCACATTGCATCTTTACATGCATCATCTGAATTGATCTTTATAATACTCATTGTACAAGTAAGGGATTTTGTTCCCTGATTCACAGATGAGGGAAATCATCCTCAGAGGCTCAGCAACTTACCAAAGTTCACATCACTTCCACGTCTGCGTCTACTCCACTTCACCACTGTGCTTCTTCCAAGAATACCATAGGTTTTCTTTTTTTTAATTTTCTGTTTTTATTTCAATAGGTTTTTGGGGAACAGGTGGTGTTTGGTTACCTGAATCAGTTCTTTAGTGGTGATTTCTGAGATTTTGGTGCACCCATAACCCGAGCAGTGTACACTAAACCCAATGTGTAGTCTTTTATCCCTCGCCACCCCCCACCCTTTTCCCCAAGCCCCAAAGTCCAATGTATCATTCTCATGCCTTTGCATCCAAGAATACCATAGTTTTCTTAAAACATCAATTTTTTATTTATCCTGCCTTCCCCTCACCCACCACAACTCCAGCCCAGAGCTTTCATCAGGGAAGAGGAGGAGATGTTGGCAAGTGCAGGGTTCAGGACAATCTGGTTTGCTCTGAGAAGTGACTTTGAGCCAACGGAAGAGTTGGGGCTCAGTGGGTAGTTTGCAAGGAATGCAATGAATCCAGCCTTCAGAATCCTGTTTTTTTTTTTTTTATTTCTATCCTCTTGTTTATAAAACACTATCTGGACTCCTAATAACAGATCATACAAAAAGCTTTCAACTCATTATATTATTTAAGCTGCTCAACAACCTTAAGGTAAGGAAAGCTTACTATCACCATTTAAGATGAGGAAATAGCAGCTCGGGAGGTTAAGTCACTTTTCTAAGGTCAGCTAGTTATTGGAGGAGACAGATTCAAACCCAAGTCTTCTTACACTCAGACTGGTTCTCATTCCCGGAACTGAACCATCAGAAGAGAAATGTGGGGCTATGGACCAGATGAAGCCAAAGTAGCCTTGGCATTGACCCAGCTTGCTCTGAACCACAACCTCCACCACTGAGTTTTATGAGATCACTTAATTACTCTTTGTTAACACCAAGCAAGATGGCTGCCAAGCTCAGGACACAAGCTCTGCACTTCTCACTGCCCACTGGCATTCTGAAAATGGTAGGCAGCCTTTGTTGGTTGAGTCTAGAGAATGAGCAGGGCTCTCTTCTGGCAACAGAAAGTTGTAAGGCACATGAGCTGGCCAGAGGGCAGAGTTGGGGCAATGCTCTGCTAACTCAGGGAGCTGAAGACAAGTGTGCACACAGCACCCTACAGCATTGAGGCCAACACTGTAAAGTCCCACTGGTGCTAGATATTCAGAGGACACAGAGGAAGAAAAAGAGAGGGAGATGCAGGCAACAGGCAAATTCCATTTTTACAACTCCTTTAGCACTCAGCCTGGATAAGAGAAAGGGGAACGTTTACGTTCAAATTCCAGAAACATTATGTTCTGGCTCTGACCTGCCTGAGTCTGTTTCCTCATCTTCATAGAGTTGCTGGGCAGATCCAAGATACTGTATGCGATCATATCTCTGAGCACACATCATTTAATATATTGCAGGTACTCAGTGCCACGTACTGATTATCTCCTTTAATCTGAAGGACTCTGCAAGGTCTAAACTCTTTTATCCCTATTTTACAATGATGACACTGTCTCAGAGAAGGTGAGTGACTTACCCATGACACACAGCCAAACATGCTGGTGCTGGGATAATAAATATCAGTTAGTAGCAATAATCCTAGATCTGACCTGTGAGCACCTTGAAAGTAGACATCTGGATTTGGGTTTAGCTTTTTTACATTTTGAAATATTTCAGACCGGGCATGGTGGCTCACGCCTGTAATTCCAGCACTTTGGGAGGCCAAGGTGAGTGGATCACTTGAGGCCAGGAATTCGAGACCAGCCTGGGCAACATGGTGAAACCCCATCTCTACTAAAAATACAAAAATTAGCCGGTGTGGTGGTGCTTGCCTGTAGTCTCAGCTACTCAGGAGATGGAGGCACGAAAATCTCTTGAACCTGGGAGGTGGAGGTTGCAATGAGCCAAGATCACACCACTGCACTCCAGCCTGGGCGACAGAGTGAGACTCTGACACACACACACACACACACACATACACAAATATATGTATTTCAAGTGTACAAAAGTATATATGATTACAAATGCCTGTGTAACACTCAACCTAAGAAATAAGATATTAAAATCGAAGTCTCAGCACACCTCCCTTACTTTTATTCTTCCACCTTCCCCAAAAAGTGCCAGTTGTTTATTTGTTTAACAATATTTATTGAGTACCTACTCCATGCCATGAGTGGTTTCCAGATGTTGAATTGTTTTAAGCATTTTCCTGAATTGTGGGTTCATCATTTCCACACCTGTTTTATATTTTATCATATATTCAAGTATCCATTAGCAATATTTAGCATTAGTTGCATGGTTTGAAATTTTATACAAATGGTAAAATATTTATAAACGCTTTTGAAACAACACCTTGATAATCTTTTTGTTTTCATTTTTACAGACAGGGCTTCACTATGTTGCCCAGACTGGTCGTGAATTCCTGGGCTCCAACGATCTTGCCTCCTCAGCTTTCTGAGTAGCTGGGACTGCAGGTCCGCACCACCACGCCCTGTCAATAATCTTGTTTTTAAGAGAGACAGAGACAGATAGAGACAGACAGAAACACCCTATCACTATATTAGATATGGTAATATCAATAAATGCATTGAGAGATGAACTGCAAAAATACATTCCTTCCTAAGAAAAGATAGGAGCCTCTCATGTCATTCTGAACAATCTCACTTTAAATGGGCTTTGCAATAATTTAGTGGAGCTATTGGGAAGAGTTATGGAGGCTGATACTATGACCTGTTCTAACCAAAATTCAAGCTAAAACCACAATGAAAAATGATAGTGACAATAATATAGCTTTACATTTGTATAGTGTGTTATCATTTTAAGGCATTTTCATAAACATTACTATTTCTTGGGATGGTAATGTGTTAGTGAAAAGAAATTCTGGTGATCACCCACTCCAGAGGATTTCAGAGTTCATTTTCACAGCAAAACACATTTTTTTTCCGAACTAAATCTTACCTGGGATTTCTCAGGTTTAAACAAGACTGGAGAGTCCAGATGCTGTTCTCCAATCAGCCTCCTCCCCATCTCCTCTGTCCCTTAAGAAAACCATGGAGATCCAGGACTCTAGAGAAAGATCTGATTCACACACCTTATTTTACAGAAATAAATATGGGAAGGGATGCTGAGCTTGGATCTGTTAAGTCTCTGCCTTGGCCCTATCACGCATTCCTCACTAAATTCTTCCAGTAGAGGTGCAGCAACATTAAGCGCCTTGCCCGAGGTCACATGGCTGTTTTACAAGTCCATGGGAACTTCAGTGAGTGGGTGGCTGAGTCAGGATTTAAAATCCATCTTCTCATCCCACGGGCAGACCTGCTGCCCTCTAAGCCAGGGGAGATTAATCAACTAATACATTTCAACCTCATTTCTCTTCGCTACGCTTTAGTTGGATGGATCTTTCTGAGTTTATCTTCTAAAAGCAGGCTCAGTCCAGAGAATCTGTGACCTTATTAGACGAGATTGGGTAAAGATGTAGGTGCCCTGGAGGACCCAACACATCCAGGCCTTGGCAAAGGTGGGATGTGTAGAATCTTTATGAAGCCTCCTTCTCTTCTCCCTTGGGGTATCCAGTCCTCTCCTTTCTGGTCCCCAGAGCCCTCTTGCTGATCCAGATGATCCCCTAACACCAATTTTCCTTTCTCATCCCTCCATACATGCCTTCAGCACATTCATCCCACATGCTGCTCCCTGAAAGTGTGCCAGTATAATCCAAGATGACTCATTGCTTAACCTACCTACTGAAATATGCATATCCTTAAGGTAGCTCAAAAACAGCATATTAATGGTGGAAATTTTAGGTGCCAAATTAGATCAGTCAGAGAGTTATTTATAGAGAAGGAACTTTTTTGCTGATTCTCCAAAGATGCCACACAGATCTACAGGTTATGGTTCCAAAACACCTAATAAGCCATGTGTTCCAATTGGCATTGGAGAAGCTCTAAAATCTGTGTCTTCTGGCACTTTCAGAGAAGGAAAGAAAGACTGAGAACCAGGCTCACCCCAGCTTGAAACCGAAACACCTCCTCTTTTTATCATGAGTAATAGAAACAGCTAGTGCTAACCAAATATTCCATGTGCTTCCCAGTATTCCCAGCCTGCCTCACAGCTAGGTGAGCCACGTGACTAGTTTTGGACACAAATTACAGGCATAAGTGACACGTGCCACTCCTGAGCTGAAGTGCTTAATGATACCTGTGCCTGCTCCATCTCTCTCTTTCTTCTCCTGCCTTGATGTCTTGAAGGTCATTTGTTCTAGAAGATGATATGCCTATAACAAGGAGGAAGGTCACCCAGCCTGCACCAGATATTTGGTGAGTGAGAAATCAACATTTGTCGTATTAAGTCACTGAAATTTTAAGGTTGTTCATGACTACAGCATAGCAGAACTTATCCTGACTAATATATCAGGGAAGGTGACATTTGCAGTGTTTGTGCTAAATAGGACTGTTGGCAGTAATTTCCCATTCTCTGTAACTCAGGAGCTAGAAAAAAAAATCAATATACCCCTAAAGGCATGGTTCTAGAGGCAAATTAGATTCCCCCAATAATGCCCTTGTGTGAAGCATCAATATAATAGAGACGTGAGTGCTTAGAGAGTTCTCATTCCAATGTCCAGTCACCTGTGCCATGAGTGCCAGAGGCACTCATAGTGAAAACAGCAGGGGCAGCAGTTCCATAACATTTAGATCACAGCTACAATGGAATGTCTTTGGGATAGTGCAATGATACTTATCCAGACTTCCACTCCCCCAGCCCTTAACAACAGTTCTTTAAGCTCCTAATTCCCTGAAATGAATCCCTCTCTGCTTGAAATACCTGGATTGGTGTCTATTTCCTTCCCTGATCTATGACTGAATCTTTGTTGCTTTCAAAAATTTGAAACTCTTTGAAAAATGATTGATAACATAGCAACAAAGAAGAAGATGTGGAATACTCAATTCAAAGGCTCAAACCTAGGAAAAGGCAGGTTCTCTGAGGCCTCTGGGAAAAAGCTTGAAAACAAAACAAAAAAAAACGTAGTAGGATGAATTTTCACGAAACTATGAATTCATTTTTAAAACATAACATAAATTATTTCATGCAAATTCTTCACATGACAGTTGAAGGAGGGGGCCCAGAGAATATAAATGCCTTCTCTAAGGTGGCACAGCCAATAAAAGGAGAGCTGTGTTTCAAACTGAGGTCCCTGAGACTCTGGCCAGTGCTTCCTCTGCCACATAATGCCCACCTTGAGTCTTGGTAGAGAAGATTAGGCTCACCTTCCTGAACCACTAGAGACCTACCTGAGTGTTAGAGAGGAGATATACGTGGAACTGGTTACTCAGAGCTGGGAAAGTTCCGCCACATGCTCACTGCATTTAAGATTGCGGAAGACATGCTTGAAATAAAATCTAATGATTGGCATTTACTTTTATGGCATAGTTTATAAAAATATAGTCTTCATAAAGAGTGGCCATTGCCAACCAAAAGCCTGTTAAGTGCCTTGAGCTTTTATTTCAGAACTAACAATCTGAGCTCCTCACATGCCCCAACTAATAATACCCCGCATGACCTTGAGCTTCTGGCTTAAACTTCTTGTGTCTCATTTTCTCTGTCTGTAAAAGGGAGATAATGACACTAGCCACTGGATCATGTTGGCAACATGCTTGGAGATCCCCAGATCAAAGGTGCTCTGCTTCGACCAAGCAAGATGATGATGGTGTTTACCGCCATTAGTGTTGTTATTATTATTGTTTTTGTTGTTTGGAGTGGCCACGTTGCAGCCCAGGAAGTAGATATGGCTGAGTTAGCACGAGGGCAAGAATAAGATGGCATTTTATGCTGCAGAAGCCATTGATATAGAGATTGCCCCTTTCATTGACATCATAGGAGGGCACATTTCCAGACTTCCCATGTGGTGTGAGGCATACTCCTCCCTGGAGGTAGGACCATGCCTAGAACATTTCCAAAAAGTATATATCTACCTTTTGGGGAAAGAGACCAGTGAGGAAGACCCCATCATTTCTTTGGCAATGTGATTCCCATAATCATAAAGCCAAATAAAGAATCCTGGGGCCGGCCAGGCGCGGTGGCTCACGCCTGTAATCCCAGCACTTTGGGAGGCCGAGGGGGGCGGATCACGAAGTCAGGAGATCGAGACCATCCTGGCTAACACAGTGAAAACCCGTCTCTACTAAAAATACAAAAAATTAGCCGGGCGCGGTGGCAGGCTCCTGTAGTCCCAGCTACTCGGGAGGCTGAGGCGGGAGAATGGCGTGAACCCGGGAGGCGGAGCTTGCAGTGAGCCGAGATTGCGCCACTGCACTTCAGCCTGGGCAACAGAGAGAGATTCCGTCTCAAAAAAAAAAAAAAAAAGAATCCTGGGAACACAGCCAGGACTCTTCAGATTTGAGTTCCAGCTCCACCACCTTGCAGCCTTGAGAATAGGCTACCATTTCTCAGTGTCATCATTTTCTGATTGCAAAATAAGGGTGTTTCACTGAAGGGTTCCCTTGGTCTCCTTGTGTTGAGATATATAGATCCCCAAAATATCACAACAGAAGATTCTGCAAAGATAAGGTCTTGCCTAGCACGTTTCTCCATAGTTTAGTGACAATATCAGTCACTGCTCTTCCGACAGGTTGTTGGCCTCTTGCCCACACCCAACCAGTCATGTTCTAAGTTCGGGACAAGGAAATGTACTGAACTTGTTTTGAAATTTACTAGCAAACTGGGGACTCAACATAGAAGGCCAAATTCTATGTACTGGTAAATACTTATTGCGGTTTTCGAAGTATATTCATGCAGAAGCATCATCTGCCTTTATGCGGCCTGCATAAAAACGGTGCCCCATTTAGGCTGAAGAATTTGAAAAGAAACCTCCTCTGGGTACATGCTGCTGTGTGGGTACGTGGTTTATAAGCAGATTGTACTTTGTACAAAGAAAAGTGCATCCCTTTACCTAGATGGGCACAGTCCTCTACCAGAGCCCAACTCTTGATAATGAAAGATGAGGTGGATTTCAATTCCACGACCCCTTGGCCAGCACATTTGTGCAGTGTGCACACTACACAACCATTCATGGCAGCCCTAGATCTGCTGACTCCTAGGGGTTCCCTGGAGGACCCTCATGAACCTCAGAGTTGATGGGAAACTTCCTCCCTACCCCACCAGCTGGTTTTTACTTTTACTGGCTTTACATGATATTGGCCATCGTTGAAAATTTTTTTCAAACAAATAGGACTACCATGCCCCTGTTGCCAAGTTACACCTTCCTCTTTGGAGGGGGACACGAAGTAGGGCCATTCACTCTCATGCCTAGCCCCTTTACTTCATCTCTACCTTTTTTATTCCCAGAAGGTCGGAGGTCAGTGGTGAGGGAAGGAACTGACTGATCACATCTACTTCCCAAATCTTGCTGTCTTACATCTGGATCCTTTAGCACTTGAACCTAAATTTAAACACTTGCCACCTTTGTGCAGAAGTTACACCATGTCATGAATGAAGAAAGGCCCTTAGGATGTGATAAAGTGGAAGATGGAAGGTATGGTAGCATGTGCATTAACTTTTCACATGTCATCCTATTGCAAACTAGTGCTTGTGGACAGAAAGAAGTAGAGGGGCCTCTGAAGGAGGCACCATGGGTGCTCTGTGAACGAGATCACTCTGGAGTCAAATGAGAGCCAAGAAATGGGATTAGGACTAAAAGCAGGATAGGGAGGCTAGGTGAAGTTGCATATCAAAAGATATCTTTTAAAAAATGTGCATTCCCTACAGCCCAGCAATTCCATTCCTAGGGGATTATCTTAAAATAATCAGATAAGTGCACAATGACTACCTACAAAGAAGTCCCATGCAGAATTGTTTACAATGGAAAAAATTGGAAATAGTCTTTGTATTCTACATTACAGAACAGATATGTAAATAACTATGTTCTTACAATTGAATATTATGTAACCATCAAAAATGATTATCTAAAACTATATTTATTGCAGTGAAAAGATGTTAAGATATCTGGTTAAGTGAAAAAGCAAGTTGCTAAACAAAAAGTACAGCATATGGTATATTTTATTGCATAGATATAATAATATACAGACAGTTCCTGACTTAAAATGGTTTGACTTATGATTTTTTTACTTTACAATGGTGCAAAAAATGATAAGCATTCAGTAGAAACCATACTTCGAGTACCCATACGAGCAACCTTTTTTTACTTTCAGTACAGTACTCAATAAATTACATGATATGTTCAATACTTTATTATAAAATTGGCTTTATGGTAGGTTATTTTGCCCAACTGTAGGCTAACGTCAGTGTTCTGAACACATTTAAGATAGGCTAGGTGAAGCTATGATATTTGGTGGGTTAGGCACATTGAATGCATTTCTGACTTAGAATATTTTCAACTCACAGTGAGCTTATCTGAATGTAATTTCATTGTAAGTTCAAAGAGTATCTGTATTATATTTATATTACACATATGTAGACAAAATATTTATATATCATAGATTAGCAGTAGCTATTCTGATGTAAGTGGTCTCTGTTTCACTTATCTATATGTTTTAAATTTTCTATAAGCAACAAGTATTACTTGTGAAATTAAAAAAATAGAAAGTATCTGCCGGTCTAGATCTGAAAAAAGAAAAAGGGGAAAAATAGTCACGAGAATGTTTTTGGTCATGTTCTGAAGATAACCTGTTGTGATCTGGAGAAAACAGAGGAAAGTCACTCATAGGCAAAGCAGAGGGCTACCACTTCTGGGAACTTATTGATGAGACCAATGTTCTCAGCTTCAGGGGACAGCTCTTCTCTGCTCCTGACCTTCACAAAAGGAAAGGGTATCAGCCGGGGTTCTTTATTGCAAACAACAGAGCACAGTATGGCTAGTTTCTGCAAAAAGGAAACTTTCAAAGGACATTGGGACTTCTGTTTCTGGGGAAATGGAGTAGGTGTACTTCACACTCTTTCCCCCACTAAGTATGTCTGAAAACCATAGACAATATAAAAGAATCACAAGGAAATTCTGCAAGGTGCATAGAGGAAGGCAGACAAGCTAGGTAGTTGGGACCCCAGGAAAGTCACAGATGTGAGATTTCTGGGTTTGCTTTCTGTCTCTTATATCCCAGGCTTAGGTGAAGCATGTATTCTGTAACCCAGAAATGCAAATGAGCACAGACATTAAAAGTCCCAATAAAAGCCAACTCTCTTTAGCCAAGGACCAGGAAAGGGGGAAGGTAGCAAGACAGGAAACTTTTAGGCAATAACTGCTCTAGTCCAGCCAAATATCACAGAAAAAAACTGTGCCCACCCTCACCGGGGCCAGCAAAGGCCAAGTGGGGAACTTAGACCTCCACTCTTGCCAGGCTGTCTTATGACTCCTTAACACCCCTTGCCAGCGTGGTGTCAGAGAAGGCCAAGTAGAGAGCTGGGACTTTCATCACCACCCAGTGGTAACAAGCACCCACCTACCACAGTGTAGGTAGATCTCCCATGGGGAGCCTGGACCGCCACCCCCAGCCAGCAATATCAGGGTGCCTTTCTGCTTCTGTGCAGGATGGTGTCAGAGGAGCTAAGGGAGAAGTCAGGGCTTTACCATCACCCAGACATAATGAGGCCACTTCCCTTTACTGCAGTGTCAGTGGACGACATGTGACAAGCAGTAACAAGGCACTCCTACCCTTCCCAGACAGCGTGGTATCAGTGAAGGCCTGGTGGGGAACCAAAACTCCCAATCCTGCCCTTGTAATGAGGAGCCTCCCCCAGTTTAGGTGTCAGTAGACCAGCAAGGCAGCTCTCCACTTCCTCTACAAGAGCAGTATCAATAAAATAAAGCCCAGCTAAAACAGAAGGTGTCAATAAGATCCAGGGTAGCATAACATAATAACCAAAATGTCCACTTCCCATAAAAAATAATTCTCCACCCCAAGAATCAAGAAAATTTTAACTTGAATGTAAAAGAGATAATCAATAGATGTCAACATCAAAATAACAGAAACAGAATTATCTGCAAAGATTTTCAAGCAAATATCACTAAAGTGCCTCAGTGTACAAATTATAAACATACTTGAAACAAGTGAAGAAATAGAAAGTTTCATCAAAGAAATAGAATGTCACAGTAAATAAATAGAAGATAAACTGGAAAATATAATGACCAAAAAATTTAAAAACTTAATGAATGGGCTCACCAACAGATTGGAGGGCACAGAGAAGAGAAACAGCCGACTTGATCGTAGTCCAGCAATAACCCAGTCTGAATAACAGGGAGGTAATTGGAATGAAAAAAATCAACAGCACCTCAGGGACTTACAGAATTATCAGAAAAGATTTAAATGCATGTCATGGGAATTCCAGAATGAAAGGAGAGAGAGGGCAGGCCTGAGGAATTATTTGAAGAGATAATGACTGAAAACTTCCCAAATTTGCAAGACATAAACCTACAGATTGAAGAAGCTGAGCCACAAACCCAAAACAAGATAAATCCAAAGAAATCCACTCCAAGACACATCATAGTCAACTTCTGAAATTCAAAGACAAAAATCTTAAAAGCAGCTAGAGAGAAACACCATACCTATAAAAGAAAAACAATTTGAAGGACACTGTATTTCTCATCAGAAACTAAGGAAGAAAAAAGGGAGTGGCACGAAAAAATTACTCAAATGCTGAAAGAAAAGAACTGTCAACTCAGAATCCAATATCCAGCAGAAATATCCTTCAGGAATGAATGAGAAATTAAGACATTCTCAGATGAAGGAAACGAAGAAAAGTTGTCACCACCAGGCCTACCCTAAAAGAATGGGTGGAGAAACTTCTCTGAACAGAAAAAGAAAAAAAAAGAAGACCAAAAAACGAAACCTTAGACCAAAAAAAGAAATCTTTTTCCTTTATTAGGAAGAAAAAAGAACATGATAACAGCAAAAATATAACTGAAATCTATAATCATTTTTTCTCTTGAGTTTTCTAAATTATATTTGATAACTGAAGCAAAAATTATAACATTGCCTAATATGTTTTTAAGTGTATTTGAAGGAAATATTTAAAATATAAATGAAGGGAGTAAAAGGATATAAAGGGAGATATGTTTTTATACTTCACTTGAACAGGTATATGTCCATGCCAGGTGACTGTAACAAGTTTTATGTATACATAAAAGTATATATATAGTTTTTAATATACATATGAAAGTTTTATATGTGTGTGTACATGTATATAAACACATATATATATAATTTAGAGCAACCACTAAAAAAGCTGTCAAAGAGGTACAGTCAAAAACATAACAAATAAATCAAAATTTAATTTTAAAAATGTTCAAATAAACCACAGGAAGGCAGATAAAATAAAACAGAGAAACAAAAACAGAGAAGAAACAAAAAAACAAAAAATAAAATGCACATTTAAGGCCTAACACACCAACAATTGCAATAAATGCAATTGCATTAAATGTTGGTCTAGATACAGAGATTAAACACACAAAGAAGACAGAGGTTGTTAGACTGGATCATAAAATATGATTTCACTATATGTTGTCTCACTTCAAATAATGATATTGGTAGATTGAATGCAAAAAAGGATGGGAAGAAAAAGTCACGCAAACCTTAATCAAAAGCAAGCAAGGTGGCTATATTAATATCTGATAACGTAAATTTCAAAGCAAAGAAGATTACCAGAGGTAGAAAGAATATTACATAATGAAGATAAAGGGTCAATACAGAAGGAAGACATAGCAATCCTGAATAGGTATGCACCAAACAATGGAGCTGCAAAACATATGGAGTAAAAACTTAAAAGGAGAAATAGACAAGTTCACAGTTACAGTTGGAGACTTCAATACCCGTCTCTCAACAACTGATAGAGAACAACTAGACACATTATCAATGAGAATATAGAACTTAACAACAGCATCAACCAAAAGGGTCTAATCAACATTTATAAAACTCTCCACTCAGGCACAGCATAATGCACATTTTTTTCAAGCATCTGTGGAATATATACCAAGATAGACCATAGCCTAGGCCATTTAACATGCCTCAAAATATTTAAAGCATATTGAGTATGTGGATCAGATTGAAAACTTTGCCACCAAGAATAACACCCAATCCCCAGCTGCTCCTGCAGAGGTGACACTGCCAGCACCACTAGGCACAGACTCCACGCTGACCCTGCCGGGACCTTAACCACTGCTGCCCCTGAAAATGGATCCCTTGCAGGGATCCCTGCAAATTATCCCTTGTAGGGGTAATATAAAAAGTGGGCTTTTTCATAGTACCCCCCTTCAAAATCAAATTCCGCTTTGGGGGTATCTCATTGAAGGAGCCAAGTCCTATTCTGTGACCCAGCTGTAAAGGGGGCTGAGAAGACATGAGTCTGGCTCCTCTGTTGGGAAACCAAGACTCAGAAAGCAGAAACAAACCAAAGAAAGGTATTCAAAAAAGCTAGCTGCCATGAGCCTGGTAAATGCTCACTACAGAATGCATGTTACCCAGAGGTCTGCACCAGCAGCCCTGCCCCACCCTCTGCAACTGGTCCAGGGTCTGGGCTCCTATGCATTTGCAGTGGGAAGACCTCAGCTCTCCCTAGAGAGCCTGCCTGTATTTTTAGCTTCCCCCGGCATGCCTCCCCACACCAGGACTCACTCTTCACACATGAGAACTCAGGTGGAAAAAGTCACCAGTTAAAATGAACTCATTGCAAGCGCCACATTATCTCACCCTCCAATCTTGCTGGGATGACTTCTTATCTTCAGATCGGGGTTGTTTTTGACCCAAAATGAATCAAACTCAGGCACAGGATCAGCTATCCGTCAGGAGGGGCAAGTAAGGGAGGGTGGATCACGCAAATGTACACACACATTCACTCACGACAGAGCCATTCCTGTCACTCTCAAAGAGGAAGACAAGTGACTTATTTACACTCTGCCCCAGACAAACTGTGCGGGATCCCCCTGGGTCCAGATTTGAGAGCTCACAGGGCACACAGTTTGGGCAGGGAGAAAATGGCAAGGAGAGGAGCCGCCCTGCTCACGCAAATGACCCAAGTGCTCCCCCACCCATGTGACACTTCGGACTTCAGAATGAAGAGACAGAAGGACAAAAAAAGAGATGGGAAGCCACAGGGGATAGTGGCTAGGAGCTTTGGTGTCAGACAGACCTGAGCTCAAATCCTAGCTTGGCTACCTCTTACTATGTGCCTTGGAGCAAGTTAATCTCTCCACATTAAGTTTGTTCAAATGTAAAAATACGGTGGCCAAGGTCAGAGACACACAAGGGATCTCCAGCCTTCCAAGACAGGATGCAGATCTGACTCCCGGATCCAAGGCTGGGGAAACAAAGGTGGCCTGAAGCAGAATGTGCGGCACGAGAACAAGGCAAGAAAGCACAAGAGACCCACCTCTGGGATGGGAGACCCCCTCCTTAAAGGAAGCAGGGAATTCTGTCTTGGGTTCTCAGAGGGCAGGGTTATGTGGTAGGCCTGAGAGCCCAGCTGAGGGAGCAGGTTGGAGCCGAGTTAAATGGAGACCAAGTCCATGGACATCTACGGGCAGGAAACGGTCAGAGACCTTGCTCTCAGGCTCACTGTGAAACTCACACACCAGGAACCACTGTTCCCTCAAAATCAAGTGGAAGGAGAGTCATTCCCCAGTGAGCACTCCCTCATCAAACACCTGGCAGCTGCCAATAGAAAACCAGGTCAAGAGGCATGAGGACCACAATATCTGCTTCCGGCAAGTTCCACCAAGTGATTTCTGGGTTTCACCACATGGCTAAAATCCTGGCTCAGCCAGACACAGTGGCTTCTGCATATATTCCCAGCACTTTGGGAGGCCGAGGCAGAAGGATCGCTTGATTCCAAGAGTTCAAGACCAGCCTGGGCAACGTATCAAGACCTCCGTCTCTACAAAAGAATCCAAAAAATTATCCAACTTTGGTGGTACATGTCTGTAGCCTCAGCTACTCAGAAGGCTTAGGTGGGGGGATCACTCGAACTGGGAAGGTGAAGGTTGCAGGGAGCCGAGATCACACCACTGCACTCCTGGGAGACAGAGAGAGACCCTGTCTCAAAAAATAAAAAATAAAAAATAAATCCCAGCTTCTTTGTGACTAGCTGTGTAATATTAAACATGTTGGTCAACTGATCTGTGCCACAGTTTCCCATCTCCAAAAAGGGGGAGAGTAACTATTCTAACTATATAGGAGCATTGTAAGATTTAAATGAGATAATATCTGTCAAGTTCTTGCAACAGCATCCAGAACATATTGAGCACCTGGAACATAGTGTTCAATCAATGTTACTCATAATTATGGTTATTAGTATTAGTATTAGTGCCATTCTCCTCCCAATCTGACTACCAAGGAAATAGCCCAGGAAACCGCCCTTTCTGATTATTGTGGGAACTTGGGAGTGGGGATGACATTCATAAGGAAGTTAAAAAGTCAACTGAAACATGTAGGTGACTTTATTCTTTGGGGTCAACAAGACATACAGAGCAAAGACCAGGCCAAAGGGGAGATGCTTCCAAGGCCAGATAGATCTTGGTCCAAAGTCTGGTTTTGACCTTGCTCCGTGACACCGGGCATGTTGCTTACATTCTCTGAGCTTCCGAATCCTCATTTCCAACATAGGGATAAAAATCTGCAACACCTTCCTTGCAGGTTTATTCCTGTGGATTAAATAATGTACACAAAACAGGCATGGGATGATGCTTAAATTGCACCCAGAAAAAAATTAGTTTCTTTCCCCCTGTTCCCAGTATGAAACTCCTCAGCTTCTAGCTTAAATATCATGGTTCTGAGCACAATCTCCAAAGTAATAAAAAAAACTTGCCTCCCATGCCATCTTTTCTTTCCTTCCATCTGAATTCTAAACAATGTCTCACAAAATGCAATAGCTAACATAATACTGACCTCTCACTGTGGGGAAGCCCAAGACCAGCTCCTTCAATGACTGTGTAGCATTGAACATGTTACTTGGCTTCTCTGGGCTTCAGTATCCTCGTTTATAAACTGGGGATAACAATCTATAACATCGAATTTGCTGATTTAATTCTGTGGATTAAATTGCATATTGTGTATACAAGAGCATTAGCTTAGCACTTGGCGCATAATGGGTGCCCCACCCTTTGTACACATCAAGTCATTTAATCCTCACAGCAATCCTATGTCCTAATGTTTCAGTCTGAAACTAATGCTCAGAGAAGTTCCTCCACTGACCCAACATCACACAGGTGCCTCCAGCACCCTTCTCAGCTTAAACAGGGGCTCCTTATTTCTCCAGGTGTTGGTGCCCATGGTTCATTTTCAGAACCGAGAGCATACCAGTTTCACAAGGAGATTGCTGGCAGGCCCCACAGTCTCTGTTACTAGAAACTGAATTGTCAGTGAAAGAGGCCCATTGTGCTGCCTCTGAATGAAGAATACCCCATTTAGAGAAAGAATCCAACTAGCTTTTCACAGAGAAAGAAGACAGCCTTGGTGAAAAGAGAGAACAATGCAGATCATTCACCAGGTTTTTACTTAACATCCAAGCCCAGCGACCAACCAGGTTAAGGGCCATACAGCACCCAGCAAGCTGAGGCCACACTAGTGTGCAGGAAGACAGGAACGTGGGCTAAGAAGTCAGGGGACAGAGGTTCCAGGCCCAATACCTTCTCTGTCCACCTTGGCTGACTTAACTCCTGGACCCTCATGAATAAAATGAGGAGAGTGAACAGGTTCAAGGTTCTACCATTTAGGTTCAGTAGAAATACTTTAACTCACCAGACTGTCTACACTGCACTCAGCTGGTTCTCAAATGTGACTGCACATTGAAGTCACCTGGAGAGTTTTTAAACTACTGATGCTTGAGGTGTCTGCCCAGTGACTCTGATTTCATGGTATGGGGCACAGCCTGGGCATTGGGAACTTTTTTAAGCTCCTAAGGTGATTTTAAGGTGCAGCCAAGGTTGAAAACCATTGAGCCCAGGGGCAAGAACTGCCTTTTTATCCACAGCTACAACCACAGCTAAGTGCAGAGCTTGGCATATAAATATATGTGGAATGATGGGGTCCACAGGCTGCTCCAAGACATTTGGGAGAAGCTGTCCAGTTCCAGCCTCAATGATGGCAGCTCTGTGGGGGTTTTTTTTTGGTTTGTTTTTTTGTTTTTGTTTTGATTTTTGTTTTTTTGAGACAGAGTCTCACTCCATCACCCAGGCTGGAGTGCAATGGCGGGATCTCAACTCACTGCAACCTCCACCTCCCGGGTTCAAGTGGTTCTCTTGCCTCAGCCTCCCAAGTAGCTGGTATTACAGGCACCTGCCACCACACCTGGCTAATTTTTTGTATTTTTAGTAGAGACAGAGTTTCACCATGTTGGCCAGGCTAGTCTTGAACTCCTGACCTCAGGTAATCTACCACCTTAGACTCCCAAAGTGTTGGGATTACAGGTGTGAGCCACCATGCCAGCTTTCAATCATCTGTTGGGATTTGTGGCAGCTCTATGTTTATCAATCATCTATTGAGATTTAGCACAAAGTTTCAGTTTTTTTATGATAAAGAGCTGTCTCCTTTAAACCTTTTTTTAAACCAGTGAACCATAAAATCTCTGAGATTCTTTCCAACTCCAAAACACACTGTTCCCAAGACCATAAATCCCTTCTTACTCTTTGAGAGCAATATTGTTTTTCAGATCAATTATCAGAGTGGGCAAGGCCTGGGAGGGTCCCTCTTGACAGCTGCTCTGCATCCCCCTTACCCAAGCCAAGAGCTTTGTCACATTGTCCCTCTCTCATCTCTCCCGCTGACCCCTTCCTGGGCCTGCGCCTCTGTGGTCTGTGTTCCCCCACGTTCCATTCTTCTCCCTCTGCTTCTGTCACTTTGTATTCGTTCCCTGAGTGAACTCAAGCATTCCTGAAGTTTCAACTCTCATCTATAAGCTCCTGACTTCCAAATCAGTATCTCTAGCTCCCTTTCTTCTGAGGTCCAGACTCAGCCATCCAACTGTCTACTGAGTATGTCCCCCTCAATTTCCCTTTAGGCACCTCAAATCCAACCTGTCCCAGAAATGAACTCATTCCTTTGCCCCACCCAAACCTGCTCCTCCTCCTGCCTTCCCTATCTTGATGAGCAGCATCTCATCTACCCAACTGCCCAAACCAGGAACCTCCAGAATCATCTTCGACCTCTCCCTCTGTTTGTCTTATACCCCACCCTATGAGTTTTATCTTTAAAACAGCCACTGACTTCATCCAACTCTTCCCTTTCTGATTTATTTATTCTCCACAGCACTGCCAGAGCACCTCTCAAGAATGCAGATTTAAAGATGTCACTGGGGCCGGGCTCACACCTGTCATCCCTGGACTTTGTGCAGCCAAGACGGCTGGACCACTCGAGGTCAGGAGTTTAAGACCAGCCTGCCTAATGTGGTGAAACTCCATCTCTACTAAAAATACAAAAATTAGCTGGGCATGGTGGCACACACCTGTAATCCCTGCTACTCGGGAGGCTGAGGCAGGAGGATCACTTGAACCTGGGAGGCAGATGTTGCAGTGAGCCGAGATTGCACCATTGCACTCCAGCCTGGGCAACAGAGTGAGACTCTGTCTCAAAAATAAACAAATAAATAATAAAGATATCACTGGGAAGGAAGTTCTGGTTCCTTAGCAGGCAAACAAGAGAGATAGATCGTCCCCAGCACGGCACAGGCACTGCGCTGTTTGTTCTTCATCACCTGCCTCCCACCCTTACATTCTGACCACAGTGGCTGACCTGGGTCCCATTTGCCATTTACTACACATCTCCTGTGTACTAGCTCCTGACAGTGCCTGGACATACAATCTTTCACCCTCCTTGCCTTCATCTTCCAACTAAAATGCACTGCCCCTCTCCATGTGGCAAATAACTTACCTATTTTCCTTTTTTAAATTTTTTGAGCAAAATAAGATTTATTTTTATTTATGTTTTTTGTTCTCTCGATTTGATGATCTTTTAATTTTGAGGAATTACAAAATGAAGTACAAAACAAATAATAACATAAAAAATTCATATTTTACCTCCCACGATTTTTTTTAGATTTTCATTTTAGTTTCAGGAGCACATGTGCAGGTTTGTTACATGGATAAATTATGTGTTGCAGGGGTTTGATGTACAGATTATTTCATCACCCAGGTAATAAGCACGGTAACCAATAGGTAGTTTTTTGACCCTCTCCCACCTCCCATCCTCAAGTAGGCCTTCGTGTCTTTTGTTCTCTTCTTTGTGTCTATGTGTACTCAATGTTTAATTCTCACTTATAAGTGAGAACATGCAGTATTTGGTTTTCTGTTCCTGTGCTAGTTTGTTTAGGATAATGGCCTCCAGCTCCATCCATGTTGCTGCAAAGGCCAGGATCTTGTTCTTTTTTATGGCTGTGTACCTGCCCATTTTTCAAAGCTCAGATAGCACCAGTTTTCAGAGCTTTGTCTTCCCCCTACAGGGCATGCTTGATCAAGGAGCTTCTTAAATAATAAACAGCAAACACTTAACATAGCATTTATTATATCTTAGGCACTTTTCTAAGCACCTGACATATTTTATTTAACTAATTTAATTATCACAACAACCCAGTACAGGTACTATTATTATCCCCATTTTACAAATGAGGAAACTGAAGTACAGAGATGTGAGGCCCAGGAGCTGGGACTGGAACTCCCTTCGATGATGCTCTTAACCACTGCCTGCTAAGAACATCTATCCAATACGCATATTATCTGTCATAACAAAACTGTTACCATGTTTTTCAGATGAGAACTATTTCCTTCAAACAAAATCTTCCTCTGATACCCCACCAGTTGCACAGAAAATAGGGGGCTAATCATGGTAGACAGAGAGAACACAATTCCCCGCCACCCGCCAACCCCCAGCACCATCTACAAGAGAATGCTAAGGAAACCCCAGGGCTCCAAAGAGGAGAGCGTGAAAAGCAAAGTCCTAAGATATCTTCTATTTGCCATTCTGCTGTTTATTGGCAAGATGGCCTTCATACCCAAATGTAGTGATGAGACTGCAGAATCTCCCCCACCCAGCAACACAGTTTCTGTGTGAAAATGTCCAAGCATCTTAATGATTAAAGAGCCCTGTGTCATTTCCAGATGGCTGTAGCTTCTTCCATGAAAAACCCAATAGGTTTCAACGCTTTTGCTTTTTCTTAAGCAGAGTATGCAAAGTATAATTTAACCTTCTTGTAACTCGGGACATTCCATCGAATATTAATTGTTGGGCTGTGCAGGAATGTCCTATGCCACCTAAATTTGCTTCCCATACGTGAAACAAGCCCATACTTGAGCGCTCAATTGTGTGTTTTGTAATTTCGCTGTTCTTATCGCTATCAGAGAGTCAGGTGTCATTTCTGCTTTCAGTATGCTTACCTCTAACAGCTTCTTCCCCACCTCTTCTAACCTGTTCTTTCTAATCAGCTATGGTTAAAAAAAAAACAACTTGTTAAAATTGTGCCTAAGGTAAGAATAGGACAGAAAAGCTTCTATCTTAGTAAACTGAATGTCCTTTAGAACAATGACTTGTGACTTCTCTACTGCGGTATTAGAAGGTCTCTTCCCATCTTCTTCATTCATTTAACATTTACTAAGCACTTGCTATGCCAAAAAAGAAAAAAACTGGACTGGCTGCTGAGAACAAGAAGATAGATAAAACATAGTCCCTGCCTTCAAGGATTGCATTTAGAATAAGAGACAAGTAAGTAGATATAATGATGCCACCATGGTGTAAGCCCTGTGACAATATATGTACAAAGCACAAAAAAAGCATTTAACTCTGCTGTGGAGAGAAGCAGCAGTCAGGGAAGGCTTCCTGAAGGAGGTGGTGTGTGGTCAGGAAAGGCTTCTCAGAGGAGGTGACATGTGAGCCAATTCCTGAAACATCCATTGACAGGAAGTCTCTCTGTCCCACCACCACCAAAGACAAAGACAGACTGCCAAAAGGACACACCAGGAAAATGCAAAAACAAAGAGGCATAACATAGCTCAATGAGTCTGGGAACCCCAAATAGTTCAGGGAAACTGAAGTATGTGTGTGCTTGTGGGAAAGGATCGGAATGGCAGCTGAATCTAAGAAGAAAACTAAGTTAGCAAATCGCTCATCTATTTTTTAAATGCTTGAAGGAAAAATAATGCAAATTTCCCAGAGCAAATTAATAATTAACTTTATCCCACCCATATATATGTATTTCATGAGCCAAATCAACTTGCTGCAGGGGAGAAAAGAAATCACTAGCAGTGAGCAATTCCCATCTGCTGGACATGCTGCTGTAAGAGCTTTACATGGATCATCTCATTTAATTAACCCAACAAACTGGGAATTCATATTATGTCTATAAATGAGGAAACTGAGGCAAGGAGAGGTTAAGTAACTTTCCTGAGGGCCCAGAGAAAGAAACAGCAACCTAACAACAGAGACAGGGACCTTAGCATTTTGGTTTCCGTGGAGTTGAAGTAGGTGAGCTGGTAGGGACCAGGTCTAAGGGTGTGAAGAAGGAAAGGAGGTGAGAGGAGGAGAGAGAAAGAGAAACAGCATGAGTGAGAGTCAGTAAAATAGGGAGAGAAGTGCAAGAGTGAATGTAAAGGAGGAAAGAAGAGACATTGCCATAGTTTCCCATGGGAGACCCCCTAAGCTAAGGCCTAGGGCTGGAGGCCCCACCGCCCAGTAGACCCTTTGGCAAACACCAAAGGAGAGTGGACCAAGCCCCAGATTCCCATGTGTAGAGCCCGAAGGTGCCAGCCATGTAAGTGAGGGAGGAGCTGACCAGCAGCCAGAACGGTGAGCATGAGACTGAAACAGGAATGAGTCTTCCACCTCCATGACCCAGAGACAAAGGAGATGGGACTCGAGAACTCCTGGCTGGAGGAGCTCTAAAGAGCAGTCAGTGCAGATCCCTTATTCTATCGTTGATGAAACTGAGAGAGGCTGTGAGATTTGCCCACAGACCTCCAACACTAATATGTACTTTTTCTCTGTCTGCCTAAAATTACTCAACTGGTAAGAGAAGAAGCAGAACTAAACTCTAGAGCTCCCGATCTCTTGCAATCCGAAAGTTTGTCACTAGCCCTTCCTTCCCTCAGGAGCAATTGCTTAGCCAAGTTCTGGAGACTGAAGTTTAGGATGCTCACAGGGAGAACTACTCTTCCAAAGGTCACAGCTTCAGGGGCAGAAGCAGAGAGGGTAGAAGGCTTTGTGAGTGTAGCAAACCTCGGTTGAGCTCATGAGGAACAGGCATTTGTGTGTTACTCCCATGAAGTACCGGATGAATCCTAATTCTTTCTCATGCTTTTCTTGAATAATCTGGACTCCCATTGACTGAGCAAGGGGAAAAGAATTCTAGAAAAATAAGTGGTGAAAGCCTAGAAACCAGAAAACCTTTTGTAAGGAAATTTCATCAGGGTGTCCTGAAAACATTCTGTGTACTGCACTCTGCAAAATGGTCTTCTAATATTCAGAAGCATGTTCTAGGATTGCCTTGTTGGCTGCTAAAATTTTAACAAATACATGCCATCTCTCACTGTGCCCTGCTTCCCTGACTTCTATCCCTGGAACCCCCTGGACTTTCCCACAAGCCAGCTGGTAAAAGTTGCCTGTTCCATCGGGGGGGCTTCCAGAATCTCCAGGATAAGTTCTGATTGGTCCATGCTTGCGCGAGTACTATTTGTCAAATACTTTGAATACCACCTCTGCTTACAAAAAACTCTGCAGTTCAGTTTGAGTAAGTTATGTGACATTAATGCTATAATTACTATATGTATACTCTTTCCACCAACCAGGTACAAATATCTATTGAGAATCCACAAGGGTCAAGCCTGGTCCTCAAGCACCAAAAACAACAGGGAATAAAATCTGACATGGGTCTGTGCAGGGTTTGTAGAGTTTCCCCACTAATGGGGAAAGTTCTAGGCTGGATCCCCATTGCCAAACAAGGAAACCTACCATAGACATAGAGTATTAGCTAGTGATTCTCAACTGGGGCTGGTACAGTCCCTCTCCAGGGCTTCTAGAAAAGGGGGAGACATTTTCAGCTGTTGTAATAACTAGAGGGTGCTACTGGCTTTCACTGGAAATGCAAAAGACAGTCTCACAAAAAGAAAAGTTGCCCTCCCCAAATGCTAATAGCACTCAGGTTTACTAGAGAAAAAATTAGAATAAATCAACATTAAACCGCTATTCAACAAAATGTTCTGCATGTTGAACCACCACCTGCCAGAGTTTTTTAGGATGCTCGCCATTCAAAAATTGGGCAGAATCTACGGGGCAAAAAGTTCTAAGAATCAAATGGGCAAAAAGAATTTAAAGGGGAAAAGTTCTATTTACAGAATCCTACTTTACAGTCAGACAAAGTGTTGCATATAACCAATGCGTCTCCACCTGGAGTCAGGCAAAACGTGCTATATTCTGAACAAAATACCTACAAATCAAAATATATACATGTATATGTTTACTGAACACTCTACTACTACCAATCAAAGGCTATGGATCATGAATACTGAATTTCAGCCCAGTACATAAAGAGTTAAGTTCCTGGCTTGTTCTTGGTGTGTGTGTGTGTGTGTGTGTGTGTGTGTGTGTGTGTGTGTGTGTGTTAAGTGCAGTGTACCTGCTAATCCTTGTGGTTTCTTTCCTTACCAGCCAGAAAGTATTGTCTGAACCCATATGCTTCTCTCTTAAGCTTCCTTTACAGTCACTGTGTTTAAGAAATAGCAGAAACAGAAGTATTATTTTCACCTTTAGCATTCCCCTAAAGTGAAGCAAAGGATCCCTTGTCCCTGACCACAGGGCTGGGAGCTAGCAAAGTAAATTCTAGTGAAGAAATAAATAGTCTAGAATGCTAACCCATCAGTCAGCCAAAACTACAAACTATTTTCCCAGCATTAATCCTGATTCCCACACCAGGACTGTGAAAGCTGCAGTAGCTTCTATATAGTAGCCAGGCAATGAATATGTGTTGAGTGAATGAATGAAATGATGAAACAATGTACACTGGGTCAAGGTGAGGTCTGGATGCTGCCTCAAGCCACCTAGAAGTCAATTCCTAAAACTATGCCCTATCTCCTATTAAATATTCAGTAGATTTGTATTGATTTATAATAGCAACCACAGCTGTTACTAAGTTTTTCTTACATGCCAAGCACTAGACTAATTCTCCATTATTTTATTTAATCTTCACAGCAATGTTAAGCAGTAGGGTTCATCGTTATCCCTGCTGTACAGATAAGAAAAGTGAGGGGTAATGAGGAGTTAATCTACATGCCCAAGATCCTATGGCTAGAAAGTGATGGAACAGGTTTTCAATCCCAATCGCTCGTCTCTAGAATTTAGCCACTCTGTCCCCTGGGAAGGGAGAAAAGGGAGTTACTGCCTTCCAATTAGCCAAAGCCCATAGGATTTCAACATGCCTCATTCCACGGTTTTTACAGGCTACCCAGAGAAATGGGAGTTGAAGAAGTTAATTCTGAAGCCTGAAGCATCACTACCGAATACTTGAAGAGCACAGTGGTAGGCAGTGTACCCAAAACTCATTAAGAACCAAAGGATAGATAAAGAGCTCCAGAAACCCCACAGCTATAAAAACTAAACAGGCCTGAGAGGGAATAGGGTCAGGGATGGATTCCCTGAGATGGTAGCATCTGACAGCCCTGGAAGATAATGGGATTTGGGGAGTGAGGGGAGCCATGTGGGGAAGAACATTCCAGACAGAGGGAACAGCACGTTGAAACCCCCAGCTTCCAACATCACTACTTCCTGCTGTTAGGTTGGTGCAAAAGTATTGCGATTTTTGCCATTGTAAAACAAAGAAGCGGGAAGAACCATCTCGAAGGAAGAATTTCACTTTCCTGCCTTCTCATTCCTGCTGTTAAGACCCAGGAGCCAGGCCTCAACCTACTAAGAGTAATCGTCACAAGCCCAGCACCCAAACTCTGGAGGAACTTTTATGAAGGCGTTTACAGGGTGACAGGAAAGAGCCTGGGACGGGCCACCATGATGAGAAGTTTAGAACTCTAGGGTCAACAGTGAGTATGCACAGGTGCTCAGATCAGAAAAGGCTACACCTCTGCCCTTTTGAATTTAGGAGATTATATATTAGAAGCATATACATCTCCCCGGAGGTTCAGCTTTCATGGGATCCTTTAATTGCTTCAAACTGGCACTGAGCTCCAGTTTATTTATTCATGTGTATTCTAGAATTTCTCACCCAACAACTCCCTGAGTCCCCAGGCAAACCTGGGGCTCTGTTCAAGATGAGTCACTGGAGATCTCCAAGGTGTTCCTCTGGGTTGAGCCAGTCCTGTCCCCAGCAGGGGATGCTGGGAGCCGGTGTAAGGTGTTTATCCTCCAGCCAGGGCAGCCAGAGAAACTGCAGAGGTCACAGAGGGAAGGCGGTGGAAATAGTTGATGAGGGCTCCTGGACCATCAAAGGACTGGCATTTTGGATGTGCTCATTAATAGTAATTGGCAGACAAGGCTCCTCAAGGATATTCTCAGGGAAGGAGGATTAACAAGATCCTTGTTTCTTTATAGCACAGAACAGTTTCAAAGACTAGGTTTGTAAACTCTGTGCTGCCAAGAATATTGTCCATTCTATTGGTCATGACTCTTCTAATACAGGTAAGAGACCCAACTCAAACTAGCTTTAAGAAAATAAGAAGAAAAAGAAAGAAAGAAAGAAAGAAAGAAAGAAAGAAAGAAAGAAAGAAAGAAAGAAAGAAAGAAGAAAGAAAGAGAAAGAACGAAAGAAAGAGAAGGAAAGAAAGAAAGAAAGAAAGAAAGAAAGAAAGAAAGAAAGAAAGAAAGAAGAAAGAAAGAAAGAAAGAAAGAAAGAAAGAAAGAAAGAAAGAAAGAGAAAGAGGAATGATTGACTCATCCAAGTGAAAATTCTAAGGGGACTTCAGGCATGGCTGGGTCAAGGATCTCAAACAATCAACAAGATTTGGTCTCTCTGTGTGTCAGCTCTGCTTTCCTGTGTGGGTGTCACTCTTGAGCATCCTCCTACCACATGATACATTCCCAGCAGCTCCAGGCTTTCACCTTCCCTGCTTCAAATCCAGGAGAAAGAGAAATTCTTTTAAATAGCTCCAAGAAAGATCCCAAGATCAAGTCTCTTCACAGCCTGGTGGCTGAGTTCCAAAGCAAACATCTCAAAAAAGCTATATAATGTCACTTTCACTGTAGTCATGGTCCCAGTCAGACTTGGGGGAGGTGGGGGAGGTAGACTCCAGCTTTCAATGGTTGGCATGTCAAGGAAGAGTACATGGGGAAAGACATATTGTTGCAGCCATCTTTGAAAAATACAATCTGTCCCAGTACTTTGGGAGACGGAGGTGGGCAGATCATGAGCTCAAGAGATGGAGACCATCCTGGCCAACATGGTGAAACCCCATCTCTACTAAAAATACAAAAATTAGCTGGCGTGGTGGTGTGTCTCTATAGTCCCAGCCACTCAGGAGGCTGAGGCAGGAGAATTGCTTGAACCCGGGAGGCAGAGGTTGCAGTAAGCCAAGATCACGCCACTGCACTCCAGCCTGGCGACAAGAGTGAGACTCCATCTCAAAAAAAAAAAAAGAAAAAGAAAAGAAAGGAAAAACACAATCTGCCAGTGACTAGTGTGCACATTCCACTTTGTGAAGCCCTGCACTACAACAATGTTGGGCTCACTGTTTATTTGACACTCCGCTTTCCAAATTTCGTAATATGTACAACCAAAGAAACATAGTGAATGTTATTTATATTGTAAATTCTCCCTCTGTATACAACAGCAAGTAGGAAAACAGGATATTTTTTAAAGTAATCTCCATTTTTCACTTATCTGTTCACTCAGTAAATATTTGTAGAGTGTCACTGACATGGACAAGGCACAGTCCCAGGTGCTAGGATAGAGTGATAAACAGGATGACATGGTCCCTGGTCTTGTGAAGCTCCAGTCCAGCAGGAAAGACAGTTTTTGTAGGGTAATTGCAGCTATAATGATTGTAATGACAAAGGAAATAAATATACCATGGAATCTAAAACAGGGAGCATTCACCTTGTCTTGGGGTTCAGGGAGGACCTGAAAGATGAGTGGGAGTTACTGGTCAGCTGTCACCTTCTTTTTTTTTTTGAGACAGAGTCTCGCTGTCTCCCAGGTTGGAGTGCAGTGGTGCGATCTTGGCTCACTGCAAGCTCCACCTCCCTAGTTCACGCCATTCTCCTGCCTCAGCCTCCCGAGTAGCTGGGACTACAGGCACCCACCACTATGCCCGGCTAATTTTTTTGTATTTTTAATAGAGACGGGGTTTCACCATGTTAGCCAGGTTAGTCTCGATCTCCTGACCTCGTGATCCGCCTGCCTCGGCCTCCCAAAGTGCTGGGATTACAGGCGTGAGCCACTGCGCCCAGCCAGCTGTCATCTTCTTATTAAAATTCCCACCACTGGCCCCCACCTACCCACACACCCCATCCCCCTTTCTGGCTTTAGCTTTCTCTATATCTCTTTCCTTCATCTAACATACATATAGTTCATGCATTTATTTTTCTTTATTGTCTTTCTACCCCTACCAGGATATAAGCTCCATGAGGGTGGAAATTTGTGTCTCTCACTGTGGTATCCCCAGTACCTATGCAAGTGCCTGGCACATAAAAAGCACTCAATTAATATTTTTTAAGTGGATGCAGAGGGTTCCTGGAAGGGGGACTGTCATGCACACAGGACTTGAGAGAAAGAGTGTGGAACTAAAAGGAGAAGTCCAGCAAATCCAGAATGTTGAAGGAGACAGAAAGTAGAGTCCACTACAAATAATCCAATCATGTATTCACCAACTACTTATTGGATGTCTACTATGTGGCGGGCACTGTTCTGGGCATACATTTTGAGTGTTCAATAAAAGGGCAGAATTCATCACTAGGCTTCAATCAATAACTAGGTTTTATATGAACGTGTAGTCAAAACCAGTTTGTAAAGGCACTGCCACAGTGAATTCTGTAAGCTTAATACATCCCTGCTATAGACTGAATTGTGTTCCCCAAAATTCATATATTGAAGCCCTGACTTCCAGCATGATGGTATTTGGACATGGGACTTGAGGTAACTAGATATAGATAAGGTCATGAGGGTGGGGCCCTCACGATGGGATTAGTGCCCTTATAAGTAGAGACCAGAAAACTATCTCTCTGTCTTTCTCTCTCTCTCTCTCTCAATCTCTGTCTCTCTCTCCATCCATCCATCTCCACATCTCCATCACTCTCCTTCTCTCAGATTTACTGCTCTTTGCACATTAGCC
This sequence comes from Pan troglodytes, assembly GCF_028858775.2. NCBI lineage: Eukaryota > Metazoa > Chordata > Mammalia > Primates > Hominidae > Pan > Pan troglodytes. Next base: position 38,543,852 of record NC_072407.2, on the reverse strand, counting down.
TCCTTCCCTCATCTGATGATGGCTTCCTCCAGGTAGTCAGGGAAAATGTCCCCGAGAATCACCAAGTTTATTGTCCTCACTATTTCTTCTCCCAGAGGAAGAGAAACCCTCCCTTTCTCAGGACCTCTATCTGTCCCTAGTGAGAACTCTGATTGACCCTTTTGGAGCATATGCTCCCTTCTAGGCCCATCATGAGACCCAGGAAATTGGAAAACTCTCATTGGCCATCCTGGAGAAGGGCCAAGAAGTGATTGGAGCAGGGAGAAGTGACTTTGATAAAGGGAAAATGAGTGTTGCCAGAAGAAGAGAAAAGGAATACTGGCCAGGTAACAATTACTGAGATCCCCTGCATCACCCAGTGGCTACTTGCCTCTGGGCCTGTGTCCTCTCTAGGACCAAAATGGCATTGCAAATGACAGTGTAATGAAGGCTTCCTCTGCATCTGCCCAATCCTGACACCCTACCCGCCTTCATGCCTCAATCCAAATGCTACCACCTCTGTGAGGCCTTCCCGATTCCCTAAGATCAAAAGTTGTCATCCTGCCCCCATTGTCAAGGATATACAGTGGCCAATGATGGTGCTAGGCTCTTACATCATCTCCCAGATCCTCACATCTCCGGGAAATAAGTACGGTTATTGCCCCCTGTATTTGATGGCTAAGGCTGCCGTAACAAAGACCCATAAAAACTAGGTAGCTTAAACAACAGTCATGAATTCTCTTGCTGTTCTAGAGGCAAGATGTCCAAAGTCAAGGTGTCAGTCTGGCTGGTTCCTCCTGAAGGCTGTGAGGGAAAGTCTGTTCCAGGCCACTCCCCAAGCCCTAGGCATTCCTTGGCTTGGAGCTGACCATCTTCTCCCTGTGTCTTCACTTCATCTTCTCTCTGTACATGTCTGTCTCTGTTTCCAAATTTCCCTTCTTATAAGGACAACTCAACTTAGATATTGGATAGATATTGGATTAGAACTCACCTTAAGAACTTCATCTTAACTTGATCATCTGCAAAGACCCTGTTTCACATTCACAGGTACTGATGGTTAGAACTTCAACATCTTTTGGGAGGCATGTGATTCCATCTATTAAGCCCCCCTTTTTTTCTCCACATGAGGAAACTGAGTCAGAGAATTTAGGTAATATTCCAGGGCCACAAAGCCAGTAGGCATCCTAGAGGTTAAGGCCTGGGCGTCTTAACAACTTCACTATGTCTCTATTCTCGTTTTTCTCCAGAAATTTCATCTCTCTTCAGAACACTCAACAGACTCAACAGGACACTATTTAAGGGATTCGTGTATAATTTTGTGTCACCCGTCTAGACTGTAAGCTCCTTTAAAACAGGAATTGAACCTATTATTTCTTTTATTTTATTTTATTTTATTTTTTTGAGACGGAGTCTCACTGACTCTGTCACCCAGGCTAGAGTGCAGTGGTGGGATCTCAACTCACTGCAATCTCCACCTCCCGGGTTCAAGCAATTCTCCTGCCTCTGCCACCCATGTAGCTGGGGTTACAGGCATGCACCACCATGCCTGGCTAATTTTATGTTTTTAGTAAGAGACAGGGTTTCACCATGTTGGCCAGGCTGGTCTCAAACTCCTGACCTCGAACGACCCACCTGCCTCAGCCTCCCAAAGTGCTGGGATTACAGGTGTGAGCCACTGCTCCTGGCCTGAACCTATTGTTTCTGTTTCCCCAGCCCACCCAGCAAGGGCCCAGTCAACAGCTCTCAGATGAATAGAGGTGAACACCAAAATCAAAGAAAAGGTGGCTGGTGTTCTTCCTGGAACATTTCATTTTTGAACCAGAGAAGGCTCATCTTGAAGCGTTAATAAAGAAGCTTTTATTTGTCCCTTTGGCTTATTCATTCTCTCAACAACTATTTAATGATCCCCTCCTATGAGTCGAGCATACTGCTAGGCACTGAGATAAATCAGGCAGAACCTACACCCTCTTAGAGCTTACAACCTGGTAAACAAGACAGATGAGTCAATAGATCCTTGTAATGCAATATCTCAGGGAGCACTTATTTCTCAAGTAAAGATTGTTTTGGAGTCAGGAGTCCTCAGAAAAACAATGAAGGCAGGACTTGCCTTCTAAGGCAAGGACTTGAACCACTTCTAAGAAGTTGGAGAAGAGGCCCTATAAGTCAGAGACCATCTTAAAACATCAAACTATAGGTCAGGCATGATGGTTCACAACTGTAATCTCAGCACTTTGGGTGTCCAAGTCGAGGACATCACTTGAGCCCAAGAGTTTGAGACCAGCCTGGACATCATGGCAAGACTCTGTCTCTACAAAAAATAAAACTAAATTAGCTAGTCATGGTGGTGCCTGCCTGTGGTCCCAGCTACTTGGGAGGCTGGGGTGGGAGGATTGCTTGAGATCTGGAGGTTGAGGCTGTAGTGAGCGGTAATCACGCAACTGCATTCCAGCCTGGGCAATAGAGTGAGACTCCACCTCCCAAAAAACCATTAAACTATAATACAAGAGAATTCCAGCAAATAATCTCCCTGCTCCTGGTATGGCAGAGAGCCAGACTGAAAAGAGTATGCTTGAGACACTACCTTGGAGCTTGGTCTAAGCCAGCAAACCATAAAAAAACCTCACATAGGTTTCAAATCCAGGCAAGCCTGGGTTCAGATGCAGACTCTACTACTCATTAGCTACATGCAGTTAGGGAAATCTCCTAATCTTTGTCTTAGTTTCTTCATCTATAAAATGGGATGATAATAACAAATTGACCCAGTTCTTATGTGGATTAGGTGAAACAAATACACAAAGCACATCCTGTAGTAGAAAAGGCTCTATAAATGTCATCAAAGCAGATTTTGGACACATCAGACCTGGGTTTGAATTCCAGCTCTGCTCAATGCCACCTTGGGAAGCTACTAGACCTCACTAAATCTCAGTTCCCCCCTTATAAAATAGGGAAAATAATGATCTGCCTCATGGAGTTGTTATGAGATTCATGGAGTAAATATATAAAACACTTAGCACATAAAGGTGAGTCATTGCTCTGTTTTTCCTGTCTATGTGGCCCTGTAGCTCTTGCTATTATCTCCTGCTTTTTTCCCATCTCTTGTCGGGGATTCCTAGATGAGCTCTTACCATTTCCTTTTCTTTCCTTTTTTAATCATGATAAAATATACATAACACACAATTTTCCATTTTAACCCTTCTTAGATATGCACTTCAGCAATGTGGCGTATATTCACAACTCTGTGCAACCATCATCCCCATCCCTCTCTAGAACATTTTAATCATCCCAAACTGAAACTCTGTACCTATTAAACAACACCAACATCCCCTGCCCCCGCATTCCTCCTCCACTGTCCCACACCAGCAACTACCATTCTATTCTCTATTTCAATGGATTGACTCTTCTCAGCATCTCATATAAGTGCAATCATACAGTATTTGTCTTTTTGTGGCTGCCTTTTTCACTTAGTGTAATGTCTTCAAGGTTCATCCATGTTGTGTCCAAATTTTATTCCCTGACCATTTCTTTTCAAGTTCAAGTCCATTTGTTTTTCCCTCCTCCAACTCAGGCCACCCCTCTCTCAATTGGAAATATGGAGGCATAATAACACACAAGACAGCATCTGTGTACAAACAAAACACAAACTGTCTTTTTCCTGACTACAAAAGTAATGTATATTCTTTCCTATGGAGCATTTGATGACAGTTCCAAATTCCTCTGAAGGCCACATCAATATCACCCATGCCCCTTGGATGAGGAATGTGTTTCTTGCAGGGAATGGCTTTGTTAGTTTTTCATCCTATAGGGTGGGGCAGGGCTGAAGCAACAGGCAGCTTCTAACCAATGTTTATTCCAAGCAACACCATCACATATCCACAAATCTACATTCACTGCATCACCTATCTTTCTCTGGATCCAAAGCTGAAAACACCCTATTGCTCTTCTCCTTGGGGACATAAATATTTCCTTGATCCTATTAATTTTTTAAAATAGATATTGTTGTGGGGTTTGAAACCACTCTGTCATGCTAATGAGCTTGGCCTTGCCTGCCCACCACCTCTGTCCCAACCCCAGAGACTCATCCATCACTGGTTCACTGGCTGGGCTTTGGGAGGCTTACCCTGTACTCCTACCCCACCCTGCCCCCAGGAGCTATCATGGAAAAGATTGTGCAGTGTTGCCTGTAACAGTGGAAAGTGGAAGCAACCTAAACATCTGACACTAAGAAATTAGTTAAATAAATGGAAGCACACTCATAAAACAGAATAGCATGGAAGCTGTTACAATTACGGTGAAGAGCAAAAAAGCATGGAAAGGTATTCAGAATAATCCCATTGTGTGTGTGTGAATGTGAGTGTGCGTGTGTGTGAACCTTCACTATGTGAAGCAGAATTACTGTGACTTTTCTTGTCTTCTTTGGCTTTGTCTCCATTTTTTGTGTTAGATTCCCAGGGCTGCCATAACAAATTATCACAAATTTAGTGGCTTACAAAAACAGAAATTTATTTTCTCACAGTTCTGGAGGCCAAAAGTCCCAAAACAAGGTATCAGCATGGCCATGATCCCTCCAAAGGCTCTAGGGGGGAGCCCCTTCCTTGCCTCTTCCGTTTCTGGTGGCTGCCAGCATTCCTTGGCTTGTGTCCACATACTCCTTTCTCTGCCTCCACATCACATGGCTTCTCCTCACCTTCTCTTCTTCCAAGTGTCTGTCTGTAAAATCCCTCTGCCTCACTCTTATAAGGATACATGTGACTGCATTTAGGACCCACCCAGATCATCCAGGATAAACTCTTTTTCTCAAGATCCTGAATTTAAACACATCTTACTTACTTCTGACCACATAATGTAATATTCACAGGTTCCAGGGGATTAGGACATGGACAGATATTTTGGGGATCCACCTTTCAGCCCATTTCACCTTATAATCAACAAAAAGAAACTTCATGTTTTCCTTTTAAGGACTCACTAGTTCGCACATGATTTTAGCTGGAATCCCCACTGCCTGGCTCATGAGGGACACAAAGTAAATATTTGTTGAAAGAATGAATAAACTGCCCAGAGTAGGCACTGTGTTCAGTGTGAGAAATTATAAGTGGCTTCTTTCCTCTTTAATTTTTCTTTGTTATTTTTTATTACTACTGTTTTCAGCTGCCAAAAAAGATATTTTCTTCTCCCTTTAAAGCTAGGAAGCTAACACTTTCCTGGAGTCCAATATTATAGCACAGGAGGGGGTTTCAGTTTTCTTGGTCTGCCTCCATCCAAAGAGGGTAAATACGTGAAGAATTCTCACTCTCGGTGCACTCCCACCCGGTTTCATTTCTGCAGCCACTTCACGGCAACGTGAAGCCAGACACTGACGTTTTAAGACAGGATCTCTTGTCATTTTGCTCTTCTCCCTTCTGGCACTGGGAACATTGCTGAGCACCAGAGCCAGAGGCTGAGCATCTGAGTGAGATTTATTACCCAGTCTCCCACCTGAGAACCCCTTCCACACAACATACCCCTTAATCCCATTTAAGCAAATAGCACTGAATCTCTACAGGGTCTAGTTTAAGAATGATGGATTGATGAGACTATGCTCTGCCTGCCACACACACACGTGCACACATACACACGCACATTGCAAATTGATTGTGACAATCTTTACACAGAGCAGCAAGAGCCTTCTAAACACAGCTCCTTGGGCATCCATGGCCATTGGTCCAATTTGACATGTGAGAGAAAAGCCATTTGCCATTCCTCATCTAGCCTTGGTGAAGAATATCTCTTCATTATCAACAAACAGAAATAAATTGAGCTCCTAATGCATGTAGGGTTTTACAACCCAGATGTGGATCCAGGGAATGGGATTCAGGGAATGTACAAAAAAAGAGACACAAGGCAAGCCAGATGGCCTGAGCTAAGGGCCAAAAATGTGATGTACTCAATGTTTTGGAGTAATTGAGATGTCGGTGGAGGCCGTGAGGGCTCCAGGAAAGCTGCTGGGAAAGTTAGACTAAAGAAGACCATGAGGCTGTGTGGGAATAAGATTTAGGTGAGTGGAGGGGGGTGACAGGTTGACCAAAGTCTCAGAAATCACCACTAAAGTACTTATCCATGTAACCAAACACCACGTGTTCCCCAAAACCCTATTGAAATACAAAAACTAAAATAAAATAAAATGGGCTGGGCATTGTGGCTCACACCTGTAATCCCAGCACTTTGGGAAGCTGAGGCGGGTGGATCGCCTGAGGTCAGGAGTTCAAGACCAGCCTGGCCAACATAGTGAAACCCTATGTCTACTAAAAATACCAAAAATTTGCTGAGCGTGGTGGCAGGCACCTGCAATCCCAGCTACTTGGGAGGCTGAGGCAGGAGAATCGCTTGAACCCAGGAAGCAGAGGTTGCAGTGAGCCAAGATCGCACCATTGCACTCCAGCCTGGGCAACAAGAGTGAAACTCCACCTCAAAATAAATAAATAATAAAATGAAATAAGATGAGTGGAGGAAAATTGAGAGAAGAATTCAGACCTCAAGGAGAATGTGACCTAAAGCTCAGAGACAGACAGGAATGCATGGGGTGTCTTCCAGGAATAGACAGCAAATCAATTTAGCTGACACCAAGGTCATTCAGGCTCCTGCCCAAAAGTCACCTCTTCAGAGAGGCCTTCCCTGACCAGTCCAGCTAAAACAGAGACTTTGATTTTCTTCCTTATCATCTAGACTATGAGCTCCACCAAGACAGAGACCTTGTCTATTGCATTCCCCACAGTGCTCCCAGCACCTGGGACATCTTCTGCTCAGAAGATATTCATTGAATGAGTGAAGGGACCAAGGGCTCCTGCAGGGGCACTTGCAGGAGCTCAGTATGGAGAAATATGTGGGTTCAACTGCTATTGCCTTTGAATATCAAACTAAGGACTTTGGCCTACTGAAGAGTATTCCCATCCAACTCCATGGGATGTACTAGGTCAAAAACAGGAATGTCATGTTAAGGACACTTTTGGAATACTGGGCTAAACAAAGTTTAACTTTTTTTTCCTGTAGTTCTTTCATACACATTTACCATATCGCTGTGGATATCCAAGTGTGCCCAAGTATTAATACATAGCACCCTTTTTTTTTTTTGGACACCAAGTCTCACTCTGTCATCCAGTTTGAAGGGCAGTGGCATGATCTCAGCTCACTGCAACCTCTGCCTCCTGAGTTTTCAAAGGATCTTAGTGCCTCAACCTCCTAAGTAGCTGAGAATACAGGCACACACCACCACGCCAAGCTAATTTTTGTGTTTTAAGTAGAGACAGGGTTTCGTCATGTAGCCAAGGCTGGTCTCGAACTCCTGGGTTCAAGCAATCCAGTCCCCTCAACCTCCCAAAGTACTGGGATTATAGGCATGAACCACCACACCCAGCCCCTTTTCCCTTTTTTTTTTTTTAATACATCACTCTGATGACACTTTGGGAAATAGAGCTGCAGAAAATGGGAAGTTTTAAAAATGCTGGAGTGGGAAGTTTATGCATACACAATGATATGTTAGGATTAACCTGATAGTATAGATTGGCAAAGGGGAGGGACTTGAAACAGGGAGCCCAGTTTGGGGAATATAGCAGGAGTCATTCCCTCAATTAGTAAGCCACAGATATGATGTGCCAGGTACTGTTCTAGAAAATGAGGATAGTGTAAAAACCAAAACAAAGTCCACTCCACACGGACAGGGCAAAAACATGTTCTGGTTTGCCTAGGACAGTCCCAATTTCTGTTTGTTGGCCCTATATCACTATTAAATAGTGCCATATTTATTCTCAAAAGTGTTTTGGTAAAGTTAATAAACAGTCACCCAACTCATGGAGCTTACCTTCTATAGAAGAGATCATGAAGTTAGCCCACCTGGTGCCTCTGTGTAAATTAGACAGAGGGTCTTCCTCTGGGCAGACAGAGCTCACAGGTGTGCAGTTGGACAAGTAGATAATGCCCCTTGTGCAAAGTGAATAAAGACCTTTTTATGGAACGCTCGGCCTGGGAGGCAGAGCTCGGTGTGCATTTCTGCCTCTGTTCCCTTATCAGGTGCAGGGATTTGCCCTCCAGGTGTGGATTCAGGAATGAAACAAAAAGACACAAGGCAATGACTGACCTATCCCTATATGTAGTGAACAGCCTGCATAACAACTAGTTGATGTCCGGAAGATGATCAATAAGCAAATAAATATATAAGCAAATACAATGTCAAATAGTGGAATGCACCCTGAAGAAAACGAAAGTGAAATAGGGACACTGAGAACGATGAGGGCAGCCATCCAATGTGCACAATTCCAAAAAGCACCCATTGCATTGTGGTCTATGGAAATGGCACCCTTGGGGTTGAGCAACATGGCCACCCTGACAGGAGGTGCTATTTTAGAGAGGGTGGTGAGGAAAGGCCTCTCTGTGGAGGTGATAGATAATCTGACACTGACTGTAAGAAAAGAGGGATAAATATGAAAGAAACATCACAGTCAATGTGACATGGTGGCTGGTTTCATGCAAGGGCTTGGGGAATGAGTGTTCAAGAGGACCTCAAGCTTCATGCCTGAGAAACTAGGGAAATGAAGGCGCTGCTCAGATCTGCCCAACATACCGAGCCTGCCACAAGTGGGTGGTGCAGGGAACACACCGGCTAGTGAAACAGGCACAGTCCCTTCTCTTGGGGAGTGGACTATCTCAATGAGGATTTCCCAAGGTGCAGGGAACACACCGGCTAGTGAAACAGGCACAGTCCCTTCTCTTGGGGAGTGGACTATCTCAATGAGGATTTCCCAAGGTGCGTCTGGTGGAACACTAGCTGGGTGGTATGCTAATGGGTGTTACGAGAAAGAGTTGCCTAAATAAGTTTGGAAAATGCTGGGCTAAGCAAAATTAAACAGGTTTCTTTACTGAAAGGCTTCTTGGAGCTTTTAATAAGCTGATACGCTTTGTGAACCCCAAGCAGGGAATATGGAGGTCAGCCCCTCCTAATTTAGCTGCCCAAGGAAATTTTTCTTTGCAAGGTATTTCAGGAGGCTCATGTTCCCAGGGAGGGAAACTGGGCTCTAGACAAATGTCAGGTAGGCCAGAATAAAAAATAGAGTCAGGGGGCTGGGCACGGTGGCTCACGCCTATAATCCCAGCACTGTGGGAGGCTGAGGCAGGTGGATCACGAGGTCAGGAGATCGAGACCATCCTGGCTAACACGGTGAAACCCCATCTCTACTAAAAATACAAAAAATTAGCCGGGCGTGGTGGCAGGCACCTGCAGTCCCAGCTACTTGGGAGGCTGAGGCAGGAGAATGGTGTGAACCCGGGAGGCAGAGCTTGCAGTGAGCGGAGATCGTGCCACTGCATTCCAGCCTGGGTAACAGAGCGAGACTCCGTCTCAAAAAACAAAAATAAAAAAAAATAGGTCAGGGAAGGGATATGGGAGAGACACAGCCAGCAGAGATAAGGGAGCCACCTCGGTGCCTTCTGCACAGCCCCAAGGAGGGAAGGGGTTGGATCCCACAGCCTCATAGGGCAGAGGTGCCTGTGGCTGTCCCCGCAGGCATCGCTTTACCCAAGCTCCAGTGGTAACTTCTGAGTCAGCCCCACTCAGGACCAAGTTTAGCCTCTGACTGACTAGCTAAAGTGGTTGTCTGACCTCCCTAGGCCTCCACTTGCCCTTCTATAAAATGGGGATACAAATATTGCCCTCCCTCTCCTGAGTGGCACGAGGCTCTGATAATTACTATTTGGCAGGGTGCTGAGGTGCTGACAAGCCCTGTCTGACACATTTCTTTCTGGCTCCTCCAGACGCTGCACACCTCACTTCCACTGGAGACCACAGACCCATCAGCAGCACGCGGAGACTTCAGCCACTCACCACAGAGCAAAAGTCTCTCTCTGTCTGTCTCTCTCCGTGGTAGCTCATGTCAAAACGAAAGACTTGCCTAACCCTCTGCTGACCCCTGGGCATTGTGGAGGTGGAAGAGCCGTCTGTCAGCTGCCACTCCAGGACCCTGCTGCGCCTGGGAGGCTGCTTGGGGCCGGGACACCCAGGGGTGGTGTCCCCTGCCTGGAGGCAGCCATGCAGTGTCCTTCTCACTGAGGAGGAGGGGTCGATCCAGCCGGGGCCCTCACAGGGCTGGGTGATGACAACATTGGAGGACCCGAGTCCAGCCCAGCCTGGTGGGACGAATGAGCTGAGGTGGGTGCTGCGCGGGTCTGAGTGTGCAGGGAGAGGAAAGGGCACCTGGGGGGAGAGGAAATGCTGGGGTCCAGCGGGCAAAGCTGCCCTTGCCCCAAGCCATCTGCCAGGGAGGAAGAAGAGATGGCTCTCCTAGCAAGTGGCAAGGAAACTAAGGCCCTTTTCCTTACACCTTAGCCTGCAAGCCAGCCCCCAATGCCCTCCTAAGGGGTGGGACAACCCTCTTTAGGAAGCAGGACCATCTTTCATAGCTACTTTTTCCTATTTAGTCTGCCTGCGTGATGCATTTTTACTTTTACCCAATTTCATCCAGATAGGGAATGCCGGGAGTCACAAAGCTATGCACAGCACACTGGAGCTTGGGCTGGAGTCTCTTGGAGACAGCTCTGCATGTGGCTAACGTATGGCCTGGCCCCAAGTAGAAGAATGGAAACAGATGTCGGGTCTCCTTGCATGATTTTGAGATGCCACTGTGCCCACCTGCAGAATGGGACCAGAATGTGAGCTCATTCAGTTGGCTGGAATCAGAACTCATTCCCGTGTCTTGGGCATTTTACTGTGATCCAGTCATTCATATTGATGCATACCTTGCTTGTTTGTACAGACGTGCCTTCTGCTCAGCCCAAAAACATCCGCTTAGATAGTGGACTTTTGTTTGCATCCTTGGCTAAATTCAGCGCTGTAAAAAGCATAAGATAGGGCTGAGACTCATGAGGATGCCGATCCAAATCTCCAGGCCCTTGGTATTGAACGCCAGTTTAAAATCAAGATTTCTTAATTCCCGAAAAATGGGAAGTGGGGTCGGGGCCGGGGGGATGGCGGACAGGAGAGGGGCTAGATTAGGGGCCTGTCTAGCTGTTTCCAGACCCATGCCTTCTTTAAAAGTAGTCGCTGTCTTTAGCCCTAGCATGTTACCAACTGACTTGTCAATGTCAGGGTAGCCACGCAAAGAATCTCCGGCATGTCATTAACCTCGTTCCAACATGTAATTAGCCTGAAAAGCCTCCTTGCTGCCTCCATTCAGCATTACATCATAAAGAATAAGATATTTTACTATTTGCAGCACACGGTGAAGACTTTAAAGAGTTAATTATGGCTCACTGGAGTCCGTCCCCAAGATCCCAAGACCCAGAAATTAAACTGATTATTTTCAAGTGTCAGTCTTCAAGAGAGCATTCCAGGCAACCTCCTCTGTGGAATCTGAGGTTGACGCTGGTTTGCAAGGTGACCCACCAGGATACGCAAGGGTGGGTTGGAGGAGGTTATTTGATTTCGGCCTTCCTCTTGTATTTGGCCATGTATTTTCAGAGATCGCATCATCTGTACAGGCTTGGAGAGAAAAGAAAAGCAAGGAGAGCTGGAATTCTACTTACCTTCTTGGTTCCGTGGGGTGAATCCACCTAAAGCCATCTGTAATCTCTGAGCTGGAGAGACCAGCAATGTGGCCAGGGTTCAAAGGGAGTTCAGCTGTAATCTGGATGTTACAATCTGAGCCAATCTAACCATGCAGGCTCTGAGGACATTATTATCAGTCAAGTGTAATTATAGATAAAATAGTTTTATTAATCGGCTTCCTAAGGGGACTGTGTTTATCTGATGGCTGTGTGTATAAGGTGTGCATGGGAGAAGAGGGAGGGGTCTGTGCTGTGTGTGGTTGGTCTGTACAGTGGGGAGGACAGGGGAGATGTCTGTGGGGAGAGTGTGGTGGATGTAGGGGGTGTGTCTAGGTGCTAGGTGAACTCTCTGCATGAGGGATGGAAGTGTATGTGGTAGCACCGACAGCATGCACACATGCATGTGTGTGTCTGCTTGCCCAGGTTTATTCAGCTGGACTTGAAATTGTGCCTGTTTTATCCACTATACCTTGGATTTGTCATCACCCTTTTCCCAAAAAAGAGGCTTTTCTATATCTGTACAATAATTAGCTAGAGTCTATAGAGTTCCTAGTTGCAAACTCCACCTGCAGATGCCCTCCTTGGCTGCTAACTGTCAGCCAAATTTTCAAATCTTATCTCCAGACCTATCATGGTTTGTCTTAAATGTCCATCACCTTAAAAATGTTTGTCAGTTGCAAAGTATCTTGAATGGGTAGGGCTCCTCCTGAATATTGTTTGGTCTGGCCTAAAGTCAACTTCACTCAGCACTGGATAGGAAAAATGAACTTTCAGGGCCCAGAACTGCAGAACTGATTTAAATTTGATCAGGCATCAGTGGGGAGGTGGGTATCCAGTAACACTCCGAGGCTAGGTTCCCCCATAGTGAAGCTGAAGGCCGAGAAACTGCCCAGAGACTGTGGAACAGGCACAGCCAGCCTGGTTGCCTCTGCCCTTCCTGGCAATCTACCTGAAGCATTAGTGCCTGGACCAGGCCTCTCCACACACAGCATTTTTCTGCTGGCTGACTGTGCAACTTGCTGCTCACCCTAGCTGGAACACTTGACCCAAATTATTCCCCACTTCAGAGGGCCTTGTGCAAAATCTGCCCTCTGCCTTTAACTTGGCCCAAAATGACAGCTGAAACCTGGGGTGGATACAGCCTGAAAGCCAGAAACACCAAGTGGCTGCTTCCTTCCTGTAGAGGTAGATAGCATCCGTTCTCCCATGGGCACCTCAAAAAGGCAAACTCACCAAAGCCCCGCTATTAGGACTTCTGATGTCACACCTGTTGGCCACTCTGCAGAGTGATTTGCTGGGATTCCTGGAGTTTCTTTGCTCCCAGAAAGGCACATAAGGGCCCGGGGGAAAAAGAACAGTTTAGATAAGGAAATAAACATTTTATAAAACTACTGCTCCATTTAAGATGAAAGAGGACTGTTGGCCAAATAAAGTGGCCTTCTCCTAACTCCCAGGGTTTATAAACTTTTGATGGATTCCAAATAAACTAAAGATGAAAAAATGGATGAATGAATATCTACCATGTGCCAGACACATACACCTTTATTATTTCAATTGATCTAGTGAGTAGTTAATATTATTTTCATTTTGCTAATTTAGAAACAGAGACATCACAGTAATAATCATTTATTGAGTATTTAATATATGCCAGGCACTGGGCTAAGTGCTTCATATATTACATATATCATGTTATCTCATTTAATTGTCACCAAAACTGTATGAAGTGACAATTTATTTTCAGATGAAGAAACCAAGTCTCAAGGAGATAAGTAACTTGGCTACCAAGGGATAGAACTGAGATTTGAACCTACATCAATTAGACTCAAATCCCAGTGCTCTTTCTGTTACTGGTTTTTCTTTAACTGCCTTCTTATGTGGCTTATGTTCCTTGCAAAACCATGGATATCTTTTTAAATTATTGCATCACTCAAAAATATTCAGCCAAGTTCCACATCTCACTGGTTCTTTGGAACCAGAGAGATATCACTGTCCATACAACATGAAACAGAATGCTACCCATCTCCCTTCACACATTGAGAAAGAATTAAAACATAGTTTCATGAACAGGGGTGTGGGTAAGAGTGATGTCCAGGACATTGAAGACACCTGTCCAATTGCTTCACAATAATTTCCAAAAATTCCAATCCCAGACACTTACCTTAGGGGTGGACAAGTTCTAAGGGGAGCCCACTTAGGCCTACGGCTTGGGGTACAAGTGAGTCCATGTTGACATGAACCTGTGGGTGAGTCTTGGCAGCTTCTCAATTTTGAGGCCTCTCCCCTTGGATGTGTCAGTACCAGAATCATTGGATTTCTGTTGAGATACGATGTTAAACTCTGTAATAAAGTGACACATCAGAAAACTTCATAATAGTTTTGTAAAAGCATAATACCTAAATTCTTATACCATTCTGTGTTTGCAACAGAGACTTTCTCTAAACAAGTTCCCAAACAGAACCAAACTCAGGAAATTTCAGTGTATGATTTGGACACGTAAACTTTTTAATGGCCAATGAAACTGTGGAAGATGGTAAAAGATTGCAAAGACATGGATAAAAACAACAACAACAACAGTACGGGCCGGGTGTGGTGGCTCACACCTGTAATCCCAGCACTTTGGGAGGCTGAGAAGGGCAAATCACATGAGGCCAGGAATTAGACACCAGCCTGGGCAACATGGTGAAACCCTGTCTCTACTAAAAATACAAAAATTAGCTGGGTGTGGTGGTGTGAGCCTATAATCCCAGCTACACAGGAGGCTGAGGCATGAGAATTGCTTGAACCCAGGAGGCAGAGGCTGCGGTGAGCCGAAATCACAACATTGCACCCCAGGCTGGGTGACTGAGTGAGATTCTGTCAAAAGGAAAGGAAAGGAGAGGAGAGGAGAGGAGAGGAAGAAGAAATGAAAAGAAAGAAAGAAAGAAAGAAAGAAAGAAAGAAAGAAAGAAAGAAAGAAAGAAAGAACAGACAACAGTGTGACTCCCAGAAAAATGTAGGAGTCATATTTTATTTTTTGGGGGCAAGAGTAAGAGCAGAATCAAAGCTGGTGACAAAGTCTCGTTTTGCTGCCCCACACAAGTTTGCTCCTAAATAGCAGACAAAATCAGAGGCCTTTTCAATATTGAGGTCCCCATTAACAGTCAGAGGTCCCCTTGTTCATAGGTGCTGATATTCCAGACACATGATTCACAACTTACCCAGGACTGTCACATAGTGACACATGTAAGACTTCCTACTCCCATGAGTAGGAAGTAGCAGTCATGAGCTATCCATGCCTACTCTCTCCTTCCATGCACGGCCAGGTTTCCTCTTGATTGAAAGCGCCCCCCAGACACTGCAGAACACAGTGGCCAATGGGCCTGAGCTTTGAGTTAGGTTATCCTAGGATTGAATCCCAGCTCTGCTACTTAGGTGTGTGACCTGGGGCAAATTACTAAAGCTCTTTGAGCCTCAGTTTTCTCTTCTGTAAAATGGGTATAATAACAGCCCCACTCCTACAGCTATTGTGCTTGGCACATAATAAGCATCCATTTCTAGCAGGTCACCCCAATCCTTCATCACCCAACTCAAATGCCAAATCCCACAGAAAGTTTTTTTCTGGCTGCTCCAGCACTATTAGCTCCTCTTCTCTGAAGTCCTACAGCCCCTAACTCAAAATTTGGCTTGAAATTAATTAATGCCTCTAAATATTTCTTCTTGAATTCTCTGTTAGGTTATCTATTCCTTGAAGGCCACAACTAGGTCTTACTCTTTTTCACATCCCTCTTATTGATATTAAATACTGCCCTATTGGGTTTTTTATTGTTGTATTTATCAAATTCACATTTTAACATTTCTGAAATCAGGACAAGCTTTATTATCTATCTGCATATTTAACATAGCGTTTCCTCTAAGACAATTGTTTAAATCGATGACGTATCTTATAACCAACAACATCTTAGCATTAAGTCTTGTTTGACTGATGAGGCTAGATCTGCATGGATCCAGCATCACTTCTCACCTCCCATGCTCCATCTTCACATCCTTCCACTCCCATCTTTTGACCAAGGACATGCCTACGGGTGACAGTCAGCAGGAGTGAGGTGTTTAGTCTAGAGCTATGGAAGCCAATGTGTGTGGTCACACATGTTATCAAGCTGCATGTGTGATCATTCACACTGGACAGGTGAGGAAACAGGTTCAGAAAGTTACCTTCTCTCAGCAAGTCCAGTGTTCGCTTGCCTGCAAAAAGAGTAAGTGTTTAATAATTGTATGATTGATAATCTATTGATAACCTTCATTAGCATGAATCCCAGATTCGTCAAGCTAATTAGCCTGATCGGGAGGGACCACCCCATTCACTACCCAAGATTCCAATGGCAACACTGTTAGCCCAGTCCGTCCTCTAACAACAGTATGGGCTGGCCACAGGAGTCGTCCATTCCTCAGACTACCATCCCAAACAACTCTCTCAGAAAGCACACCTCATGTCTGCCACTTCCTATGTGTGGTAGGAAAACATCTAAAGAAAATCCTGTCTTCAGGAATCCTTCCTATGAGAAGGGTCCTCTTGGCTGTGCCTCTCAGATCTGTGCTTTTATAGAGGCATTATGGCTTCAGATTCACGGGGCTTACCCAAAATGTAGAAACCTCTAATAGATTGACTTCCAGTGTCTTTACTGGAAGAAGAAAGACCAGCAATATGGTCATGCAGTTGCATCAACTATTTCACAAACATTATCATAATTAAACCTATAACTATAAAATCATATTTTTGTTACAGATTTTAATGAAATCAAATTCTGTCATTTTATATTACAATATTCCCCATTGACTTTGCCATTGTTTAACCTCCAGGGTGCCTTCAGTACTGGAAATAACAGAGACATTTACTGTCCTGAGGCTCATAGCCAAGGAAGGGTTATTAAGAGGGCCACCTAACTGTTGCTTCGATTGAATCGGGGCTTCTGGTCAGGAAGATGGTAGCATGAACAGCTAAAGAGTGAGTTGGATGTAGGAGGATGAGGGAAAACACCCAAAGAGGAAACAAAGCAAAGAAAGAAATCTGACCAATCAATCAACCAATTGACAATCAACGAATGAGAATTGCTTAAGCACCCACTTTTGCACAAGTCTGTGCAAGGCATTTGGGGGGACGAAAGATTCATGACTCTTGTCCTTGCTTTCAAGGATCCTACCAGCAATTTGGGATGTCTAAGAAAATTGGTATCTCTTCAACTTAGATTCTGCCTCACCGAGAGGTACCAAATGGTAGCATAATGGTAAAGCTTGTGGACTCTGGTGCATAGGCTCCATATATGGTGCATTGGTGTATCCTGCAGAGGCTCCAGTACTGCTTTAAGCTTCATGTGCTATGTGATATTGGGCAAGTTACTTCAACTCTCTATCCCTGTTTCCTCATCAGTAAATTTTAGGTGATAATAATGGTACCTACCTCGGAGGAATGATGTAAGGATTAAATGACTTAATACCTGTAGCATGCCTAGACAGTTCTTTGCACCCGGTAAATGCTTAGCAAATGGTAGCTATTATGATTATTCATTGTGGAAGAGGAAGGGCAACATTATCCTACTTGTTACGGTAATGCCCAAAGGTTGGGGCTCTCAACCAATATCTGTGTCTCTCTCTATAGCCCATTACAATAACTGCCATTTATTGAAATTTACCATGCACCAAGAATCATAGTAGTAGATACTTCACTGGTGAGGAAATTGTGACCCTGAAAATCTGATAGCTCATCTAATGTCTCCCAGGTGGCAGGTGCTAGGAGTTTGTTGTTATATACATCCACTGACAGAAATCTTTTTGTTCCCAAATATTTGAGCCAATAGAGCATAGAAAATTGCATTTTCTCCAACAGACTCTTTTGTAAAAATAATATGAGAATAATAGTGACAGGGGTCTAATCCAAAGCCAGTGCATTTCACCATCACACTGTAGATCTCTCCTTCCAATGCTATTATCTGTGAATTTACCTAAACTTGTTTTTCTAACTCGCTTTTGTTTTCAGCCTGCGCTGCCTCTTGGGATGGTGGTAAAGGTGGCAGGTTGAGGGAAAAAATAAATGACAAAGAAATGTTCACCTTGGTTAAAGAAAGCAAGTTCTAGGAAAAGCATCTGAGATGTGAAGCCTGTTATATGTAGTGAAAAGAATAGGATGGAAGCCTCCAGCCTCTGTCAGATGGTATGCCCTTTAAGTCACATGATTTTATGATCCATGTAGGTATTGAGTGCATTCTTGATCCCAAGAATGATACTAGGCACCAGATTCAGTGAGGTACCAGAATTTCCACTCTATACTAACAGACAGATTGTGCCAGCAATAACCATGAATCCTAGAAATCTTGAGCCAACAGAGAGGGATGGGCCACCTTTTAGGCCAGTGTTGAGGCCAGAGCAAAAGAAGAGAGGCCAACTTAAGCTCCTGTTTCCACAGCTTGCCTTTAACATTGGTCAGGCCTGAGTTCAATGCAGGTTTGGCCACTGACCAACTGGGTGAGCCTCAGCAATCGTGGCACCTCTGTTTCTTTGTCTTAAAAAAGAAAATAGTGATAGCTACCTCCCACGATAATTGTGAAAAATAACCAAGGAAATACAGGTGAGTCATCCCAGCACAATACTTGGTACATCATAGATGCTCTTTAGGTGTGATTCTCTCCTCCCTATCCGCAAAGAACTGCCCCAGGAGCACCCAGAAACTGATTAGCACAACAGTTAAGAGGATGGGCTCCAGAGGCAGGCAGCCTAGACTAAAATACTTGCTCTACCACTTAGCTGTGTGACCGTGAACAAGTTACTTAACCTCTCTGTGCCTCAGTTTCCTCATCTGTAAATTAGAGATGATCAGTAACTTCCTTGTCGAATATGTATGAAAATTTAATGTAAGGAATATAACAGGTCAAAATGTAAATAAGCCACACTTAGTTAGGGCTCCTTCTACTCCCCAACTTTTCACTCATTTAATTCACACAACAACCCTACAGGAAATGTATTCCTTTTTTCCCATTTTACAGATGAGGCAACTGGGATGCAGAGATGTTCAATAGGCTTCCCAGACTCACCCAGACAGCAAATGGCAGATCAGAGATTCAAACTTGGGAAGTCTCCTTCCAGAATCTGTTTTCTTAGCCACTATGTTACAATTATAAGCCCAATTGGTGTTACTTAATATTGCTGTATAGCCAGGACACCAGAAGCAGGATAGGCTGGGAGTTCTAAAATGTCTCATTCCTTCTTCTGCCCCCCTCCCTCCACCCTAGTCCTTTTACCTTCCTCTTCCATCCCCAGTCCCCATTCTTGTTGTCATTCAACACTCATAATGCAGTTCTTAGATGCTTCATGTTCAATATCATCCAAGATCTCCATTCCAATCAAATTTAAGTTTAAAGTGATAGTTACACTTAATTAGAGTCAAATTCTTCTTTTATTTTGGGTTTATCTTAATCATCCCTTTTATCCACTGATCCAGAAGCCTGTAATTTCACACACGGGCACCCAGAAATGCTATATTATTCATTTGGGACCGTGAGACAAACAGAGTTCATGGTCTTGTACATCCATTGTCAGAAGACTTTTATACTCAAATAATTGAGTCAGTTGGGCAGCCACAGCCCCTGGGGAAAAAATTGAGCCAAAAGAGTATAGAAAAAATATAATTTCTCCAAAAGACTCTTTTTTTTTTTTTTTTTTTTTTTTTGAGATGGAGTCTCACTCTGTTGCCTCGGCTGGAGCGCAATGGCGTTATCTCGGCTCACTGCAACCTCCGCCTCCTGGGTTCAAGCGATTCTCCTGCCTCAGCCTCCTGAGTAGCTGGGATTACAGATGTGCACCACCACGCCCAGCTAATTTTTGTATTTTTAATAGAGATGGGGTTTCACCAGGTTGGCCAGGCTGGTCTTGAACTCCTGACCTCATGATCTGCTTGCCTCGGCCTCCCAAAGTGCTGGGATTACAGGCATGAGCCACTGCGCCCAGCCCAAAAGACTCTTTCTAAAAACAGTATCAGAATAACATGTTTTCCCTAAAAACCTCTCCACTGAGAAGAATGTATATGTTCAGAAACAAACACTGGTAACATTTCAGAAATCAATGACAAGATAGGCCAGTGCCCAACAATGGAAAACACAGTGTGTGGGACTATCACAGTGCACAGTCCCCCAGAAACCAAAGAGGAAGAGAAGTACAGAATTTTAAAGCTTGAAAGAGGCCCAAAGACCATGTAATCCAGTTACTTGCAAACCCTTTCTAAGGGCAGATTCTTTTGTTCAAATGAAATCTTACCCGGAAGATTTATATAAAAGCTGAGATGCTCTTATTGAGTCAGGAAGGAACGGGGTGGTCTAGAGCCTAACCCACTCTACTCCACTCCCATCCTCTCACCCGCAAAAGTCCTTGTAAGGGCTCCAGGGAGCCCCTGGGATTCCTCAAGTCGCAGTTTGAAAAAATCACTATTTCAATCCCACTTCCTCCTTTTGCCACTGGGGAAAAATGAAGCCCAGAGAAGTCTAGGTTACCCAGCCAAGATAGGGGTCTAGGCAGTCACCTATCTTCCTTCAACAGTTTTTCCATGATGACACCCCGAATCCTCTCATGAACTGCCTTTTGTTTCTGCAGGCTATATGCGTATTTGTATTTGTGTGTTTGTACCCATGCCCGGTGATCCCAAGAAAACATAACAAACCAGTCCTTGCTTTAGCTTTAAAGCTTGGAGTCTGCCATTTGAATACAACATCTCGGCTGCCCAAGATGGCTAGAAGCAGAATGCAAAAAGGCACAGGGTTATAAATACCTGTCTCATAGATGACCTGGGACACTGTGCTTCGCAGCCTAAATTAGGCAGAGTTTCTATTGTCACGAAGAAGTACTAAAAAGCGGGCAGTTCTCGGCGAGACACCTGAGAGCTGGCATCCACATGAGGAGAGGCCCTATCACTTACATTACACTCATGAAGCCCAGAGATGTTAGCTACATTTTTCTAGGTAGCACAGCTAGGAAATGATGGACACTGAATTTGAATCTAAAGGCAACTAGCTGCAAAACCTGAGGTCTTAACACTGGGCCTATAATGCTCTTCCTTCTTACCACATGGGAAAAACGGAGAAAGACATGATCTTACAAAAGCACTGGGCTCAGCCAGCCTGGGAGAGAGGCAGCGCAGACCGGCACCAGGGTGGAATCTCTGTGTTTCCCCTCCAGCTTGCACAGAGGAAAATTCCTCAGCAAACGCACGATCCCCGCACAGCTCCCAGGGACAAGAATTTTCTGCTTGTTTACTGAGTCCCCTGGGCTGGGAGTGGGGGGTTGCAGGGCAGGGGTGAGCTGGGCACAAAAGCAGGATAAAGGTAAACTTTCTGCATATGAGAACCATTTCACCCCCTCCAAAGAGCCGTGTCACACTGTATGTCACCGTCATCAAAGGGGCTGTGCGTAAACCTGAAAAACCAAACGGACCTGTCTGTAGGTGTCACTTATATCACAAGGCTACAGGTGTCTTTATTTCCACTGCACGCTGGTGCTGGGAGCGCCTGCCTTCTCTTGCCTTGAAAGCCTCATCTTTGGACCTAGCCACCGCTGCCCTCACGTAAGCGCCTTTTCTTTGCTTTTTTGGATGAATCGTAAGGGGTGTCAGGGCTCAGAGGCTCGGCCTGGGGCCTGGGTCTGCTCGTCCATCTCCAGCTCCAGGGCCGGCACCTGCGCTGGGTGCAGTCCCAGGGCCACCGGGAGCTGTTTGACACGGATGTGACGGCTTGCCTCAGAGAGACCTGCTTGCCTCCGCAGGCCGTGCGGCCACCCGCCCTCCTCACAGCCACCACTCCCTCTGGATCCCTTAGCTGAACCAAGGGGAATTAAGAGAACGCGCCCAGGCGCTCAGTTCTCTATCCTCCCTAAAGCTTCTTTAGGAAGGGAAGCTGGATTTTACTCAGAAAAATATTCAGCTTCAAGGAAAGCCCCCCACCTACCCTTCTCCCCTGACTGAATTCCTTTCCCCACCGGCCTGCCCACTGTCCCCCACCCCCTCGATACAGAGAACTGCCTTATTATAGTTTGGGGCATTTTCAGGAATTTGTACAAAACAGTTTTAAAAGAAACCCATTTGCCCTCTGACATCTCCCCAGAAGAGAATGCTTCCAGAAAAGCAATGGTTAGGGTTTTTCCACTGTGTTCTCAGGCCTTGTCAGACTCTGCAGTGTGTGGGGTTTCTGTGGGGTTGCCCCCTGCTGACAGCGACAGGTAGCACAAGCTCCCTCCTCAGGCTGAAGCCGGGCCTGCGTGTGGATGCCTTTTGTACGCCCGAAAGTGTGTCAGACATCACTAGGTGCAATCGCTTCATGTTACAGATGAGGAAACTGAGGCCAGAAAGGCTAGATGACTTAGGGAGGCAGCTCTGTGGTTCAGTCTAGTCCAGAGACCCAGGGAAAGGGGTGGTTTGCCCATCCGAGTGAACGCTTGATTCTTTTGTCTTCGTGTTCTCTGCGATAGTGTTTTTCATAATCTAAGGTATTCTTGGGCCGGAGTTTTCAGTTTGGTCATCTCCCTTTTTCAGAAGTCACCAGAGTGGCAAATTTTTAGATACATTGTTGATGGCTGATTTTTCCCTCTAAAACAGGATTCAACATATGTATTATGCCCCGTCCTTTGCATATATTGGATTGAATGATTTAAAAAAAAAAAATCCCCATTTTAGAGATGAGGAAACCGTAGTTCAAAGAGGGTCATGAATATTATATACCACATCTATATGAAAAAAAGCTTAAGAATTTCAGCAGGCTGGGTAGTAAGAAATGTGCCCCACATTCGCAGCAGCAGAGGTAGGATTTAACCCCTGATGTATGTAATCCAAAACTGGTAAGCTTTGCATCGAAGCCTACAGCAAACTACATGGCATACCTTTTTGGATCTTCGCTGCACCTTCAGAAAAACAGCTATAAACAAACAAACACGCAAACTCCCTAAGCGAGCTAAAGAAAAATGAGGAACCACTTGACAAGAGGTCAGCAAATTGGTTCTCACAGTTGCTAGGGTTCCTCCCAGAAGAACAAACCCTCAAGCACCCAACCCTCAATCTTTCTTTAGCAGTAAGTGTTGAAATACTCCACTGGGTTCTCCTCAATGGGCCCCTTCTTAGGGAGGTCCAAGGGCTAGGAAATTGACCCTCCCTTGCTCACAAGGCTTGGGACAGAGTGGACATTTGGGTATCACTGAGGCTTTAGGGAAGGAAAAGTGATTTTCTTCGCGATGATACCACTCAGAGGGTGGGGTTGAGGAAGCCCAATCTTGGCCACTTTTTTCTATATTTTGCACCCTATGGCCTAGTTCTGCCCAGTGATGATTTGGCCCGTAAACAGCCAATGTGTAGATGCTTAATTGGGCCAATTTTTGGTCACATGCCCAGAGTGAAGTTGATGATCACCACCAGAGTCAGGAAGGAATTTTCCTCCTCTGGCAAACTGGCCAAGGCTGAGTGGTTTGCTCCTTCCTCTCTCTCTGGGAGGCTGAGCAGGGGTGCCAGGTTGCTCAGGCCATGGGCGCCACACCTGTTATTGCTGCCTCTGATTTGTGTGACGCTGAGAAGCCCACAGGCCTGTGCCTTCAACTCGGTGGACCCTCTCTGTGTGCATTTGGTGTGTGAGCCAGCTCTGAGAAGGGTTCAGAAGCCACTGGAGGCATCTGGGGACCTCAGCTTCCATGCCATCTCTGCCTCACTCCCACAGGTACCTGCAGCCAACTTTCTCACGTGTGAAGTGAGCCCACCTGATTCCTCCACCTTGTGTTAATCATTCTTGAGCTTTTCCTACTTACTAGGCAGCTAGAATGATGACTACATTTGGGGGAAACTGATTCCAGCTTCCACGGATCTATCGGTGAGCAGTGAGTGAGGGTCCAGAGTGTTTAAGTTACCCGGCTAGGCTGGGCAAAGAATATTCAGTTGTCCTGAGGTATCTACCTCCAACTGGGGTAGAAGGCAGTGGGCACAGGAGAAAAGGGAGAAGAGGAAATCAGGGAGCTTTTTCAGCACTAAAAGTTCAGTCTGTGTGTGTAGTGGTTGGATTTTCCTCCAATTTGGTGGACTTGCTTGACCAAAAAATGCAAACATAATCAATGTGTATGCATATGTGTGTGAGTGCCCAGGTTTGGATGTGTTGGCTCAATCAGGTGGGTGTCTGCAGAAAGTCCCAGAGTTAGGGCAGACCTTGGGGGCTGTTTTATCTGTGTTCTTGTTTAGTAGTTGAAGAACTGAGATTTGGAGAGGGGCAAGAGGCAGAATCATAACTCCAGGCCCAGGGCTCCTTCCATGATGAGCCAGCTAGTCCCTCACAAAATGAAAAGTATGTCCAGAACAGCAGGCCAAGAGACCTCCCAGCAGATCCCTGTCTGTACTGACGCTGACACTAGGTGGATCTATCACAGCGCTTCTCCACCTTTTTTTTTATCACTTCTCCTAAGGACACTTTTTAGGTCATTTTTCTTAATCATCTCCCCACCAGAAATGTGAGTACCAGAGATAAACTATACATCTACTTAGACCTTTGGAGCGTGATAAAACACTGTAATTAATAACTCAGTTTTTTGATCCCCAAGAACTCATCTTTGTTCCCTAAAGAGGGGGGCAATATCACCCCCCTTGAGCAGGCCTGGCCTAACCTCAGGCCTGTGTTCACATATCCCTGGGCCTCAATGTTACTTCTGAGAAAGGGGGCTCCGGACATCTGCCTTTTCCCACCTATCCTGCTCTACCTCCACTAAAGAAGTCCTTAAGAGCTAACATCTTCAATTATTGCAAGGACCTTAGAGGGCCTAGAGAAGAGAGGCTACTGAATACAAAGCAGCCATTATTCTTGAACTCTCACACCTACTGCATGCTGGCTAAGTAGCCAAGGTCTTTTGTGGAGAGCCCAGAGTTAATAACACCCACTCCTGCTGTAACAGGAAAAAAAAAAAAAAAAAAAAAAAAAAAACCTTTTTCTGCTTTTATAAAAGATATTTTTTCCAAAAGCAAGAAATAATTACAGAAGAAAAATAGCATGCTGTACACCTGAGAAGGCTCTTTACAAAAACTTAATGGATATATTTTGCCTTAGAAGGAATTACCAAAGGGAACCAGATACAGCATTGTGTATAGTACTAGAGAGATTACAGATCAAGTGAGTAGGCCGGTATAAAGAGGAGAAAGAATAACAATATTAAAGGAGGTAAAAATACTATTGATCAAAAAATATTTCTAGTTTTTATATAATGCCATTCAATTTACCAAATGACCTTTTTTTTTTAATACCCAATGACTTTTGAGAGCAATTAGTGAGGCATAGATGAGGAAGATCTCATTCCCACTGTCGAGTTTTGAATTTAATGGATTCCTTATTTGACACTGAAGACCTGGGGACTGTTTTCTGTTTTCTTCCATGTGGAATTCACCTCTCCTTTCTCCCAACCCAATGAAGGTCATATCACAGGTCTGCCATCCTCTTCTTTAGTTTTCTGAGCCTTCTGGCCCAGAGGAAAAGGGATATATTTGTCTTCAGCCCTCACTTAAAGGAACTTTTCTGAAGTCCAGTCCAGAAAGCAGAAGTGGCTTTCAGCTCCTGAGGCCCTTCCCTTCCTCATAACCTCTCACCCCATCCCTCAGCATCCTACCCCCTCCCTGTCCCCCACACTCAGGATATAAAACCAGCCAATCCGTGGGAAAATCACAGCCCAAACCCAGGCAGCCTTGACATCTGTTTGATTGGGCTCCCAGGAGGAGATCCATGCCCACGATAATCTGCAGAGCACATTAACCCTCTCCAGGCATCAGCGAAGAGACTTCCCAGCAGAGTCTGGAAACTCTTGGGTGATGGCCCAGAAAAGGTGCCTAAGTGTCAGAATTCAAACTCGGTTATATATTTACATCTGGAGAGGAGTTCTCATGCACGGTTTTGTTGTTGTTGTTGTTGTTTTTGAGACAGAGTCTCACTCTGTCACCCAGGCTGGAGTGCAGTGGCACGATCTCAGCTCACTGCAACCTCTGCCTCCCGGGTTCAAGTGATTCTCATGCCTCAGCCTCCTGAGTAGCTGGGATTACAGGTGTGCACCACCATGCCCAGCTAATTGTTGTGTTTTTAGTGGAGACGGGGTTTCGCCATGTTGTCCAGGCTGGTCTCGAACTCCTGACCTCAAGCGATCTGCCCACCTTGGCCTTCCAAAGTGCTGGGATTTCAGGCATGAACCACCGCACCCGGCCTCTCATGCACATTTGATGGTGATGATGATGGTGGTTGGAGATTTTCAAGCATCTGCAAAGAATTGACCTTTGGTTTCAGAATCAAACAATCCTGCCCCTCTTAGTACTGAGGTTTGATTTGCTATATAAGTGTGCCTTGGGGCTCAATTGTGTTTTCAGAAAGAGAAGCAGATGGGCTGAGAGTCAGAAAACTAAGGACCTCCCTGCCACTTAACTCTGGCATCCACTGGCTATGTGACCTTGAGCTAGTTACACAAATTCCCTGAGTCTCAACTTCCTCAACTGTAAAATGGTGGCGGCGAGGAGGGAAATTGGACTAACTCAGTATCTTCCAACACGTGGTACTCACATCAACTGGCAATATGCCAGATGAATCTGGTTAGGGGTTGCAAACTTTTTCTTAAAGGGCCAGGTATTTTAGGATTAGCAGGCCAAAAGGCAAAATCAAGGATATGATGTAAATATTTATATAACCACTTAAAATGTAACCACTTAAAAATGTAAAGTTTTTTTTATTTTTTATTTTTTTGTGAGACATAGTCTTGCTCTGTCGCCCAGGCTGGAGTGCAGTGGCACAATCTCGGCTCACTGCAACCTCTGCCTCCCAGGTTCAAGCGATTCTCCTGTCTCACTCTCCCGAGTAGCTGGGATTGCAGGCATGCACCAACACACCCAGCTAATGTTTGTATTTTTAGTAGAGACGAGGTTTCACCATGTTGGCCAGGCTGGTCTTGAACTCCTGACCTCAGGTGACCCACCCGCCTGGGCCTCCCAAAGTGCTGGGATTACAGGTGTAAACCACTGCGCCCAGCAGTAAAATTATTTTTAACTGCAGGCTTTACAAAAATAGGTGAGGGACTGCATTTTGCCTGTAGGATGTAGTTTGCTAACCCCTGATTTAGGTGGCGCATGAACCATTTTTATTCAAACGCTTAAATATTTATTTTTATGTATGTTTTAAAAATCCTGACTTTCCATTTATATTGCTAATATAAAGTTTTCCTTTTAATTAGCATATTTATGTTAAAATAAAAAGGGAGTTGATGATTTTTTTAAGTATTTTAAATAAATAATAGTGCTCATAGTATATGGATTGAGTGAAATTATCACAGTCGTAGGCAAATGACTGAAGTTTAGGAAACACTGGACTAGATAAAGAATTCACTCCTGCCAATCCTAAAATTCCATGTGTTTAATATCCCAAGACACTTACCAGTGGTGTGATCTTGAGCAGCTATGTTCCCTTTGCAAAACGAGGAAAGAACTACTCTATGTCAACATTATTTCAAGAATCAGAAAAAAGAATTCAGGTGAACAGATTGTTTTAATCCACCAAACACGGATTATTATTTTTTCTGAATTGCGGGGAGATGGGATTCAGTAGAGAGTGGCATGTGGGAATATGGGAAGCAGCAAAGTTGAGACCGGCACAGGCAAGAATGTGTGCAAGCGGGGGCCCTAGGCCTGTTCTTTTCTGCCTTCCTTCCAGCCTCAACCACACACCCTGCCCCAGAGCTCCTTGCCGCCACCAAAGTGTGTGGGGAC
This sequence comes from Pan troglodytes, assembly GCF_028858775.2. NCBI lineage: Eukaryota > Metazoa > Chordata > Mammalia > Primates > Hominidae > Pan > Pan troglodytes. The sequence continues at coordinate 38,516,545 of NC_072407.2, read as the reverse complement.
TGGAGCACAGCAATTAGAATGGGCTTTTTAAACAGACACACCTGAGCCACCACCCAGCTTCGCTGGCTTTGCATGTATTACCCGGAATCTCAGAGCCTCCATCCCTCACCTATGAAATGGAACTGCTGCCAGTACCTATCTCAGAGTGGTTGTTCTGAGCAGACCAGGAAGAATATAGCTAAAATGCTAAAGTACTTAGCATGAAGCCCAAAGTGAAGTGCTTGTTGCAATTACCACAGGTCCACACTCGTCTCCAAAACCTTGGGCCACACATGCTGCAGAATTCTGAATTCTTCACAGATTTAGGAAGGCGAGATAGTATATATACAGTGGAGTACAGATTACCCCTCAGGGTTTAGGGTTGCTCAAAACATTAATATTTCTGCACTGCATCATAAGAATATTCACTCAGTGCAATAAATAAAACTGCAACCACAGTTATAAAACTGTATAACATATATATGTTGTATGTATGTGTATGTATGTATAAAACAGTATATAAAACTATATAACATCAATTCAGGACTGTTTTGTGCTAGAAAATAAGATTGCAGCAAACACACATACACATACACACACACTTCCTTTCAGTTTTCAGAGCTTTCAGATTTCAGAATTATGGATTAATCATACACAGTAATTCTTACCTCATTTTTATTTATTTATTTTTTTCGGCCAGTTTCTGTGGCTCACACCTGTAATCCCAGGACTTTGGGAGGCCAAGAAGGGGAGATCACTTGAGGTCAGGAGTTCGAGACCAGCCTGGCCAACATGGTGAAACTCCATCTTTACTAAAAATACAAAAATTAGCCAGGTTTGATGGTACACACTTGTAGTCCCAGCTACTCGGGAGGTGGAGGTGGGAGGATCGCTTGAACCCAGGAGGCAGAGGTTGCAGTGAGCTGAGATCACACCACTACACTCCAGCCTGGCGACAGAGCAGGATTACATCTTTTAAAAAAAACAATTTTATTTTATTTTTATTGTTTCAACTTTTAGTTTAGATTCAGGGGTATGTGTGCAGGTTTGTTACCTGTGTGTATTGCACCATGCTGAGGTTTCAGGTGCTATTGATCTCATCACACAGGTACTGAGTGTAGTATCCAGTAGTTAGTTTTTCAACCTTGGCCCCCTTCCCTGCCTCCTCCGTCTGGCAGTCCCCAGTGTCTATTGTTCCCACCTTTATGTCCAGGAGTACTCAACATTTAGTGCCCCCCTTCTAAGCGAGAAGATGAGGTATACGGTTTTCTGTTCCTGACTTAATTTGCTTGGGATAATGGCCTCCAGCCGCATCCGTGTTGCTGCACAGGGCATGATCTTGTTCTTTCTTATGGCTGCATCTCACGCTGTTTCTAGAAGCATATTATTGAACATCATAAGTCAGAGTTCAGGGGTCAGATGTGAGCAAACAGGAAACATAAATAAAGAGGCAATATTGCATAATCAGAGCCTCCATGCTCCAGTCCCCTCTTTGCCACTTTCTAGTTATATCACTTTGGCAATTGTCTCAACCCTTTTGCCTCAGTTTTCTCTTCTAAAATGGGGATAGACAGGATATGGCAAGGATGGAATAATGTCACTCGTAGGAGACATTAGGGGGTGCCTGCTCCTAGTGAGTGACATATTTGTTATCATTTTTAAAAAACAAGTATCGCCCTGCTAGGGGCTCCTGCACAGTGTGGCTTCAGGAGTACCTCACCCCAGCCTCCTCACAACCTCTCCTGCTGTTACAGGGTAATGTTGGACTCGGTGACACACAGCACCTTCCTGCCTAATGCATCCTTCTGCGATCCCCTGATGTCGTGGACTGATCTGTTCAGCAGTGAAGAGTACTACCCTGCCTTTGAGCATCAGACAGGTGCGTACCTTTGAAGAAGCCCATCTGAGCGCAGCCAGGATGGGCTAGGGCAGGAGGTGGTGCTGGCCGCAGGCGGAAGACAAAGCTGTGCTGGGGCTTAGGAACACCAGAGTTCAGGGCAGAGGGCTGGAGGGCTCCTGGATGGAAGGAAGGGCAACCTCTTGCAGATAAAAGGTGCTGGAACCCTCACCCCCAAACTCCCTAGTTCTGTGGCCTCGAGGCCGTGCGCGGCTCAGCTAACCTCTCTGAGCCTCGTTTTGCTGCCAAGTAAAATGTACGTCTCTTGGAGTTATTATGATATTTAAACAATGTAGTAGAAAGAAAGCCCTTAGCCCAGGACCTGGTATGCTGTGTTTGCTTGGTCATGGTGGTTTTAGCCAACATTTACTGAACACGAGCTGTGTATCAAACCTTGTGCCAAGCACCATCTCATCCTTGCCAAAGCCCTATGAGATGAACAATTATTATCCCCATTTTATACATGAAGAAATTGAGATACAGAGAGGCTAAGTGACTTGCCCTGGGCCTCACAGTTAAGCTCCATGCAAGTTGACCCATCTTATAATTGATATCACACTGTGGTTATTGATATTAATATATCATTATTCTCTGAGCTTCTATTTCTTTTTCCCTAAACCAGGGGTGATGAGAGCTACTATAAGGACTAAGGGAGCCAAAGGGTGTAAATATGTAGCCTGGCACAAAACAAGTGTTCAGTAAATATGAGCCCCTCACTGTTCCCCACCCTTCCTCCTCTTTCTCAGCCTGGATTTCTCCACCTGAGAAGGCAGCATGGGACCTTGAGAAAATCCCATGCCGGAGGGAGGCCAGCTGAGCTTTGCCCCCAGAAACCCTCTGAGGGCCTCTGTCACTGAGGTGCTTGGGTGACCACATATCACAGCACACCTGGCTGACTGCTGGCACAACAGGAGCACACGCTGCTCAGCGGTCATGCAAGTGCCAATCAAGCTGTCAGTCCTCACTGAGTGTTAACCCCATGTAGGAGTCCAGACTCAGTGTCCGGAGGCAGGCAGTGTGCAAGAGAGGCCATGCCTCCAGGGACTGCAAAAAGTCCACTACCAGAAGCCCCTGCCTCTGGGGCCAGGGACCAGGCCACACTCACAGACTTGAGGCACTTACCTACATAATACAATCCCACACCTGCCCCCACCCCACATGGACACACATACACACACGCGTGCACACACACACACGCACATGTGAAATCTCTCACCCTCATCTGTAAGGTCTAGATCATTGCATTTGGACTTGAATCAAACAGATACATCGTACAATTCTCCTTTAGGCCTAAGAAGCACCTTGTTTCCCAGAAAGACATGAGAAATGTACTGTGTCTCCTTCCCTTGAAATTTGGTTAACAGGTTAAATCTGAAGGAGGAAAATGAAAACTTTCAAGTCGCCGTGCCCTCCCTATGTTTCCCACAGTGGTGGGGCCCAGCTCCAGGCTCTCTCTCTACCTATGCATAAGGCCAGGCCTCACTTAACCCAGACCTGCCATCATGAGAGCCCCCTCTTTCTGCCTATTCTGCTGGGAAGTAGTTGGGGTGGCAGTGGGAGGGGCGGGCTACAACCAGCTGCCCCAGGCAATGGCCTGGGCAGTGAAGCAGCAGCTCTGTGTCATGAAGACTTGGTGTGTCCCAAATGGGAAGTCTGGCTCTGACACTAGCTGTGTCATCTTAACCTCTCATGTCCCAGTTAGTTTCTCATCTGTAAAATGGGAATGACCACAATGCTACCTTGTAGAGTTGTTATGCTAATGAAATGAGTTATCATATGGGAAGTGTTTAGGACACAGTCTGGTACCTGGTAAGCACACATAACTGTTTAAAAAATTGAAGGATTCGCTGGACGTGGTGGCTTACACCTGTAATCCTAGCACTTTGGAAGGCCGAGGCAGGATTATCACTTGAGCCTAGGAATTGGAGACCAGCCTGGGCAACATAGTGAGACCTTGTATCTACAAAAAATTGTTTAAAAATTGGCCTGGTATGGTGGCACATGCCTGTAGTCCTAGCTACTTGGGAGGCTGAGGCAGGAGGATCCCTTGAGCCCGGAAGGCCAAGGCTGCAGTGAGCTGCAGTCACGCCACTGCACTCCAGCCTGAGCGACAGTGAGATAAAAAAAAAAAGGTTGGGGAGCAGGTATGGTGGCTCCTGCCTGTAATCCCAGCACTTTGGGAGGCCAAGGCAGGCAGATCACCTGAGGTCAGGAGTTTAAGACCAGCCTGGGCAACATGGAGAAACCCCGTCTCTACGAAAAAATACAAAAATTAGCTGGGCATGGTGGCACGCACCTGTAGTCCCAGCTACTTGGGAGGCTGAGACAGGAGGATCCCTTGAGCTCAGAAGGTTGAAGCTGCAGTGAGCTGTGAGTATGCCACTGCACTCCAACCTGAGCAACAGGAGGAGACTCTGGGTCAAAAAAAAAAAAAAAAGGATTAGTTTCAGTTTGGGATAATGAACAAATTCTGGAAGTGAATAGCACTGATGACTGTGCAACAATGTGAATGTACTTAATGCCACTGAACTGTACCCTTAAGAAAAGTTAAAATGGTTAAGTGTTATATTATGTATGTTTTACCACAATTTTAAAGAATGAGGTTAACAGAAGTGATCACCAGTGGCATTGCCAGAGTTCCTTAAATCCAACCAAGTCTTAGACATTCAGACACAGCTCTCTGGCCAGAGGCTTCCGCATTTCCATCAGCGTCATGAAAGGTTAGACCAGGCCATTGCTAGGATCCCTTCCAGAAGCTTCTATGATTCCTGCATCAGGCAATATCGAAGACACAGCCTTCTCCTCCCACCACCCACTGAGAAAACAGAAATTCCCATCAAGTCATGCGGCCAGTGAAAATAAAATATCCTTCAAGACTGGCCCAGGTTCCTAAGGCTCCCTGAGGGATGGAGCCAGGCTTTCAAGTAGCCACCGGCCCTCAGGATTTCAGGGGAAGCTCAGTATCACTGACCTCCAAAAGGTCGAAGTTGGGTGTGAAATGTTCACCTGGAGTAAACACCTCTCTTGGAGCTGCCTGGGCACCGGGTGAGCCTTGTAGCCCCTGCTCTCCTCCACAGGTGGGAGGATTAGCAGGAGGGGCCTTCTGTCTTTTATCAACAAGAACGTTGCCACCCAGAGAGGTGCATCCATTTGGAGTTTCTACAAAAGCCCCCTCTGGCAGGGCTGGGTCAGGAGACAGCCAGCTTTGCCTCTGGGCACTGCTCAGCCAACTTTCCCTGCTCCATGGCCAGCAGGCTCTGAGACACCTCTCCTGAGGTCCTTACCCACCTCCCAGGAAATACTATCTGGAATTCTGGGCCCCCCTAAAGATTGTCGCAGTGGCAGCTTCCTGTTCACCCAGGTTCATGGGCAGGCACTGCCACTTACCAGCCATGTGACCTGCAGCCAGTTTTTTGAGATATGCTTTCCTCTGCCTCCTGGAGTTGGGGAGATTGAATGAGATTTTGTGTACGAAGTGTTTAGTCACATGCCTGGCACTTGGCAAGTGCTCACCCTAGCCAAGAACTCCTCACCACTCCCTGTTGGGTAGAAAAACAGCCTTCCCTCTCCTCTCTTCATTGTCCGTATTGAACAAAAATAACAACAAAACTCCGTCTCAAACTTCTCAGTTCAGAATTTTTAACAGCTTAGATATTTGAGACCTGAGGGAAGGGAAGGAAAAGGAGAAAAAAAAATGATGTGCCTTCTAGACAAATGATGTCTAGGAGAGGGAAGGGTGGAATACTCAGCCTATTTAGGAAAACCAGCTGTTCTCAAAAACCCTTCAAATGGCTTGAGCAGAGTGCCGCTGAATCTGTGCCCTGGTGTGGTAACCACAAAGGATTCTGACCTGCTCTTTGAAGCAGGACTTCTGCTTGGCTGCACTGCAGGCAGGAGGTTGGACAGTCACAGATTGCAAAATACTCTAGAATTTCATGAACTCACCCTGCCTTGCCTGTGGCTTTTTCAAAGTAAAGAATGATGACTACTGGAAAATGTATCCAAGTGGGCGGGAGGGTTGGTAGGGGGGAGGCTGCATGTAGTTCACATGCATATGATATTTTTAAAAGATGATTTCTCCAGTTGAGTTCCAGTAGCCAACCCTCCAGTAGTCATTGAGTACCCTGGCCTTGCCACTACTTTCTTTCTGGAATTCTTTCCTTAACCTCCACAGACCAACACCCCTCCCCTGACAGCCAATGTGCCACGCACACATGCAGCGCCTCCTTTGCTTTGGAATCTTGCTTATACTTTGTCAGCTGCAGAGGTTTCTAAACTGAGGTTCCCGAGAGGCTTTAGGGGTTTCCCAGAGGTTCCTCAGGGACCACCAGAGAAGGGAGTGGAAGTGACAGTTGAGAAGATGGGGCTTCAGTCCTTCTCTGTCCACCTCCATCCCTAAGCATGCTTCTCCACTTTAATTCTGAAGACGGTAGAGCACAGTGAGGCTGGGCTGCAGGAGCCAGAATACACCCAGATAACCCACTCCTAGCTCTGCCACTTACAGGTTACGTGAGCTTGAAAAGGGTCACACCCGTGAGCCTTACTTTCTCCCTTTGTAAAATGGGTAACGTGACAGAGGACTTCATAGCATTGTGTTGGGGACAACATGAGAAAGCACAAATAATTTAGCATGATAACAGGCACATACTAAGTGCTCAATAAATATGTTAGCTATAATATTATTGCACAATGTGAGATTTTATTTGAAGAAAGCACTTTTTGTAAGAAAAAAAAAAGTGCAAAACCCACTGGTCGGAGAAAGAGGCATCTGGATCCCCACATGGGCTTTCCTAAGCAAGATTCATGTTTTATGTACAGAAGCTTGAGAGCAGATACAAAGGAAAGAATCTAAGAACTTCTAAGTCAAAACCAGATCAACAAATACAAAATCATCTGAAAGTCTGAGGTGAGCCCTGTGGCAGCGCCCACACCTCAGGAGGACTCACTGTTGGCCACCTCTAGCCCAGTGGACATGCACCTGAGCCTTCTGGGTGGCCATGGCCCCAGGACTGCTCAGGGCTTGGCTCTCTTGGCCCCTTCCTAACTCCACGCTCCCAAGGCCATGGCTACTTTGCAGCCAGCCCTTCTGTTTTCTCTATACAGTTTCCTATGCTGCACTGGACTTTACTTTTCCATCTCATGGTCTCTTTCCATAGGCTATGCTGGAAAGCCAGGAAGGGGTATGGGATGGAGCTGGACTGGCTCTGGGAGGAAACTTGAAAGCCATTTATCATTTCAGGTTTTCCCTCATAAAGTCCTTCCTTTCAGTGACAAAGCTGCAATTGATGGTGCCCCTGCTATCCAGTTCATTCACCACCTCTCTTCAGTGCTGCCCCGGGCAAAACACTTTCCCAACTCCCTATGCTAGTAAATCATGCTAATTATGGTCCAAGTTTGTCTAACTCGGGCCTCCTCTGACCCAGACTGTCTGTCTTGTCCCAGCCAAGCCCTGAGCTTGCTTTACTGTAGTTTTTCCTCAGCTAGATTGAGGAAGGCCCCGTTTCGCTAAGAACAAATGTATTCCCAAAATAATAACCAATAACAGGTGACTTATACTGAAAACTTACTGTCATTCAGATACTAGGCTAAGTTCTTTACCTGCATCATTTCCTCTTCACAACAAACCTCCTAAGATATAGGTACTATTGTTATTTTTATTTTACCAGTGAAGGAAGCTGAGGTCCAGAGAGGTTAGGACAGTTTGTTAGAGTTGCACAGCTAATCCATTGAAGAGCCAAGATTTCAAATCAGGAAGGTCCATCTCCACAGCCCAGGCTCAGTTGCCACACCCAACCCTGTGACTTCCATTGGAAGGTCCCTTCCACTCCAACAGGCTCATTGGCTGGGAACAAGAATTGGATTCTTGTACAGAATTCCTGTAGCTGGCAGGTTCATCTAGCTTCACAAACTTTCTTACCACTGCTCCCCAATCAGCAGAGGAAAAAGATCAAGTTCCGCTCCAGAGGGACATAACTGAAAGCTCTAAGCTCAAACTTCTTTTAGAACCTGCAAATTTTGCATTCTGCTGCATATCTATTTTGTTGTAATATAAAAATCAGGCCAGGCACAGTGGCTCATGCCTGAAATCCCAACAATTTGGGAGGCTGAAGCAGGAGGATTGCCTGAGCCCAGGAGTTCAAGACCAACCAGCCTGAGCAAAATGGTGAGACCCTGTTTCTACAAAATTAAAAAATTAGCCATGCATGGTGTTGCACAACTGCGGTCCGAGCTACTCAAGAGGCTGAGGCGGGAGGATTGCTTGAGCCCAGGAGGGTGAGCCTGCGGTGAGCCATGTTCGAGCAACTGCACTCCAGCCCGGATGACAGAGTGAGACCCTGTCTCAAAAAAACCAAAAATCAAAATTTTCCCTCAAAATTTTTGCTTTGAGTGAGGCTCCAAGAAAATGAACAGTGTGGGTTCCAGGATCTTTATATAGGAAGGGTTTAGGGACAACCATCCATTTGGAAGAGGTGGCCAAAGGACATGTCTGGAAATGATTTTTTTTTTTTTTTTTTTTTTTTTTTGGAAATGGAGTTTCCGTCCTATCACCCAGGCTGGAGTGCAATGGCGCCATCTCGGCTCACTGCAACCTCCACCTCCCGGGTTCAAGCAATTCTCCTGCCTCAGCCTCTCAAGTAGCTGGGATTACAGGCGTGCACCACCACACCCAGCTAATTTTTGTATTATTAGTAGAGACAGGGTTTCACCTTGTTGGCCAGGCTGGTCTTGAACTCCTGACCTCAGGTGATACACCTGCCTCAGCCTCCCAAAGTTCTGGGATTACAGGTGTGAGCCACTGCACCCGACCTGGAAATGATTTTTTAAGGACACTGCATAAGATTGAGAAGACATCAGTTATCTATAACAAAGAAGGAAGTGGGGGATTAATGGACTCACCCTCTGATCTTTCTCTTGAAGATGCATAATGAATATTACGTGACTTTCAATTACCTGCTCTGTGCACCCTGGGGATACAGCACCACCACCATCACCCTCTCCTCTGCTCAGTTTCAGAAGCTTGAGTCTTGTGTGTGTCCTGATGATTAAGAATTTTACAAAGTCACACAGACTCGCCTGTGTCCCCAGCTTTTAAACCAAAGATGGCAGCATTAAGGGACCTAACTCAGGCTGGCAATGCAAAGACAAATTAGCTAGGTTTGGTTTCTAAGCTTGGTTTCTAATATAACTCCTATTTTTTTATGAAGAAAATAAACCGAAGGTCTAGAAAGGGACAAAGCAGCTGGCTTACACATTAAAAAAAAAAATTAGAAGTGTTTGAAGGAATGTAATTAAAGTGGTGACATGTGAAGCCCAGGAGGTAACCCTAATATTGACAAGTATAAGTGGATGATATTTAATGAGCACTTGCCATATGCCTGGCCCTGTTCTAAGTACTTTCCATGTATTAATTTACATAATCCTTTTAATAGCCCAGATAAGTAGGTCCTATTATTTTTATTTTGCAGACGAGTCCAAGGAGGCAGGACCACTAAGTGTGAGAGACCATGTGCCCTTTCAACTTTGAAGGGGAATTCAAAATATAGGAATCCTGGTTTCCAGTTTGAGAACAGTGATTTTAAAGGAGCCTCCTGGAGCTAATACCTTCACCTCCACTCCCAGTAAAACAGGGTTGCTTTTTTCCAGATAAGTTTTAACTTGAAGAAAATATTATTCAACCATAAAAGAATTCTTCAAAGTCTTAGCATGCCCACTCCAAACAATAATCTTGAAGGAGACAAGTGGCCAAAAGCCTGTGAGATTCTTCATCACAAAGTGATGGCCAGGAGTGATCCAGCCCATGAAGACATTTTGACTGGGCTTCCCGTGGTGTTTTGTAAAAACCAAGCCAGTTGCCACACTTGAAAATAGAAATCAGGAGATTTCAGTTAGCAATCTGGTCCTGGCAACACAAGGCCCACCTTTCCACAAGGCAAGGGGTCGGGTAGCCATTGTGCACTTTGGCATGAACTTTCCAATCCCCACTGTCTCCACATGGGGGCCACTTCAGGCATAGACATTATCTGCTGACCCTGCGGGCATCTGGTGCACCCACCCAGCTCTGAAAGCTAAAATCCTCCTTTTGAATTTAAATGCATCTCAGGTTATCGCATCACTTGTGAAAATTCCCCTAGAATTTCTGAAAACTCTCTCTAGTTCAATTCTTCCTTCCAATGCAGCTGGCCCTGAAACAAGTGTCCTGACCCACTTCAGACTTCAAAGGAGCTGGCAGAGCCTGCTGCTTAATAATAGTGACCTATGGGCATTCAGATCAAGCCTACCAGGCCCATGATGGGCCTCTACTGGTCGACATAGGCAGAAGGGCCTCATGGCTCAACTTTCCCAAAATGTTGAAATTATCTTATAAATGATAGAAGCGTTGAGAAAAACACTTTACATTTCCAGACAACACAACCCATTAAAAATAATATATTCTGCGGGTATATAACCCCTTATTTGATTGCCCTGAGTTCATGTCTTCCAAGTAGCAAAAGGGTCTTCTTCATGTCTTCATTAAAGTTCTAAACACTATCATCTTCAGTCTCTCCATCCTCTTTCTGATTCTTCAAATCTAGATGGTATTTTTTATTTTTTCTAGTCAGGCTCTGCTTATCCATTATTTATAATTACAATTACACATATCTACCTTCATCCAAATCTTGCTTTAGTCAGTCTTGAGATGTGTGCCCAACTTGGTCCTCCTCAACCAAGAAGAGTGGGGCGTGGTAAGAGGGAAAATGCCACTTTTCCCTCTTCAGTAGCTCCTTTACTGACAGGCCGCGTGACCTTACAGGGGTCCCGTCAGTCCCCGGAACGGCAATCTCCTCACGTGTAAAGTGGAGAGAGTGACTGTCAGTCACCTGGTCAGTCAGTCACCCTCACTGAGGTAGGCCTGTGGTGGGCTAGGCCAGGCTCCAAGCACTCCTGGTTCAGGGCGAGCAAAATCTCTAGGTCTGGAGGGGAGGGATGAGGAGGACGCCTGATGGGCACTCAGTGAGGAGGAAGAGACCTCTGCGAGGGGGAGTGAGGATGAGCAGAGATTCCTCAGGAGAAGGCAGATGGGGACCACGTTCCATCCAAAGAGAAGTCGCTGTGGGAAGACTCTGGGGCGTGGAGCCTCCTGAAAGAGGAGAGCAGGAGAGGGGCGGGTGAGGAGGGGCTGACAGCGGCCTCCCTCGTCTGGGCAGCCTCCGCTCTGCCGCTCTCCTCCCGTCCTGGGGATGGGACCCCCGGAAAAGCGGCCTCTGGAGGCCTGCCATGGCACCCAGAGCAGCCATTTTCCTCCCAGTTCTGGGGCTTTGGAAGGAGCTTGCGGATGAGGAGAGGGAGCCTCCGCAGGGCTCTGGCTCCCCTCCAGGGGCCGAGGCCGCACACAAAGCCGCTCTGTGGGTGAGCTTCAAAGCGGAGCGCCGAGGAGCAGGGAGCCAGCGCCAGCAACACCTCCCCGGTGTGGGGCCGACTCCCCGCCTGGGCGTTTCTCCGAATCCTTGAGGCCCCCTTGGCTTCCGCAAACAATATGGCCCTCTTCAAGTGCCAAAGAAAATAACAAGGGGGTGGAAGCAGAGAGGGGAGGGGAGGGAAACAGGGGAACAGAGCCTTGGCGAAACCTTTCCATGAAAAGAAATCAACTGTGCCCTCCGACGGCCGCACACCGATGGCCATCTAGGGCAGGGCCCGCAGCTGAAAAATGTCAAGGCTCATAAACATCTCTCACGGGACGCCAGTAAAGTCCAAAGGCCCCTCAGGTTTACTAAAGCCAGAAATCAGTAGATGAAAGCTCAGGCCGAACTCAGGAATGGCCCCTTGTTCTGCCAGGAATCCCTGCCTGCCCTGAAGAGCCCCCACGGGCCTGGTAAGCCAGCTCCAGCCAGTGGCCAGTGAGCAAGACCTGAGTCATCGGTCTCACCGGCTCCCTGGCTCTTCCTATCTGCCAGGTAGAGGCTACGACATCAGCCTCAAGCACCCTGGCACAATATTGACGCTTTGATCTTAATGCATATAAAATTCTGAAAATTTTTAAATAAAATAAATCAACTGCCCCTCCACCCACCCTTCGGTGGGAAAAGAGATCTCTGGAAGACCTTTGAGTTTTAAGGGGAGCCTCTATTTCCTCTTTTGTGGAATAGCCCAATTACACCTACTGGATAGGATTGTTGAGGGGACCTGAGAAACTTGAGACGACAAAAACGCGTAGCGCCTCGGCTGGCTGAGGGTGCTGAGTGAGTAGTAGCACCTGACCGGCAGAGGACCCACCTCCTGCCTGGAATCATCAGCAACTGACAATGGTGCGAGTTCTACTCACCTTTAAATGCTGCAAATCGCACCACTGCCATTTGCTGTGGGGTATAACATGTGAGGGACCCTTTCTGTCATCGTCACCTTAGCCACTCTCTGCTCTCTGCCTTTCTTTTCAGGCCCTCGTGTTGTGTTCTCTCCAGCTTTCCCCGTGCCTCAGCCACTCTTCACGTTCCATCTCTGCTCTGTGTTGACCCGGTATGGTGGTGTGGGGAGAGCAATGGCTTTCGAGTTCAGGCTAGGGTTCAAATCCAGCTCTGCCACACGCTGGCGTGGGTTCTTGGGAAAGTCCTTCATGACTTTCAAGTTCCTCTTCTGTGATCTCCTGGGGGACGGGGGACCAAACCTGTCCACCATGAATCCTTAACATACAACGTGTGGCTGCACACATAGTAGATATTCAATAATAATGTTTGTAATAACATTTAAATCCTCCAGGCTCTGTTCCAGGTACTTTTATGTATATTAAGTCATTTAATCTGCAGAACAACACTATGATACAGGTGCTGTAATTATTCCAATTTTACCAGTAAGGAAACTAAAGCTTTTATTTATTGAATGAAATGAATAAATGAATGAATGTTTTCCATGGCAGATACAATAATTGTTTATGTCAAAGAGCCTGACCAAGTATCTAATACCGCACCTCTTCCATACCTTATGTCCACCCCACTTTCCATTTCTCCTAAAAACAGAAGGACAGAACTGTTGAACACCAAATCTCTGCCCCTGGGCCAGGCAGAGCCACATGCCAGCCTCCCAGACAGACGGCACTCACAACTGTCTAGGCAGGTACACGACTCCTCTAAAGGAGTGAGAGGCTCTGATCTCAGGATAGAAATTACTCCGAACACCACCAAAAACACAAGAACAACAATACAACCAACTCTCCCATGACCACCTTCCTCTGGAGGTGCCTACTATGGTGACGCAAGGACTGTCAGACTCTGGGCAATGTCTAATAACCCAAGGTTCTTGGCACAAGATGGCCAGTAACTGTGCAGAAACAAATAGCCAGCATTGGGCAGCTGCCCTTTAAAGCATAGGGAATCAAACCAGCCTCAAGTGGTTTCGGACACACGGTAGGCATTTAGTAACTACTGAATTGGTTGGTAAGTTTCTGTGTGCCATTCTACATACATTAACCCCAAACTCCATAATAGTCCTGGGCATTGAGCATATTATCCCCATTTTACAGATGAGGAAACTGAGACTTCAATGTCCACAGACCTTGCCAAGCGGAAAGTGGTAGAATCAGAATTTCAACCCAGCTTGTCAAACAGCTGAGTTTGTGCTTTTGATATCATGTTATCTGGAATCAAATAACTGAAGGGCTGTTTTCTTTGTTTCTCCACTAAATGCCTTTTTTTGAGCATCAGCACCAAGTCTGGTTCTTTCTTGCCCCTGTCATTCCTTCTATGATGCCAAAGTTCATCTGTAGGATCCAGTCCCTCTGGTTTTCTCTGCAGAATAGAAGGTGACCTGGGCTCTGCAGAACACCCAGGGCTGGAGGCCCTTTCAACTTATTGGCTGAGGAATGAGGATGTTACTTAACTGATGCCTCCTTCAGGGGCCCTCTCGAAGGCTGTCTTGGGACTGTTGTCCCTCACTTCTTTCTCCTTTGGTGCAGCCTGTGACTCATACTGGACATCAGTCCACCCTGAATACTGGACTAAGCGCCATGTGTGGGAGTGGCTCCAGTTCTGCTGCGACCAGTACAAGTTGGACACCAATTGCATCTCCTTCTGCCACTTCAACATCAGTGGCCTGCAGCTGTGCAGCATGACACAGGAGGAGTTCGTCGAGGCAGCTGGCCTCTGCGGCGAGTACCTGTACTTCATCCTCCAGAACATCCGCACACAAGGTCAGTGTTCAGAGGGCCAGACCTCCAGGGGAGGGACCAGGATTAGGACCAAACAACTTTGAGAAGTCCTTTCCCATCGTGTGACTTGCACAGCAAAATTTTACTAACTGGAGTTCTCGTTAACCCAAACCTTCAATAACTGGAAGCTAGTATGCCAGAATTGGGGATTTTAGGGAAAAGGAAGCAAGTTACAAAAATGCAAATTGAGTGCATTTAAAAAAAAGAGAAAGAAAAACGGACACCACGTTCAGGGACTGCCCAGGCACCAGGCTGATAATAATACAGTATATTCATAATGATTTGAAACCACACAGGATGGACAAAAAAGAGGTTTGTGCTTCATCTCTCATTAAGCAGAAGAGGAATAAAATTAAATAGACTACCTTCCCTTTTCTACAGGAGTCCAACTAATTATCATTTCATCACATTCCTAATGGTCAAGGATCAAGTGGCCAGAAGGTGGCGCCAATAGCATTATTTAACTCTTCAACAGGCCTTTTGCATGCAGAATGTCGATGAACATTTTTTCAATCCAGAAAGGTTCTTTGAGAACATCGAGCTCTAATGTCTCAAAGTCACACATAGATAAAGGAACTGATATCCTGAGACATTAAGTGACTTCCTCAAGGTCACACAGCAAACAGGGCTGATTCACAGAAAGTCAGTACAAAGCAAGGGCTTGGAGATCCGAAAGATCTGTGTTCCAACCCTGGCTCCAATACTCCGAGCTATGGAACCTCTGGCGAGTGGCTTAACCTGTCTGAATCCCCACTGCCTCATCTGTCCAATGGGATAATGACACCTCCATGGGCTTTTTGAGAGGATTCAGGGAAATATTACCTAGAACAGCATATGAAGATGGAAATGCAGTAAATGGCAGCTGTGTTTCCATCATCATTAATATAATCTAGAGGCGTATTATAGGATGTTAAAGGAAGCCTATCTCAGCTCAATTTTAAGAAGGATCTTTTTAAAGGTTAGTACCTTCTTTTGAAAAGGTAATTCAGAAGATACAGGAGATAGGACGATCCCCACCACTGGAGATAATCAAGTAGTCTAATAGCCCCCTGCTTGAAGAGGAGGATATGACAGCGACGCTTGTTTGCACAGAAAAACCACAGAGGACCCTCCTGCTCTGTGATTCTTTGGCCTCCTCTTGATCCTCATCCATCATGAGCACTTGAGGGCAGAAAAGCTAAGAATGGTGGCCCTTGGGCACTACATGGCTTGGGCCCTGGGAGCCAAAACTCCAGTGACAATGACCTGCCAAGAGCTGGGATCTGTGTCCTGTGCTCAGAGTGGGCACTCCCTGAAAGAGGACAAGTTTGACCAAGTCACAGTGGCTCCAGAAGAAGGAGCTTGGGACTCCATTTAGGATCCTCCCAAGGGAACAGGCTTGCACAAAAATCCTAGGGCCACAGAGAGGGGTGTATTTTATTCTGGAAAAAGATGCAGCTTGGCAATGCCAGCTTGGCCAAATGTCAAGTCAACCTCATTTGTCTCCATGCTCTTGTGCAGCCCCTGTGCTGGCATCTCCCACCACAAGCACCTCTCTTCCCTGGCAATGGTTGCATCAAACAACAACAACAACAAAAAACCTGTTGGCCAGGCACAGTTGCTCAGGCCTGTAATCCCAATACTTTGGGAGGCTGAGGCAGGCAGATCATCTAAGGTCAGGAATTCGAGACAAGCCTGGCCAACATGGTGAAACCCCGTCTCTACTAAAAATACAAAATTAGACAGGCATGGTGGTGCATGCCTATAATCCCAGTTACTCAGGAGGCTGAGGCATGAGAATCACTTGAACCCAGGAGGTGGAGGTTGCAAGTGAGCCGAGATTGCACCATTGCACTCCAGCCTGGGCAAAAAGAGCAAAATCCTGAAAAAAAAAAACAAAAAAAAACCTGTCCCTGGTTTTATTACCCCAGGGCCCTGTGCAAAACTAATAGGCTAAACCTAAAAAAGCCAACTGCTTTTTAATAGGTCATACATTACCTCTTCTTATTGTAAGGAATTCCTGCAATCACAATGCCACCTTTAATGGTGGGATTTCAAGCACTCTCTAGGCCAGGAGTGTTCCATATTGAGCAGTAAAACTATCTACTCCACCAATCTACTCCATTCTGAAATTCCTCTTTTAATGTTTCTCAGTCAGATATGTGGATTGTAGATTGTGGAGATATATATATTGTGATCAAAGTTCACACTGTCTCCCATTTGCCCAGGAAACATCGTTTCTGCCTGTGATCCTGGAGTAATTATTATTACCATAGCACTACCTTTCATCCTCAAAAGTGTCTCCATTTAGATCATAAATTCTACAGTTAACTGGGGGTTATTACCTCATGTATGCCTTATACTACCCCATAGGTTTTGACTCTGGCAGAA
Source organism: Pan troglodytes (assembly GCF_028858775.2). Classification (NCBI taxonomy): domain Eukaryota; kingdom Metazoa; phylum Chordata; class Mammalia; order Primates; family Hominidae; genus Pan; species Pan troglodytes. The sequence goes on along the minus strand of NC_072407.2, from coordinate 38,500,124 downwards.
CAGGACACAGAATAAGGCAGTTTTATGGAGGAGAGGAGCTGGAAGGGGGTTGTAAGGCCTCGGCACCATCCAGCTCCATAGGTATTGCAGTAGGATTTAAGGGCCCAGCAACCTGGGGACACTGGTTGCTGGGAAGCAAGGTCAGAGGTTGGCTTCCACAGCCTAGGAGGGGAATGAGCCCCTCTTCAATCTCCCATCCTGTTCTCAGTCGGCCCTTTGGACAGAGTCAACTGAGGCGCCTGGCTGACCAAAACCAATGAGAACATGACACCAAGAATAAAAAATCACAACTGTGCCCTGCTCCAGTCTGCTTAGCAAGTAGAAATTAGTCCTCGTGTTGGACCAAGCTAGGACATGGGTATCCTTCAGCCTAAACTGCCGTGTGAAAACACAATCTCAAACTCCTCATTCAACCCCATCCCACCCCATTCTACAGAGGAGAGAACCAAGGTCCTGACATCATCTTCCACATCCTCATTAAACTCGGCATTCACATAGAGCTTTGCACTTCTTGCAACCTCTTATGCCCGTTCTCCCCACTGACCAGCACATAACAGGCATTCCAATCCCCAAGGGATTAGAGGCCATGTCAGAGACTATAGACTCTTAGCCACAGGGGAGCTTAGTGGGTATTTTATCTCGTGATGTCAATGAGAAAAACCAACAAGCCCAGAGACTGAGTGAGCAAGGCTGCACAGGGATCAGTAGCCCAGCCCAGCTCAGAGCCCAGCCCTGGACCCCAGACCAGAGCTTACTCCCCAGTGCCTGCTCAGAAGATCTGCAGAGGCTGCTGGGAAGCCTGGTTCTGGGTGCTCCCTCCAAATGACCTTTAAAAATGAGGAAATTATCACCTCTCGGGGATGGCTTCAGGGTGACACTCTAAGACCAGATGGTCTCCAAGGTTCCCTCTAAATTGTAACCAACGTCAAGAGGGACAGTCATTCCACTTCCCTCCAACACCCCCTCTCCTGGCCTGGCCAGTGGAAACCAGGATTGCATGGTATGGTTTCTGGATTTCTTTTTCTTTCCCAGGTTACTCCTTTTTTAATGACGCTGAAGAAAGCAAGGCCACCATCAAAGACTGTAAGTAACCAAGCGCAAGCCACCCAAGGCTCTGTCAAGGTTGTCATTGGCACATGGGCTTGACCATTCTTTTAGGATCATACTGAAAAGCTGATGAACCAAAACAATCCCAGACCTGGAGAAAGCAGTGGGGAAAAGCGTGGTGGCAAGAGTGTGACAGAAAGAGCGTGGGTGTGGGTCTGTAGGACCATAGCTTGGGTCTATGGATTGCTTATCGTCTGAGACTCCATTCCCCTATCTGTAAAATAGTGTGACCCTTGTGGGTCGTGGTAAGTTTGAGAAACGATGCACACAAAGAGCCCAGCATGCGCCACCAGTGTAGATGCTCCCAAACCAGTATCCATTTGTCATACACTAATAATACTATTAGAAGCCTTGTGGTTCATAATGCTTAAGAAGACTCTGAGCTCACTAAGCAGGTAGAGTTTATAATTAGAAGACGATGGAGGATCTCAAATAACCTTGTTGATGCTGATGATTAACCTTCCCTGTTTCACTTGGGCAGATGAAGAAGGCTCGGGAAAGGGATCTTTGGTGCTTTCATTTTTCAAAGATGACAATGATGATTACTATTAGTTACTGAGTCCCTGGCCCAGAGGCCAGGAGGAAATGTGGTCCTGGGCAAACCCCATTCCCCCATGGGCTTCAGCTCAGTCATCGGCAGAGAGGGAGCAGAGCACGTGGTGATTTCCAAGGCCTCTGAGGGCTGCAAGCTGGAGGGGCAGACACAGAGGGACTGTTCTTATGGGTTATGATTTTTTCCTCCTTACAGTCCCAAACAATCAACTGAGGACTCACGTTACTTGGATCCTAGTTAACAAAAGTTTTTGGAATTTCGTTTTTCGTTTTGTTTTTGGTGCTTTAGCACAGGAATAGCCAGTTCGTGGACCACACGCTACAGGCTTAAGCAGGTGCACCCTGCTCCGCAGACCGCAGCTGCCCTCACACGAGCAGCTCTGCATTCTGCCAGGTTTCATCACTCGGGGCCCCTGGGTGTAGCATCTCACCCACCTGTGAACAAAGCTCACACACTGTTTCCTGGTGCTGGTAGAATCCCTTGTGATCCATCTGCAGCAGCCTGGGGGATGTAAATCCCAGCTTTTACCACCACACCTAACCCAGGCAAAGCCCCTGGAAGAAATGAGCCTATGAAGCCCGGGAGACATTACTGTGGCCAAAGGCTTGAGCCACAGGCAGGCATTTGCTTTACTCTCTAAGTAGTAGTGACCTAGACCTGACCAACCCTTTCTCCAGGGGTCAGTGTCTTCACCTACAAATAGGAATCACTTACCAGCCTGCCTTCCACACGACAAAAGGAAGCTAATACAATAGAAAGAGAAGGTGTGTCCAGTAAGTTCTTTTGAAGTAGGTGTAACCTGAATATATAACTAGCCACAGTTAGATTCAATGTGCTGATGATTATGATGATGAGGATAAGGATGAAGATGACAGCTAGCATTTATTGAGTGCTTCCTGTGAACCAGGCCCTGTGCTAATATCTTTATAGGCATTGTGTCAGGTAATCTTCCCAATATGAGACAAGTCCTAGTGCTATAGCCTTTTCATAGGGGTAGAAACTGAAGCTTAGAGGTTAAAGGTGACATGCTTAGAAGGCAACAGATGACCCAGGTGTGTCTAAATCTAAAGCCCTTCATGCCTTTGCTCCCCTTACCCATTTATTTCTCTCCTGTTTCCTTCATTCTTTGAACAAACATTTATTGGACACTTACTATATGCCAGGCCCAGAGCTAGGCACTGTAGCTGTGGTGATGAGCACTATTTGAGTCTTGCTCTCATTGAGGCAAGGTCGGGGTAGAGATATTAAATAACCCAAATGATAAATACATAACTGCTCATCACGATGATATTATAAAGGGAAAGATCAGCATGCTTTGTGTGTAATGGGGAAAGATTGCATTTAAACTGGGTCCAGGGACAGCTATTTGGAGGAAGAGATAGTTGAATTAAAGCATGAGAAGAAGTTACCCAGGAAAAGAGAGAGAAGAAAAGGTTCCAAGCAGCGAATGGCCAGTGCGGAGGTCACGAGGCAGGAACAATCTTGGTGTCTTAGAGAAAGAACCAAAGAAGGCCAGTGAGTCTAGCATTAGCTTGGCCAGTACAGTAGCCACTAGCCACACGGGGCCAGTTTAATTACTTAAGTTATATTAAAATTCAGCTCCTCAGTTGCATAGCCAAATTTCAAGTGCTCAATAGCCACAGGTGGCTGCCATCTTGAACCACTCAGATTCTACTGAGCGGTTCAATTCTGTGATAGTGGAGGCATAATAACTTGTATAACACTCACGGCATCAGTAGTCTCAGCAGCATCAGCAGAAGGAGGGGTGTGAGCTGAGGCCGAGAGCAGGATAGGGCCAGATCACTCACCACTTTGTGGGCAGCAGAGTTAGGATTTCATTCTGAGCAAGCTGGGAAGCCACTGAAAGGTCATAAGCATGAAAGTGATCAGATCACACTTACATTTTAACAGCTCTTGTGCTGCTATTGTCTGGGTCAGAAAGCAGTCTAGCCAGGATGCTCCTGCCCAGAGGAGTGATGATGATGGTGGCCCGGACCCAGCGATGGGGAAGAGGTGGGGAGAAGTTTCTAGAAATAGAAGTGGTGGGGCAAGGGCTCTGGGCTAGCATCTCTGGAGCATGATCTCATGGAGACAAGCCCTCTGCTGATGGTTGGTGCCATGGGCTCTTCCCTGTCTGCTCCATTTGGGAGCCTAGAACTAGACTGAACTCGGGGTTAAGAAGTTTAAGTCCACCTGAGAGCCAGCCCCAGAGGCTTTGCCTTATTCCAGCCTCAATGCCTTGGCCAGGACTTCATGGCCTTCCCCCGAGACCCCTGAGGACCATCTCTGGTTCTCCCCCAACCCTGATGATCATGCTTTCCCCAAACAGAAACCTAATGGATAGTTTGATGGGCACAAGGGGAGGTATGAAGACAACACGTTGGTAGTTTATACAATGAGCCCATTCCAGAAAGTCCAGGACACTTGATCATGGTGCCTATGGCTCAGGTGATGTTTCCTGATCTCAGATATTCCCTGACCCAAAAATGAGAGGCTGCCTTTCAGTGCTGATTTCCCATCCAAAGACCAAGACCTGGCCAATAAGGAAAGTGGCATCCTGGGGCTTTCAGCAATGTTCCCACTGGGTCTTCAACGAAAATGAATATAGCTGTCTTTACCATTTATTAAGCACTTACTATGTGCTAAGCATAACACTGTGCCAAGTGTTCTGCTTACATTATCACATTTAATCCTTGTTCTAGCTCCATTAGGGAGTGTTATTATGTCCATTTGCATCTGAGAAAACTGGAGGTGTAATAACTTGCCAGTAAGTGCAGGGCTGAGATTCCAACACATTTCCTCAAAGCCTGTGCTTTTTACATTGTGTGCTATGCACACTCACACATGCACGCACACACACACATATGCACATAGGCACACATGTTCCCAGGCCCTTCTATTCACTCTGCTGCCCACTAAGTTGAGATCCAAGGCCCGGAAACTCCTCAAGTTCTGGGCCCAGCTTGACAATAATTCAAACAACAGGATGATTTTCAACTTAGTGCCCACTGAAGGTGCCCAGACACACAAGCTACAAAACTGTCAGAGCTGGCCAAAGTGAAGCAACCCATTCCCTTTCTGCTTGGTCTCTTCTCTCCACCTGTCCCACTCCTCACCCACCTCCACTGCAGAAATGCCAGTAGAGGGTGTTCTGGGCCCAGGAACCAAGCCTACAGTCCTGGGTTCACTGCCAGGCACCTCCCTGCTCCTGAGCCTCAGAGCTTCTCTGCACCAGCCTGGCATGGGGTGTGGGCTCCATGGCTGGACTGCTAGTGTCATGGGGATACGATAAACTTGTTTTGGAAACCCTGCAACTCAGGCCCCCACCCCACCTTCTGGAGTGCTTGCAATAAACAATTGAGGATACATCCTTTGGCCACATTTTAAAAGTGTCCAGGCTCAAGGCCAACCAAGCCTCTCCAAATCCCACAGACTGCAGAGAGCTTGGGCCATGTCTCCTCGCATCCCCCACCAGCTGCAGGGACATAGTCAAGATGACAAAAGTTGTGAGCCAGGGTGAGCTGCACCCTGAAACACAACTGGCATTTACAGAGAAATATAGTGGGTTCACGGTGGTGCTACAGATCCACCACCCAGCGCTGGTGGAGGTTGATTTGGGAACCTGCCTCAGTATTAACATTGCAGTAATGACTTTGGCCCCCTGCCCCTGCCACCACCAGCCAAGTGAGGCC